>NW_026643146.1:3000000-3339506 GCF_028828045.1 Penicillium odoratum | reverse complement strand
CACCCTAACCTAACCACCCTAACCACCCTAACCACCCACCCTAACCGGGTGCCTTAAATCCACCCTGACCCGGGTCCTTAATTCGCGATAACCGTTCATCAAATACGCTACTCGCTTCGCTCGCGCGTATTTCCATATCTCTGCTCCTTCCCCCTCACCACGTACGCCATTATCACCCTCACCACATACACTATCATCACCCTCTATTCTCACCCTATCCACATACGCCATTCTCACCCTCACCACCTACGCTATTCTCACCCTCACCACCTACGCTATTCTCACCCTATCCACTTTTACTAACCTCCCTCACCATATACCCCGTTCTTACCCTAACTATACTTTCCTTCCTTCTCCCTAATATCCCTATCCTTCCTACTATTTCTATCTTTTACCACCTGATATTCTTCTTATGAATACCCTCGTCTTTTCTATCTTTATCCTCTCTCTCTTCTCCTCCCTCTCTTCTCCTCTCTCTCTCCTATCTTACCCTATACGCTATTACCCTATCTATACCGATAACCATTTTCCCCGATATACTCTATACCCCGCCGTCACCCCTCTGCGCCTCTATACCCTGTACGCCTACCCCTATATCTATACCCGTACTTACCTCGATATCTACCCCTATACCCTCCGTATCGCTATATCCATACTCTCTATATCTACCCCTATCCTGACGCCTGCGCCTGCGCCTATACGTATATCTATATCTATACCCTATACCCCGATACCTACGCCTCTCCCTACCCCTACGCCCTCCTCTCTATGTCTGTATACTCTATACCTGAATATATAATTACCCTTACTCCTCTTATATCGTTTCGGACGAATATATCTACGCCTCTACCGGATTGATATATATCTTGTCGATACTAACCCGATTCTGACTAATATCTTCCTCCCTCTCTCTTCCCCTTACTACCTGGTACGCTCTTACTCTTACTACTATATACCCTATGATCCTGACTATACTGATATGATTGATATCGATATACTTGATACCCCTTCGCTTTCGATATCGGTATATCTATACTCCCTCCACCCAAATCTTGCATTCTCCCTACCATATATATTTCTTTTAAAATCTGAATGTCCATTATCGCTCTTGAATATAAATCGATATATTACCGATATTCCTCATATTGCTGCAAAATCCTTCTCTCTCTACTCATTATATATCTTTCTATCGAAATCCTGATCTCTCTCTATCGACCCCTATATCCTCGCCACCCTGGGCTCTACGCTCTACGCCTCGATACCCTGTATATCTACGCCTACCCCTACGCGTACCCCGACGCCTATACCTATACCTACACTCTCTATATCTAAATACCTACCCTCTCTATACTTACGCCTATCCTATCGCCTATATCTGTGCTCGCTATATCTACTCTCTCTACCTCTATATATAATTATCCTGACTATATTTTTGGGATCTATATCTCGATATCTCTATGCTCTCGAATATATAAACATATATATTATCGATACTTGAATGATTCCTGCTGAAATCACTCTTTCTCCACTCGAATGATATCTCTTGTTACCAAAACCCTGACCTCTCTTCTACCCTGACGAAATATCCTACCCTGATCCCAATATACTCGCTACCCTACGCTCGACGCTCTACGCCTATACGAACGCCTTGACTTATACCTATACCTACGCCTATACCTACGCTGGTATCTACCGGACCTGTATGTCTATTTTCTCTATACCTACGCCTATACCCATACCTATGCCCTCCGCACCTATATACCTATACTCTCTGCACCTACGCCTATGCCGACGCCTATATATATGCCTATGCTCCGTACGCCTACGCTCTCTGCACCTACGCTCTCTGTACCTACGATCTCTGCACCTACGCTCTCTGTCCCTATGCCTATCCTCTCTATACCTATATGCCTGGTATACTACTACCCCTACTACCTATATACTATTACCCGGACCGTACTATTACCCCTACCGCTATTACCCTTACCACTATTACCCTTACTACCCGTACTCTATCACCCTTACCACGATCACCCTTACTACCCCTACGCTCTATCCTACCCCTACCCTCCATCTCCCTACACTCGGAATCTCGATCCCTTCGCCCTATGAATACCTATGCGCCTATGCTCTCTCCGTCTTGATGCTTGATACCCGAATATATGACCCTGACTCGGATAATATATTTTGGGTCCTATATCGCCATCCTCTACCCGATTGATCTATATATTCGCAATCCTAACTGGATGCCGGCCGAATGCATCCTCTCTCTCTCTTCCCCTGACCACCCGATACGCTATCACCCGGACCACACTTCTACTCGGAATATCGATATACTCTATACCCCTACGCTGTCGATTTCTATCTACCTATACTCCCTCGATTGGGATATCGGATTCTCCCGACTATATATTTTTCTACTGAAATCTCCATTTCCACCGTCTCTCTGGTTTATGAATATATATATTATCAATATCACTGATGTATGGGCGAACATCATCCTCTCGATCAATGATATATCTTTCTTTCGAAATCCGGATCGTTCGTGATGCACCCTTCTATCCTCGCTACCCTGGGCTCTACGCTCTCTACCTCGATATATAATTATCCTCACGATATTCCTTCGCACGATATCTCTATCCTCTACCCGATTGATCTATATATTGTATTGATACTTTAATTATTCCGGCCGAAATCACGCTTTCTCTACTTGAATCATATCTCTTACTACCAAAACCCTGACCTCTCTCCATTACCCTGACCATACTGATAACGATGATCCCCTATATACTCGCCACCCCGGGCTCTGCGCTCTGCGCCTCTATGCCCTTTTACCCTGTACGCCTACGCTCTGTGCACCTACGCCTACACTCACCCCTGCGTCCACGCCTACACATATGCCTATGCCCCGTACGCCTACGCTCACGCCTATACCTTCGCCCTCTGCTCCTACGCCTACGCCTGCTCTTTATACTCTCTATACCACGGGCCTCTACACCTATACGCATACGCTCTCTATATCTATACATATACGATCTCCGTACCTATACGCCTATGCCTACGCCTGTGCCCTCGCCACCCGTACGTCTATACTCTCTACACCCACGCCTGTGCCCACGCCTATGCCCACGGCATACATACGCCTATACCCTATTACCCTCACTACTATTACCCTCATCACCCGTACGCTATCACCCTGACCACCCGTACGCTATCACCCTGACCACGCTATCACCCTGACCACGCTATCACCCTGACCACGCTATCGCCCTGACCACGCTATCGCCCTGACCACGCTATCACCCTGACCACGCTTGGGCTCTCTATACTACCGGGCTCTATACTCCGTACGCCTACGCTCTCTGTACCTACGCCCTCTGCACCCACGCCTACATCCACGCCTACATCCACGCCTACATCCACGCCTACATCCACGCCTACATCCACGCCTACATCCACGCCTACATCCACGCCTATCTATATACCTATGCCCCGTACGCCTACGCCTACGCTATCTACACTCACGCCTGTGCTAACGCCTGTACCTACGCCGGTGCTCTCGCCATATGTACGCCTATACTCTCTAACCCGATATGCCTGGTACGCTACCACCCTTACCACTCCCTATACTATTACCCTTACTACGCTACACACTATCACCCTTACCACGCTTGGGCCCTCTATACTACTGGGCCCTATACCCCTAAACACCCTACACTCTCGATACCTATATGGGATGATCTTGATATTCTGTTACGTCTTTGTGCACAAAAACCTATCTTTCTAATATCTGATATTCTGTTGCGTTTTTATGCATAAAAACCTATCTCTCGAATGCCTATCTTCTGTTGCGTTTTTGTGCACAAAAACCTGTCTCTCATATCTGATATTCTGTTGCGTTTTTGTGCACAAAAACCTATCTCTCGTACGTCTTTACATTCTGTTGGCTTTTTGTGCACGAAACCCTATCTCTCCAATGCCTATCTTCTGTTGCGTTTTTGTGCACAAAACCCTATCTCTTGAATGCCGAACGACCCACCTTGATTATATATATCTACTGAACGACCCTCCGGGAAATCCGCCGATCCCGTGAATGATAATATATTCCGATTCCGCCATCTACTCGACTTCATGCCCCTGATAAATCCTTCGACACCAAATGAACTCCTGTACTAACCGGGACTGCTGGCATGCAATCTCTTCTGCCATACCCCCAAAATACCGCTTTAACTGCTCCTCATCCGTACTATCCACCCCGACATACTGTAACCGTCGATCCCACGCCGTACGGATCTCCGCATGCGTTTTCTGGCTGAACAACATCATCGCCACCATCGGTAACAATGTGTGCCGGTATTGCTCACATCTCTGCTGCGCCTCCGTCGTCCGGGATATCGCTTTGCTGGGATCCCCCTGCGGGCATATCGACTGCGGCATCCCACACCGGAAATGCGCGCTGTAATCCTGGTAACGGATCCCATCAAACGCACGCATCCGCTTCCACCACGCCTTGGCCTCGATATTATACCCCCACGGACACCGAAATAACTCATGTCCGTCATCCCTCCCCTCCTGCGCACACGACCAACACCGCATCAACCACCGTCCGATCTCACTCTGGAAATACATATCTCTCTGGATCTGGTCCTGCCTGGCCTCGGGTCGTTGGCTGGACAACTGGGCCCGCTGGATGTCCTGCCGCCGGAACTCATGTCGGACGGCCATGGGGATGGACGGGCCCTCTCCCCGGGACCCCTGCCCTGCGTTCTCTCCTGTGGACCCTGGGCTGGGGCTCTCTCCCCCGGACCTCTCGCTGGACCTCTCGCCGGACCTCTCGCTGGACCTCTCGCTGGACCTCTCGCGGGACCTCTCGTGGGACCTCTCGCTGGACCTCTCGCGGGACCTCTCGTGGGACCTCTCGCTGGACCTCTCGCGGGACCTCTCGCGGGACCTCTCGCTGGGGCTCTCTTCCCCGGACGTCTGCACTCTGGGTACCCTGGTATGCCCGTCCGGCGTGCTGCTCTCCATCTCGTCACCGATATCCGTCTCACGTGGATACCACCCCCGATCACACCCATCACATGCCGATTCGTCGTCCGTACACCCCGGCCGGACATGCCCATCTAAATATTCATCTAATATCACCCGCCGGCATCCACCCCCCGCGTCCAACGGCAACATATACTGCTGCACCCGCTGCTGCTCCTCCGCGGACTCGGGCATCCATGCTGGACGCTGCTGATATCCCACCCGCTGCCCCTCCGGCTGAATGATGATCGCCTCACTCGGCAACCCGTCACGCCCCGCACGCCCGCTCTCCTGCGCGTAATCCAATATCGTACGGGGCTGCCCCAAATGGATCACGCTGCGGATGTCCGGAATGTCGATCCCCATGCCTAACGCGTTGGTGGCCACGATCACCGCCCCCGCCGTCGTACGGAACCGGGCTAACACCCCATCTTGATCGTGCTGCTGGCTGAAATATGCGTCACACCCTAACTGGTCCGCCATCATCCGGACGTGCGCCACGATACTCCCATATACGATCACCCGTCCGGGGTGGGCCCGCTGGACCCGCTCCTGGATAAACTGGATCACCCCGTCCATCTGGATCCACTGGGATGGGTGATCGTACCCCGCCTCCACCTCCGGGCACCATACCCGGTATGCCACGTTGGGCCGGTGCGTGCGGGCCCGGTATATGGCCACCTGCTCCCGGGGCCACCCCATCCGGTATAATAACGTGGGCTCGGCCGCCGGGGGTAACGTGGCCGTCAACATGACCATCTGCGTCTTGGCGGCCCGCAACTCCCCCATCATCTGCAACTGGGGCCGGAAATCATCTTGATGATTCAACACGACGTGGCACTCATCGATCACGATCCGCTCCAACCGCTGCAACATCCGCTGCCGGTTCAAAAACGTCCGGAACCCCTGGCTGCGGGTGCTCTCGGGGGTGACCAACACGATCGACGCTTCGTCCGGGGGCCGCTGGCGGTCGTACGGCACGCATGATATCCCCAACTGCTCGCACCGCTGGACCATATCCTGGCGTAACGCGATCAACGGGACGACCACCACCGTCAATCCACCCCCGACCCACGCGGGTAACATGAATAATATGCTCTTGCCCCCCCCGGTGGGCATCACCGCCACGACCGGGCTGACCCCCTGCTGGATCGCCCGCAACGCGGGCTCCTGCACCCCACGGAATACCATCTCGGGCCGTCCGACCATCTGCTGGAACGACTGCAACATATGGGCCTGCTGTAACTGATACCGCCGCTGCGTCCGGCTCTCCTCGGCATCATCCTCCCACGGATTCGGACGCTTACCGCATACCCCGGCGCGGACGGCGGATGCAAACCCTAAAAATTGATGCCAATCCTGGCTGGACTGCCGGAACCGCTGCCGCCGGTGCGTGGTGCTGTTGGTGGGCTCCATGATCGTACGACCGTACATCATCCCGGCCACGTGGGACGAATGGGTGGCTTGCAAATCCGCAATATGCCCCATAAACTCCTCCTCGTCCATCCCACCCTCGTCGTCGGGGTCGTACGGGGGGGCCGCCTCGCCCGTGCCCTCCTGCACGTTACTCTCAAACTGGCTCTTGCCCCGTAAATACCGCCGGCTGATCGCGATGGCGATGTCGCGGTATGCCGACACGTGGACCGCCTGCCCGTGCAACCCCGCGGCCGTGGCCGATTCCAACGCCTTCCGGAATCGTACGCCCGTCCACGCCTTCTCGCTGCCGGCGTCGGGGCCCCATAAATACTCTTGTCGGCGGGGGGTGGGGGTGCCTCGCTGCTGCCACTGATATGCTTGCAATATCTCCACAAACGGCAACACCAACCATATATATCGGACGACCAACTCCCCAACCTCCTGCGGCAAATACCGCTGAATCACCTTGGTATCGTTGGTGATATGGAACCCTTTGTGATATCGGCTGACAAATACCACCATCCCATCTTCGATAAACACGTTGCGGATCTCTCGCTCGCTGTTCCGGTACCGGATACTCAACAACTCGGGCGTACGGCTGGGCTGGCCGGCCGTGATATGGATCGCCACGCTTAACCGCTCGCGGAACCGGGCCACCTCGGCAAAATACCGGTCAATTGCACGCATCCGGAACCCCTGGCCGTCCGGCTCGCTGAATCGCCGCCGGAACGTGGGCTCCTGGGCCACCCGCTGGATCAACCACTCGGCCCCGTGGACGGGCCACTGCGTACGGGAATCCTTGATAAAACTCCAATCCGCCGTCCGCTGCGTGGGATCGTCGTATATATCCTGTAAATCAATACTGGGGATCTGTGCACCCTCGGCGAATATCAACTGCTGGTGAAACTGGTTCCGCATGCTCTCGACCAACCCGTGGACCATCCCACGGAAATCACCCATGGTAAAATGCAACTGCTTATACAACAACTCATCCTCGCCTTTCCATCCGATATGCCCCTCGGACGGGGTGTTGAAAAACACCTTCTTTCCGTACGTGCGTAAATCCAATAACCACTGGACCGGCCCGTGGGTCCCACGCACCATAAACGCATCCACCATCAATCGTAACCACTCGGGAAACGTACGAATCACCCGACGACCCTGGATCTGGGTGGGGGGTCCCAAAATGGACGTGGTGGGGGATCCGGGCATGGGACGGGGGGTGGGCGTCTCTCGGACGGGGCTGCTGGCATAACCCTCGTCCCCGTCAAATATATATCCGTCCGCGACGGGGATATCGTCACCACGGAAATGGGGCTCCTGGCTGCCCTGCGCGAACCCACGCCGGATGGCCAACGAATCGGGGTCTAACCGCAACGCCTTATGCAATACCAAAAAACGGGCGATCTTGATCAAACTGGATATCTTGGGGGGGTAATCCTCCACCCCATCCCATCCGGACAACTTCCGGCCCAACACGGCCGATGCGCATATAAACGCACACCCATACTCGTGGTGCCGGATCCGCTGGCGTAACAAATTGATGCAAAAATCCATAATCGCGCACTCCAACGGCGATAACTCGTACGGCTCGGGGTCCATGGGGTCCGGGCTGGACCGGCCCGCGGCCTGCGCACGCCGCCATACGATCTCCCACGACCGCTGCTGTGCGGGGGTGAACTCGTACGGGGGACTCTCCCAATCGTGCGGCTGCTGGGTGCGGGTGAAAAACATCAATATCCGCTGCCACGGCTCAATATGGTCCTTGATCTCCGCTTCTTTCATATACGCCAACAACGGCTCGTACGGGGAATCGGCCTTCTGCGTGCGGGCGGCCTCAATCCGCACCAAAAACCCACTCGCCCGGGTGATCTGCTGGCTGACCATGGCCAATCGCTCCATGGCCTGCCAAATGGCCCATGCCGCACCCTCGGGGCCCTCGGCATCCTCGTCCGGCCGCTCCATGGACTGCACTAACGGGGCGGACGAAATGCCCTGTAAATACCGGACCCACCCCGTACGGTTTAACCACGGCGTGGCTTCGTCGATCTCCCCGGCCTGGATCACGGTCTGCTGGCTGCGGGCCTGCTGGGCCTGGAATGCTCGGACGCGCTGGACCAACTGGTGGATGGCATCCACGGGTGGCACCGGTTCGGCCCGCGGTGGAACGGGCTGGCGGATCTGGATAAAATGCGACCCTAATTGCCGCTTGAAAATCCGCTGGCATCTCACGGCCTGGCTATTGGCGTGGATCTCGGCCTGGATCTGCGCGATCTCGGACGGTTTCGGTCGACCACGGTGGCTACTGGGGGACCACTGGTGCTGTTCGGACCAATGGTTTTTCATGGACTTTAAATCGCGGCAAATATATACTGTACAACGTGAACATAATAAACCATCTTCAAATATGGTTAATCCGGGAATCGGGCTATCAACCTGGGTGGGCCAATGGCTGATATCGGGCTGGTCCTCAATATGGTCCCACTGCTGGACACATTGCTCGATATACCGTGCGGTTGTACGGGGTACCCGATGATTGGTGCCGGTTAAATGGGTGGTAATATTATCCCGTCGTACGGCATGCTCACACTGGTGGCAAATCACCACGTTGAACTCAGAATTGGTGAAAAAAAACTCGCTGGCCTGGGGACTGTGGGGGGTGGTTTCGGACATACTGGAAATGGAAATATCACACTTGGGGCGATTATGCAAATCCGTATGCGCAACTTCAACACCGTACGGGCAAAATTCGTTAATTGGCCTTGAAGAACGAACTGAATATAAAGCTGAATCAAATCAATCGACCCCCTGAATTTTCAGCTTTCTAACCCATGTGATCCCCTATACCCTATTGGGTATCTAGTGGCGGTGGTCGTACGGTGATGTATCACCCTAGCCCGCGGTCGGCACCTCTATTGGGTTTTTGTGCACAAAACCCCATCTCTCAAAATCCATATCCCTGAATTTTCAGCTTTCTAACCCATATAATCCTTGTACGGTGATGTATCGCCCTAACCCGCGGTCGGCACCCCATCAAAAAAACTCCCTGATTTCCAACCCCTGTTTTAACCATTTTCACTGCTTCGAATGATCTGAATCTCGGTTTGACCATGAAATAGAGGCTGGCGAAAAACATATCAAAATCTGAGCCCCGTCCGAGTCCAGAATGTAAATCCATCCTTATCTTGAAATAATATTCCATCGTACCCCGACCCACTTTTTTCCCCCCATACTAAAGAAGTCCACCCTAATTCCATCGTAGTAGAATGGAATTACCCCCATGGGTTAGGCTGGCGAAAAACATATCAAAATCTGAGCCCCGTCCGAGTCCAGAATGTAAATCCATCCTTATCTTGAAATAATATTCCATCGTACCCCGACCCACTTTTTTTCCCCCATACTAAAGAAGTCCACCCTAATTCCATCGTAGTAGAATGGAATTACCCCCATGGGTTAGAGGCTGGCGAAAAACATATCAAAATCTGAGCCCCGTCCGAGTCCAGAATGTAAATCCATCCTTATCTTGAAATAATATTCCATCGTACCCCGACCCACTTTTTTTCCCCCATACTAAAGAAGTCCACCCTAATTCCATCGTAGTAGAATGGAATTACCCCCATGGGTTAGAAGGTGCTTTAATCTTGAACTAAAAACATACTAAAATTTAAGATTCGTACGCCCTTGGGATCTAATTGTAGTCTACTCTTAAAGTTTTAATGTATCCTACCCCGACCCACTTTTTTTCCCCCATAGTAAAAATGGCCACCCTAATTGTAGTCTAGTAGACTACAATTACCCCCATGGGTTAGGACCGGCGGGTCGCTTCGCTTCTCACGTTAGACGGTAGCGGGGCCTTCGATAACGTCTCGCATATACGACTGATCCACTGTCTACGGAAGCGACGCATCCCGGAGATTATCACAAACTGGCTGATTAGCTTCTTATCAAATCGAAGCACAACCCTCTTACTGCAAGAAGGACGCTGTGCAAACGAACTGGTTGCTACCGGGATCCCACAAGGTTCACCACTATCACCAATTTTGTATCTTTTCTACAACTCAGACCTGATCGACGATATCCACGCAGCTGCTCCTGGCCGGGTGCTAGTGACAGGATATATCGACGATATCTGCATCCTTGTGTGGGGCGTTTCCCCTACTCGCAATTGTCTACTTCTCTCCGAACTACACGCTGTTGCTGAGACGTGGGCGAAACGGCACGCATCTAAGTTCTCTCCATCAAAATATGGTCTTATTCACTTCTGGAAGAGGGGTGCTGGCGCGCTGCCCCCGTACGGCGTCCAGCCACAGACCCCAGCCCTCACAGGCTCTGTCACGATTCAGGGCATCGAAATCAAGCCGGTGGCTTCTCTACGATACCTCGGGGTTATTCTTAACGAAAATCTCACAGCGCGTGACCACTTACTCCGCTGCCGCAGCGCGCACCTAAAGCAGCTTCCTTCATACTAGCCACACGCCTTCTCGGCCAATTCCGCCACCTACCAGAGACATACCACACCATAGCAGCCGCGTAGCGGCCACTCATTCCTTGGAGTGCCCACGGGCCTCCAGAAACCACCGATCCACTAATCTCCTAGGCCCTTCGGGCGCCTAGGGGCCACTGCGTTATTCGAAGACGGAGGGATAACACACGATCGAACACCATGGGAGATGCTTGCGGGGACGTCTCAGGCCTGCGCACGGTCAGCTGATCACTTTGCTTCTACCAGCGTTAGCGGTATGTGAGTACGGGTAAGGTTAAACTGCGAGACACGATCTGGCGAGCGAAGACGGGCGCGTTGAAGGGGTGCAAGTGAAGGAGAGAGGTTGAGCGTACGCGGAGAAGGGGCGTGCCGAGGTTTTGGTGTTTGCACTGTTTGGCTATTTTGGTCTTGGCGGACCTGTTTGCACTATTTGCCTTCCTTCCCCCCCCCCCCCCCCCACCCACCCTATCCGCCTACCAAATAGCCTACAGTTGCATCCGATTAGCGTTATTACCACTTGGTGATATAGTTGTTCCGGCTATCCTATAGTGCCCTACTGGCAAATCGGGCCAAAAGCCTGACAGATCCATGAATGAATACAAAAAAAAAAAAAAAAAAAAAAAAACTCCGCTGCCGTAAACGAGCCTATATATTTCTTAAAGTTTATGTTGAATATTGGTCAATCCACTAATAAATTTCTAATTTTGTAATTGACTGGTAATTAATAGAATGATAGGCGTAATAACTCCAACTTCAAGAGATATTCAAAAATTCCCACTTTATAAAGCGATGAAATGGTAGAATTGCATGAACGGACCAGAACAGGCGTAAAAAACGGTCATTTGTTTTGATGATTCAGCTACTTTATGAGCGCCAAGACCAAGTAGTTATGCAAAAATGGGCTTTCGTGGGGGCCCAGTGGGGGCCCATGATGGGCCGGGGGTTGGGCTTTGCGGAAGTCTAGTGCTGATTCGAACATGTTTTGCCCATTTCCAGGTTTTTGGTGGTTTAGCGGGAAGGTGATGTTACCGCCCTTAGCTGCGACCGTGGCCGAGGTCCTGGTCGCCTGATTAGTCCCAGTCAGGCCTAGTGTTACGACACGTCTAGGAAGACCTATACGAGAGGGGCCAGAACCCAAGAGTATAGGCAGAGGAGTATACTTCTACATGCGAAGGGCCCTAACGGAGTTGGGCCGGAGAAGGGTTGACCCGGTATGCCGGTGATCCGCTTAGCTAAGCCGCACAACAGAAGTAGCACGGCGGGAGAGCTGCATAACAGCTCTCCAGTGATTATATTACCATCAATCCAGACAGCAGCAGTACAGGAGTACGCTGTGCCGTGTTATCACTCCCATCCATCCAACCCCCTAAGACCCTGGTCTTAACACCTAGTTAAGGATGCATATCACCTTCCTGTAGTTCGTTTCCTCTCTTCCCTTTTCTCATCTCCCTTCCCACACACAATACATCCTGGTTTGCGTTCTCTCTCTGGACTCCTGGAATATATATTAACTTTCCATATTCCTCACAGTATTCAGATCTCTATCCGACCTCATAAAATCAGAATTCATAATGTCTCTTAAGGCCGGCACAGACGACAAGGGAAAAAGCGCACCCGAAGCAACGCCCAGCGCAAGGTGAGTCTGAAACCGTTGCATAACCGTCTCACTTTTCTTGGGGAAGGAAACTCTGACCTCTTAAATATTTAGTGTAATTCTCATCTCGTCAATAAATGAAGTTCTCCTACTCCAACGTACCAAGACTTCGTCATCTTTCCCCTCGGCCCACGTCTTTCCTGGAGGAAATCTCGATTTACAAGATGGAGAATGCCCGCCTCAGGGAGACCCCAAGCGACATGAGGACTCGATTGTTTACCGAAGAGCCGCGCTTAGAGAGCTTTTCGAAGAAACTGGCATTTTACTTGCGCGGGACAAAACATCTGGGAACATGATGATGATTGATGAGAATAAGAGAAATGAAGGAAGGAAGGCCATTCACAGCCAATCTATTTCATTTCTGGAATGGCTCAAGAAAGAGAACAACGGTCTTACCATGGAACCAGATACAGGTATATCTACAACTCTCTTTCTGTTCTTCTTCAGCATACTGATCATCTTGGAAGAAAATCTGATACCTTTCACGCGCTGGGTCACACCATACGGCGTCCCCCATCGGTATACAACACAAATGTATCTTTACTTTTTACCTATTCCGCATGACCATGAGCAAGGTCTAGACACAGAAATGCCAATTCATCCCTACCATGACGGAGGAGTCGAGATCACCGACGCTCGATTTCTGGAATCCTCTGAGTGGCTGCGGAAAGCCCGGGCGGGGCAAGTCAAGCTTCTTCCGCCTCAACATTTTCTCCTTTCTGTGGCATCGCAATTTCTGGATACCTGGACCCGCAGTCGTCAATCTCTAGTTGCTCTAAGGCGACAGCGACGAAAATTGCAGCAATTCTTGAACGCTGGATCTCCACCTTGGACGCACATCTGCATTTCACCCACAATTGAGAGGGTCTTATCTGATGGACGGGCGCTTGTGAGGCTAGATAAACCAGGGCCTGAGTTGGAGGGATCTGATCGGAGTGGAGTGAAGGACCGTGTTATGCTGGTCAAATTTGGCAAGGCAGGACCCAGCGATTTTGAGATCATATTGAAGGAAGATATTGATAAGAGCAAAATCTAATATAAAATGAGTGAAGACGGGCAGTTTCACCAGTCTGCTTTCATTTACCTCCTATAACAGAAACCATCCATGCGCCGCCATGGCTGATAGCACATACCCTCCCCGGGCCACTGCGCCAGCATCCAACCCCGAGGTATTTGCCGTTCACTGACATGTATGTCCCGACTAGACGATTATGCTGGACGCCTTCTTCTTCTCTCAGCAAGACTTCGTAGAGCGGCTGTTGAACCTGACGCTGTACCACGTAAGTTGTCTTGCCCTGGACCAACCCTGCGCTTCCAAGTCCTTGTAGCTTTTCGTTCCATTCTCCAGATGATAAATCATCCCCAAAGAGGATTCCTTCTCCCTTGCCTCCTCGCACAGGCTTGAGGATGTAATCGTCTTTAATTGATGACGACTCTTGACTTTGCTGGATGAAGCTCCTAAGCTCCGGTGACCCCGGAAGGATGGTTTGAACAATACCATGGCGAAGGACTTCGGCTTGGCGCTCGCTGAGAACATTGTACTTGTGTAGCAAGGAATCCAATTCCTGGTGGACAATCCCCAACATTCTCTTATCGTGGACCAAGAAGACTGATCTGAAATCGTTGAAACAACGATCCGAAATATGTTGAATCATTTGGTGCGATAGCACTCGAAGTTCATGTTGATGGAGTTCAAGTGCTACCTGGTTGATTTCTTCTAGAACTTCGCCTGTTGTTTCGTCGAGGAAGGTTGACGATTTCGGATGCTTTGTGTTTGTCGACAATGCTTTTTCAACATCAATCACGCTGCATAATTTGTATCCCGTCTTGGAAGATGGATTTGACACCAGTCGAAGGTCTTGCGGTGAAATTATTCTGGGAACAATTCCAGTTCGCCGCTCTGCACACTCCAGGAACATGAGAATATCGTGACCCCCTTCTGCACCTTTGAGAAGGTGTAATGGAAGCTCAGGATCAAAGAGCTCAAAAAGCCCATCAATGATCTACATCTCCATGCATTAATATATATACCACAGATATTATGATCATACTATTAACAGTAGCAAAAGTTAGATGACTCACCTCATCAGACTTTGCGGCTCCCAAGAAACCTTTATTTTCAGACCCCAGAGCCAGTAGCCCATCCTGCCCGTACGCAGTGATGAGAAAGCCATTGAATGCAAATCGAGCGTTGATTTCACAGATACGGAATTGCTCCTTCGTCTTTTCCGATCCATCTAACACAGGAACCTCCTCAATCAAAAAGTCCGGTCTCCAAGAGCCTTGGTGCGTTTTGAATGGACGAGATTCTGCCTCGTCCCTATTCAACCCATCGATCCACTACAACCAGTCAGTTTTTCGAACCTTTTCTCCATGTTCGTCAATCTCGGGGTTCTTGCACCACGAGCGGAAGAGAACTGACCTGTAGAAGACGCTCCTCATGTTCTTCTAATGGCATTCTTGTCGGGAATGCCGCCTCTTCGTCCTTCCACCACCTCTCCACAATATGGTTAATTGCGATCACCAGCGCTTCGTGAAGCTCCTTCAGACTATTTGTGTGCTGTGTGTTCATTCGCATGGGATGTGGGCAGCTTTGTAAATGCGCATCAAGTGGCCACCCAAATTGAGGACACGGTGCCTCAAGGCTTTTTATATTCACTTCTCGCTCTTGTTTCCTGGTGGATTCTTCTGCTTGCACTGGATACACAAGAAACTCCGAGACATCGCAGCTGTTGCTGCTCAGTGCAAGAGATATTTGACGCAGCCGATTTTGAATTTTTTCTCCCATCTTGTTCTTGCTTATATGCACCCCGAGATAAAAAGTATATTAAAGGCGCAAAATCAGTTCGGCTGGGTGGGTGAATTTGAAAGAGAACGAAAAGCCAAATGTATCAGAATGGAGTCAAAGATGAGCTATGTAATCTCCATAGGATCTTATCTCTAATCTAATTTAGTTATGGGGTTAAATGATGGATACCTGGGCAACGAAAAAGAAGTTGTTTTTATTTTATCATATTTGTTAGTATCTCGTTACGAGGTGTACATAGACGGTTTAAAATCTCTCTGTACTATTGTGCTAGCAAGCTGGCTAAAAAGATTTTTTCCTTGAGACCGGGGAATGCTGAACTATCAGCAAACACCGGTGGCCATGAACCCGAGGTTCAAGTGGAAGACTTCGATCGAGGGTACGGCCTAGTTACTCCACTTTAGGGGTTAATCCCCACCTCCCACGAACGCTCCGCTCCGTACAAGCCTGTTCTCGTTCAGTCAATCCTGTTCCATTAACCATGATTCTCTACACCGACTTTCATTGTGGCTACCCACTATCCCGCAAAAGGTTTGGCGTCCCAGCGAACTCTTCTTAAATGTCTCATCGGGTCCCACACGGTGCTCCTTCCATGAAGCCATCGTCGATTGTCGATCAAAACAATCGACCCACTCGGCAGTAATTCTGACGAAAGAGATACAGTGTGCGATATCGCTCCGGGGCTCCGCAGCACATTTTTCAGCTCCACAAGCGCTTGGCCCGCGCTTGTCGTCAGCGGCGTGATAATGTCTTCACGGAAACGTAACCCGCGCCCGGTATTGGTCAAAACACTGCCGATGATGGAACTTTGATTGCCTTTCTTGATGAACTCCGGTGGGACGTTAATACGGTATTCAGCCCTTGACAAGTATTTTCGCGCCGTGGCGGACAGTAAAGGCAGGAGCCGTGTCAGTTCCAGTACAGAAAGAGTGCCGCCTCCACAGGCATCGGCGTGGATAATTTGGAGGGCAAAATATTGTGGCGGGCATTCTTCATAACTGCAGTCTGTATGCCAGGGGAACGATTCGGCGGTCTCAGAGCGTGCTGGGACAATTTCTGGTAGCGATATCTGATGATCTGAACTTGATGGTGATGATATTTTTGCCGTGGGCTGTGGTCGTACATCCCAAAACCAACCTCGGGTTGAGCTATGTGTAATAGGTAGCCCATGGCCATGACTCGCGCTCAAGGACGAGATCAATTGCGTGAGATAAATGCTTGACTCATCGGGGAAATTTAAGTTTATCTTGAGAAATCCATGGCTCTGGAGTATCTCATGAACTTGACGAATATGCTTGGAGTTTTGGGAGCTTCTTAGTTCGCTGGCCTCAATCTCGTGAACCTGAGTTGAAAAGCCTGTGAATCATCGTTAAGCTGAGACCTTGTGGAATGGGCAGTAAAAAGTTTTGTACAACACGTACGAGCTGTGATCTTTGGAATACACCATGATGAAGCTTTGCGAAGACAAGAAAATGGCCTACATGCAAGTTTTGGCATGTCTTCAGTCGATTTCGATTGAATTCAAGCTGTTCAGTAAGGTTCCTGGGCCTGATGGCTCATAAAATAGGACTGAAGCTGGACAATTCGGGTGTTGATACTTATAGAGTCTCGGACCAATCAGCGTCTGACAAACGGTGGCCTGATATTTCGTATTCATAGCTATCTACTTCGTCTGTGAGTATCATTCCTGCCTACCAATACACGTATACTACTAGCCAGTCCCTCTCAACAAAACAATATGAGATTGATTGATTGTTGCATATATGTCAGCCAATACCAAGCTATGACTAAATGGGAGACATTTTTTCTCCATTGAACAATGTTTTCTTGGTTATATCTTAGCGTGAAGATTAAATACCGATGCGTTTTCTCGGCCTTGTAAATGTAATACTAGTCCCACAGGGATCCATTCGCCGAAATATTGGTCTTGGCGCAAGGTTTAAGCCGATCTCGCCCCACAGGCTGACTTATGAGCTTGGCAAGTGAAGAAAAGAAGTCCTGATTCATGTCATTAGCTCTCTGAAATCTGATCTGGCAATTTCCGGTGGCAAAATACGTATTTCAAGACTGTGGTAGACACAATAGGAATTTCACATTACTATCCCCGCGAGCAACCTTCCACCATGCCTGATTCTTACTACTCTTTGCGAGAAATTCTCTCTGTAGCGTCCAAACATCCGTTTTACAATCCTGAGATTCGATATCCACCCGATGCCGAAGAAATAGCCGGGCTAATCGATCCTATTGCGACAGCAGCTCCAGAGCTTACCAGGCTACCGCTTACACATAAAGAAGATCTGTAAGATACAAAACCCGGTGATACCCAATATCATGACCTCGGGATGATAAAAATGACTAATTGATTTAACTTTGGATCATAGATATACTGTAATCCAGCGCCTCTCCGCGGATGATTGCCCGCAAAATGACTTCCGACGAAGTGTTTACAGCAGCATTACCGGCGGAGGATCTGGAGGCGTGCCAATGCTCTTCTTGACGGATACAACCGAGAATCGGAAGCACCGATACACCGCTGGCAGATTCCTAAAAACATGCGGACTGGTAGACCCTCGGGATTGGATCTTGACAGTGCACGTTACAGGAGGCTTTTACCGGTCTCTTGATCTCTTGTCGGAGATGTTCGAAAATGCAGGTGGAAGTGTTCTTGCAGCCGGACATACAACTCCCGTTGCCAATGTCGTTGACGCGCTCATCAAATACAGAGTGAACGTTCTTAGTGGAGGAAGTAGTCAGATCTTGCAGATCCTGAATTATATTGCCTCATCCGCGACCGAGGAACAGCGTAATGCGCTGAAAATCGACAAGATAATATATACCTCAGAAGCGCTCGGTCGACCCCAGCGGGATTTCATTCGGTCTGTTCTTGGTCCCCTGAAGATCTGTTCTGTGCTAGGTAGTTCTGAGGCTGGACCCTGGGCAGTTGCCAATTTGGCACTTACCGGCGAGCCAGATGATGATGCAGTGGAGTTCATCTATGATACGCGCACGATGATCATCGAGATCCTTCCTCTGGAAGCCACAGAATCACCTAGAGGGTCTTCTGAGGATTTGATTGAGCTTCCAGAGGGAAGCGTGGGTGTTATTGTTCAAACTTCCCTGCAGCGCTTGAGAAACCCGCTTGTACGCTATATAACTGGTGATGTGGGATCAATTCACCCATTGCCTGCCGCTGCAAAGGCCGCCATACCTGTGAAAGAATCTCAGCACCTGCGAATGATCCGGATGCGGGGACGCGATAAACGGTTCAGTTTCAAGTGGGTGGGGAGGTACTTCGAATTCCGCACTATCAGGGAGATCATGGGCACAGCAGAATGGGGTGTGTTGCAGTGGCAGTTGATCTTGAGTGTAAAAGAACCGTCTCCGGAGGTCATCTTGGAGGTTCGTGTATTGCGCTCCACCGTTGTGACGGCCAATCAGATATCCGAGGCACATTTGATCGACAAGCTGAAAGCTCTCTTTGTTGTTGTGGCAAACAGCGAACACCTGTTCAAGGTGAAATTTGTAGGACACGGTGACGATTTTGTCCGCAGCTCGACGGGTAATAAAGTGATGAGCTTTGTGGATAGGAGTGTCCCCAGTTAGCCTTTTGATGATGATTGTATCTATCAATGAACCCTCAAAACAATCAAGACTTCGTGTTTAGCGATGTACCAGATCAAGCGGTGGGCTCTGATGCTTTATGGTACAGACATGAAAGATTCATGAAACATAGCAGGGCAGAAGAGGCGGAAGTAAAATAGGTTGTATTCGTTGTGTCATACCTGATATTTCCCAGGTCCCCAACAGCACTAGTCCGTACCGTAACAAATCAGTACCATTACCGAATGGAACGACGTTTTGATCTGCGAAACTTCCATAATACAATGATACCTCAGTTCCACGATCGTCAATTTTTTTATCAAGGCGGTCTAGGGAGATTTCAGAATCCTAAAATGCCACTAGATCTCACAAACCCTTCTCATATTTGCTCATCGGACATCATGGATTCTCAGATTTACGAATCAATTCATCCGGACTTCCATGTTCCACCCGATCTTTCTTTGTCTCAATTGCTTCAGAAATATAACCCTGAGGATGTACCAGAGACGAAGGTTATTTTGGAAGGTATATCCCCTGGAGGCAGACAAGTTACCTATGGCGAGCTACGTAATGAAGCTGCGACTATGGCCGCATATTTCACAACAGTTTTGGGATTGAGCACCGGTGACACTGTCGCCATCTATGCCCCGAATTCTGTCCAATATCCAATTCTTGCGCATTCAGTGATGTGGTTTGGGGGTGTGATCGCGTGAGTGCTACTTTTGAATTTCAGTTGTATAATATCTGACGGAACATTATATCTTCTCCTGAAAAAGAGGAATGAATGCTTTGACATCAGTTCAGGATCTCGTCCATTATCTGAAGATTTCTCGACCATCGGCCGTGATTACCAATCACGCATTGCGGATGAAGATGGAAGAAGCCGTATCCAGAGTCAAGGATGTGGATTCGATGGTTCTCGACCTCGATGAGCTTTTCACGAATATGGTGAATCCAATGCATCGAATATATCACCTAAATTCAAATCAAATCTAACAAATATAGTCTCTAAAGGGCCTCCCACCATGTGCGCCATTTGATCTATCTGGAAAAGACAATCGACAATGCCCCGCATCAATCATGTTCAGCTCTGGTACAAGTGGTAAGCCCAAAGCCGTAATTTGGAGCCACTATAGCATCATTGCGCATGTCCTACAGCCTCGAATCACTCTTCCCGAGCAAAACAGCTGTCTGGAAAGAGAGGTAGTGTACGCACCTTGTACGTCAGACCACTTACCCTCAAAGTTGACTAGAATCGTTCGGGGGACTAACCAAGGATATCGGGTAGTATGCCACATGCTCGGATTTATCGGCGCAGTCTTGAAGCCCGCATTCCTAGGCTGCTACGCTGTAATCCTGGAACGCTTCCACTATGAGACTTATATCCAAGCCTGCGCAAAAGCCCGGGTTACAATAATGAAAATGATTCCTGCCACAGCAGTGGCTATCGCAAAAGATCGCAGCATTGAGCAGCATGATCTCAGCAATGTAAGACATATATTGTGTACGGGCGCGACACTTCAGGCGCAAATTGTGAGGAGACTTCAGGAGATCATGAAGAGTTGCGCTATTATTCAGAGCTATGGGTGAGCCATATTCCATTTCAACACCGAGGCAATGTTTCCAAGCTATCCTCTGTCGATTCCTTGAAAGTCGCTCATTTGCTGATGTTGATCATAGTCTGAGTGAAATTGGGGTTTCAATCTTGAAAGGAGCACGCTCATCTGAGAAGTCTGGAAGTGTTGGAAGATTGTTTCCAGGCAAGTAAGTTGACTTGCTAAGACAATATTGCATTCAAAGTCCCTGATTCATTTAGTAAACTGCGCATCGTGGATGAAAAGTTGCAAGATGTGCCAACCGGCCACGCTGGAGAGGCACTCGTTCGAGGCCCCACCCTTTTCATGTTGGTTACATCTGATGAAATTTTGCTGTATTTGCTGACTGGCTTGGAAAAAGGGAGTACAAAAACGATTTGGCTAGTACACAGGAGGCATTTCACAAGGGATGGTTCCGAACCGGAGATATCCTGAGCATGGATTCGGACGGCTTTCTCTGGTTCCATGATCGTCAAAAAGAGATGATCAAGTATAAAGGGTAAGCAGAGGCGTTAGTCAAGTCTCCTTCATTATTGTTAATGCCCATATTACAGAAACTTGGTGGCTCCCGCCGAGCTCGAAAATCTTCTGGCAGCTCATGGAGACGTTCTCGAAGCGGCTGTCTGCGGCTACTTTGACGAATCGCAACAGACTGATATTCCAGTGGGATACGTCAAGCTCCGTGACTCCGTGGCCTTTAGTGACCGTGACCACTTGTTGGAAAAAATTAAGAAAAGTGTCGACGACGTTGTATCATCTCCGAAGAAACTTCGAGGTGGGCTGTTCTACTTGGCAGAATTGCCCAAAAATGCCACGGGCAAGATTATGAGAGCGCACCTTCCGGCTCGTCTGGTGTCTGATGCGAGAAAGAAGAGGGCGAGTAAAATATGAGCTGATTGATCTGGGCGCTGTATATGATAAAAGAACAAAACGATAAACAACAAAAAGAGTATAGAAAGAGCGGTCTGAAGTACTCAACAAAAAGTCACCATTTCCATCTGAGAATATCAGGTACGAGTCCGTTTCCGACTGGTTTCTAACCTATAGGGGTAATTATAATGTACTGTATTATAATTAGGGTGGGATTCTTTAGTATAGGGAAAAAGAAGTAGGTAATAGTATATTTCATTAAAAGTATTCGAGTATATTGTAATTATCTTCTAGGCCTGTATAAAGCTGAAAATTCAATATATTTCTAATTTATCTTTTAAGCACCCTAACTTATAGGGGTAATTATAATATACTTAGACTGCGGCATATCCTCTCCGCTGGATATCAGGTTCAATACCATATCCGCAAATTGAGGATAATGGATATTACTTCCATACCATATCCTCAATGAGGATATCCATGGATATCCGCGAGGATATGAGGATATTTTGCGGATATCCGCACTAGCATAACTCTCGCCTGATTATCTACTTAGGGGTAGTCATGTGCCTCTTATCCAGCTGATTAATTTATTTTTCAGAACAAAAGATACACAGGTTTGGTCCTGACCATACTACTAGCCTTATTTATCCTAATTCCTCATGAAATATTAAGAAATATATTTGTATTAAGCAATTTATATTCATTTTATTATTACTTATAGCAGCAATTTGATTTTTGAAGTAGATTGGGGGATATACATGATTTTTTGTAATTCCACTTTACTTTACCATGGAAATATATATTTACTCAAGGCAGTAGTGTAGGATCTTTTAGCTAAACGATGTACATATGACTAAACTCACCATTTCTTGGTCAAATTTAACTAGCCTAGCTTTAAATTAGTTTCCTAAGCCTATCTTTTAAGTATATTAAGTTTTTAAATATATCCTTCTAAGAAATACCGGTCGGAAGCTCTAATGTTGTGGACAGCGGACTTAGTGAGTATGATAGTAAGGTCGAGGATATCCAAGGATATCCATGCGGATATCCGCGATATATCCTCAATTATCCTCAATTATCCTCACTGGTGATTAGTAATAGCCAATCATCGTCATTAAAAGTAAGAGATATGTCGAAAACGCACCCCGCAACTTACGAGTTGCAGCTTATTGCCATAACCCTGATATTTTCAGCTCGTCCTATATGTACGTTTCTCCCTTTCTTTCTCTTGTATAGTGATCAAGTACAATATGTCTTACTCACAGGCATCTCAGTCCCAATTTTCCTTCTGCGCCGATTCAGATCTAGGTCTGAATACCGACCTCCTTTATTCAGATGATATCTCTGAGCTCATTGGCAGTCAGGCTTCATTGACATCCACGTCCCGAATTTCATTTCCGATTGCGCCCCTCTCGCTTACGCGTGTTGGCCTCCCTCTTCAACAGTACTGGGTCCTTTATTCCTCCGAGCCTGGTAGCGAGATGGATGGATCTCGTAAGCGCTTTATAACGTGGTGGCTAAATACAGAGTCTGGATCAGCGCCCGAAATACAAGACTCGATCCGTTGGGATGGGAAAAAGACATCAAGTGTCTGGGATAATTTCAATCAGGTTGCACATGAGAAGACTGGCAAGCCAAAGGTTATGTGTACATCATGTCTCTGTACCCTTGTTCATCCAAGCTATCGCCGTGCTGGGTCATCGCCAATGAATGCACATATTAAGGCAGGCACTTGTACTCGGAAGCCAGTTACCCAGAGGATCGATCAGCTACTCAAACATATGGTATATTTCTCTTTCATCAAGACCCCTAATATCTCTCTTGCTAATCTTAATAACTATCCCAAAGCCAACTATCCCTAGACACCAACCCTTCTCCCAGGAGCGTCTGGTGAAAGCGATACTAGACTTCATTTCTACAGCTCACCTACCCTTCCGAATCGTTGAACACACCCAATTCAAAGATCTAGTAGAGATTATTCAACAAGCCCACAGCAAGATCGATATACCATCCGCGCGAAGCATACGACGTTATCTTGATTCTGCAGTCAGAAGTGACCAGAAGGGGGTTCTGAAAA
The DNA here is from genome assembly GCF_028828045.1 of Penicillium odoratum. Lineage (NCBI taxonomy): Eukaryota > Fungi > Ascomycota > Eurotiomycetes > Eurotiales > Aspergillaceae > Penicillium > Penicillium odoratum. The sequence continues at coordinate 3,315,974 of NW_026643146.1, read as the reverse complement.
GGCTTCCAGATGGGAGTCGCCTCTCACTAGCGCTTGATTGCTGGACATCGCCATTTCAGCAAGCTTTCATGGCCATCACAGGTTACTTCCTTGATCAGGACTGGAATTACTGTGAAGTTCTTCTTGGGTTTGAGCATCTTCATGGATCTCATACTGGTGAAAATCTGAGCAAGACCGTAATCCAGCTTCTAACTGATCATGGAATCACTGATCGTGTGTTATCTGTGACAACAGATAATGCAACGAATAACAATACCTTGATGATGAACATCCAAGAGACTATCCAGTCGCAAAGCCAATCAGATACCTTGATTTTCCGAGTTCCATGTATTGCGCATGTGATTCAATTAAGCTTGAATGAGCTTCTTGGGAAGCTAAAGGTGACACCACCTAACAAAGAGATTGAACTAGAGTGGTCTGATGAGCGGACCCATTCATTTCAGACCAAAAGATCTAGCTCAACTCGGCAAATTGCAGATACCTTAAAGAAGGCAAGTTCTATCTCCCTAAGGCTTGTAGTTTATTCTGATAAAAGAGTTTTAGATCCGAGGTCTTGCGGTCTTCATCAATGCAAGCCCACAACGCCGGGAGGCATTTATGGCTCTACAAACTAAGGAGCCTCGTTTAGTTCCTGTTCAAGATGTCCAAACCCGATGGAACTCGACCTTTATCATGCTGAATCGGGCCAAAAGGCTACAACCATTCTATGATCAGTATTGTATAGACCATCAGTATCTTCACTTCAAACTTGATCAAGAAGAGTGGCGACAGATTGAATACCTTCTTCTTCTCACAAAGCCTTTCTTCGACTTCACAAATATGTTGTCTAAGACTAAGGATGTTACTACACATAACATCTATAGTATTTACAACAAGCTTTTCTCTCATCTTGATGAAGCTGAGAGTAAGTTGAAGAATAAAGGTGTTGTCTGGAAGAAGCACATGCTCGAAGCTCTTCAGACTGCTAAACGGAAGCTCTCAAAGTACTACACTGCGACCGATTATGAATCATATGGTGATGTCTATGCACTCGCGACAATCCTTTGCCCATCAAAAAAACTTCGATATTTTGCATCATCAGACTGGCAAGGTGAAATTAACTATGTTGATCACTTTCATGGAGTTCTTAAGCGAGAGTTTGATCGATATAAAGAGACACTTCACCATGATTCAAACAATACAGTCTTACAAGATACCACTAAAGAGGCCCTGGATGATGATTATGGTGATCTTGATGCTGCTTGTGCTTCTCAGAGCCAGCCACAGCATAGGCTCTCAAAGCCCGAAGATGATGAGATTGCGAGGTATCTTGCCCGCGGGATCGAGGGTCAGAAGCCTAGAGCATTCTGGAAAGACCATGAGCATGAGTTTCCTATTCTTGCGAGGATAGCACGGGATAATCTCTCAATCCCAGCTAGTGGCGCAGGCGTTGAGCGATTATTTAATTGCGCTCGCGATATGTGCCACTATCGTCGCGGGCAATTGAAACCAAGTACCATCCGAGGACTGATGCTTCATCAATTCGCCACTAACTTTGACGTTGAGCAGAAGGAGATAGAGGTTATCAAAGAGTATCTATCCATTGGAGAAGCTGCGTTGTTAGATCAAGCTTGGAAACCAATGCCCCAGCTTGAAACACTTGAGCCAATTAGTGATAACGAAGAGGAGGATCAAGAGCCTAGCATAGAGGATACACAACAGATAGAGAGCTGCGATGATGATTTGGGTAGTGGGAAGAATAATGATCAAAGTAAGCAACTGCAGCGCAAACGATCAAAGAAACGATCATCCGACTGTTTTGATGACGATGACGATGACCTTCCAGAAATGCCAATAGATGAGGGCATGCAGGGACGGTCGGGGCGAATTCGGAAGCAACCTAGGTTACCTGATGGATTTCAGATTGATTTAAGGTAGTTAGTATTAAGTATTGATTAGAAATGACAGAATCATGTTTACCAGATTGAAATCTTTAAAATGATGATTACACGAAGATTACTTCAAAAATACACAAGAAACCGCATAATTTATACACGCTCAAAAAAGTCACGAGGCTAGGCGTGTTTGGCTGGTTTGATATCCATTGGATATCCTCAAATATCCAGAGGATATTAGGTGGTATACCATATCCGCAAAATTGAGGATTGCGGATATTACGTGACATACCATATCCGCAATTTGCGGAGAGGATATGCGGATGTCCGTGGATATTGAGGATGTTGCCGCAGTCTAACTGGGAGTCTTGGCGACGGTACTCACTGATATATACTTTACTAGCAAGATCATATGTGAAAATGAGTTTGTAGGTGTCCTATGGCGAGCTATTGTATATAGCCGGGCCTAGTCCCTCCGATTCTATAATTGAACTAGAGGGGCTCTTTAAAATCTTACGAGATCGACTTAGCCCTGCTGCAGGAATTTCTTGGCGTTTGAGTGAACTTTCAGTACCATCGTGTTGCGTAGCTGTCTTTTCGGGAAATTTGACTTGTAAAGGAAACGGCGCCTGTGCTTGATATATGTTAAATCGAGTAGCTCGCTTGTCACGTTCTATGGTGAGGCTTGCATCATGAGTGATAAGAAAAGGAAAGAGACTTTGAATGATTAAATAGAGGTGTGTAACTATCTCCCCTGTCTACCTATGGCCAGAATTTAAGGCTATTCTATATCTCAGCTTACAAAATGTTTATCACACTCCTATTCTGGATTCTGTGGTTGGTTTAATTGATCGATGGTCTTGTTTTGCGAAATATTCTAGTTAATTTCGACCTACTATTATATGTTACACTGGCTAATAAATGACCGTCTTTTCGAGGTCCGATTTCAAAGAAGAGAGGGTGTGGGATCGATATTCTATAGCGCAATATAATTGAATCACGCTCGCATGATATAGTGCAGCATTTTGACTAATAACTCTCGAATTAAGTTATTAAAGGTTTCAGTATTCTGTGTCTAGCGATTGACCATTCATCTCTTTCGGCATAGCTATTTTGTCCTTTTTTAATGTTGTGGGTCTTATCAAATGATTTCATTACCTCGTTAGTGCTATTTTGACCAAAGTTGCCCACTTATTGCTGTTTGCCCTTTCCCCTCTCCCGCCTCCCCCCAAAAATTGAAATCCTACGTTTTCGAAAATTCGATTCGATTGGAAATTTGGAATTAGCAGACCCTCGCTCTTGGCGGTGTTCTTATCTAACACCTCAGTCTTCACCAAGCCAGATGTGGACGGTAGTGGACCTAGCTAAGATTTAAGAAGAATAATGAAGACTGCTTTCGACCGCCTCTCTATGCATTCCGCACACTGCCCAATTAGTACGCTAATTAATTTATCCTCAACTATCATTTATTGCCTCTGTCTTAGCTCAGTCAAAAGGGACGAAAAATGGGGCAAATGGAAAATCAACTATAGATGGCCAATCAAATGATTTCCACGATTTATATAATGTAAAATCGATCAATTGGAGGACTATTATGGAGAGTAAAATTTTTGACAGCCCTTTTCACCGCATTACAAAACCACTTTCTGTGGCTTAGTGTCGAAGCTCTCCACTTTCTTTGGTTATTCTCTGCTATATTCTCATTATTCCACGTTTGGCAGACATGAAGTTTAAGTAACGCTTTATCATGCTTAACTGGGGCATGCTCAGTTCAGCTAAATATCTGTATGCTTTGATTTTATTGATCAATCGCTTGCTTCATCCTGTGCTTTGTGTGCGCAAGAGTTGGGTTACTGCATCCTCGTTGCTTCTTGGCACATTTGCGTACTTATGTTTTCATTTTTTTTTTAAAAAAAAGAAATCTAGATGATAAAGTTCATGCCTAAATGAAAATATTGACTGCATTCGCTGCTCGTTTTCTTAGACCACAGACTTATCACGACCAGCGACTATGTAACCACCTAAAGTAAAAATTAAAATATCCAAATAAATGATTTGGTAGATCTTGCAGACTACCATGTCGATATTTGCTAGGTTTTTCCGAACGATATCTCCTTCGTACGTTGAAATCTGACTCCTAAGGTGAGCTGCTCATAATTCCCCCTGTCATTTACCATGTGTATTTAATGAGTACTAGCCTACCTATGCCCTCAGTCTTCGTAATGAAGACTTTCAATATTGGCCTAATGCAATGTCTCTTCACATATCTCTAACGGAAATTATCTCGCTCGTTGCGGACCAATTGGGATCGATCAAAGATCTTTACAACTTTTTATAAGCGGAACGAAAGCTCTACAGTCTCCTCATCGGGAAACTTTACTAACGAAATGTCAAATACGACGGTGGATCAGCTCTTGTGTGGTATGCACGTTATGGGAATGAGGATGGTGTTCGAAAAATGCTGGCCGCGGGTGTAAATGTCAATCTTCGAGAACTAAGCCTAGAATAATCAATAGCTCTCCTGGAGTCCGTACGTAATAATCATATCCATATTGTGGAAGTTCTTCTGAAGAATGGAGTATTACTAAACACGGCGGACCTCTATTCCAGAAGGCCTTTAATTTTGGCGATAACTAGACGTAGCGACGTGGCTATCACTAAGCTGCTCCTTAACCATGGTTCTACGGCCAATTCTGTTGCATTTAATAATCGCCCTCTATTGTTGGAGGCGATTCGATCGAATCAGGAAGCAAAAGTGGCTTTACTTTTAGAGCATAGGGCCGAACCATATATAATCGAAGGGCGAGACGCAATAAGCCTCTTGTATATCGCGGCTGGGAAAAACGCAACTCCTACAATTCTAAAGATACTCATTGGCACTGGTATTCCAGTCGACTCCCAAGACGGCTGGGGAAGAACACCGCTCTAAGTAGCAGCTTATCATTCATGCATACGTGCTATACGCGTATTACTGCAATATAGCGCCAATCCGAATTTGAAAAGCACGGACCAGTATTCTGTGGAAAGGACAGCCCTCTTTTATACCGTGAGCTCGAAAAGCAGAAGGCATGAGAACAAAACCATCATTCGAACACTTATTATGCACAGGGCTAAGGTAGATTCTAAAAACCACATTCAGCAGACACCTCTGCTCTATGCTATCTCGCGGGGTGCCATCAAACAAGCGCAGGCGCTCCTTAAAAGCGGTACAAATATCATGGCAAGGGACTCCAATGATGAAACTATAGTTCATTTAGCCTTTTCTTCATGGCGCTTCCGTCTCGATACAATAAGCTGGCTCATAGAGAGTAGGGCCGATGTAAATTAGATCGGTGGCAAGCAGCATAAAACACCGATATTTTACGCTATCAGATACTTAGAAAATCCAGTAGGGATGGAGAGCGCCCGGAAACTTTTATCGCTTAGCGCGGATGTTAATTTTCGAAACTCCGATGGGCTGACGCCTCTTTCCCTCGCCGTCAGCATATGCTGCGTTGAATGGGTAAAGCTACTTCTCGAATACGGCGCTATTGTTAATGAAAAGGATATAAAAGGAAGGTCCCCTCTACACCATGTTGCCGATAAAAGTTATGATCTTGCATCGAAAGTCGAAGAACTTATCGCGCTTCTCATTCAACACAGAGCTGATGTGAACTCTCGGGACTGTTACGGTTATACGCCATTACATAGAGTAGTAGCCAAGAAATGGATGTGGGAGATAGCTGGAGATTTATTAAAGGCCGGAGCAGATCGCTACGCCTTGTCTCATGATGGTTAATTCCCATATAATATAGTTCCTGCTGGCCCTTAGGCGGAGACTAAATATCTTTTTCTCCGCCATTACCCTATTTGACTATATCTTAACCCACCCATCAGGAGCAATACACTCAACCGAGCGAGTCAACAGTTTCACATCAGTCAACAGTAGAAACCTTCTCTGCGCTACATTGATAGCGTGTTATGATGTTTTGAGCCTTTGCCTGACCTAATTGAAACCCCGTTTCATGGAAATTATATATGGTTTTGGTCCGGTTTCTTCAATATATTGACAGAGTATTTGAAAAAGCTTCAATCCGCTTTTTATCCATTGGCTTCTGTTTAATCATTATAATCCTTCTGGTAGACGCGTGATAAAGCGACTAGCCACACCTTGCCAACCGGACCTTGCCCAAAACGTCCTAAGATTGAGTTCTCGCAACGCTCAATACCTTGGAGCTTGCAAACCTCATATAAGTTGTCAAGCTGCTATACTTGGTTTTAGCAGCTTCTTACGCCTGTTTTAATTATGTGTCGGAACACGTAATCAGGGCGGTGGAAGCTTGACCAATGGATCTCCGGTCGAATATATGCCTGTCCGTCCATTCTTCTATCTCTGTGCGCGCACCTAAGCTGTGTGTTTACTAACATTATGTGATCTAATTAGCTTACATACTCCATATTACCATGTGATAACATAATCAATAGGCGAGCGGCCCGGTCCAAAACACCGTGGTAGTTACGATATACTTTAGCCATATCTTAATTACTACTGTCTTATTGTATTTCATTACTTGCTGGTAGTGATTACAAGGATTTGTTGTATTATATAAGAGTATCGAATAAATCGAATATCAGTCTTATTTGACGCCAAAGTTTACATCGCTGAACCTCCAAGTATATGTAGATATTCTTAGTCGCCATTGCGCACCAAATCAATGATGTTCTTCAAGCGCCCTAAAGTGACTAAATAGCATATCAAAAGGACCTAGAGTCAAGAAAAAGTTAATATTGATCAGTTCTTCGGACCACTGATAAGAAAGAAAAGCGTACTTGAAAGAGAGTGAGATTCGACGCAATAAGCATGCTGTGATTTAAGAAAAGGAAATGTTTGAAGGAGCTTGATTGCTGGATCATCTTCGAGCAATTGAACAGTTCATCTAGGTGAAGTTGACAGATCGAGAGTCCTCTGAAGTCTTTCAGTAAGGTAGCGGGTTGCCTCTTGATCTGTCTCATGTTCTTGAGCCTCCCATATCAACAAATATATCTCATCAGAGGTCCCCAAGCGAAGCGTGGTAATTATGCGGGAGAGAGTGGCTTGGAAACGAGTCGGGCAGAAGTCTGATAAAGCGCGAGTTCCTCTTGTTATTGCGAATAATGCGATCGGCTCAGACCGAATAGCTTTATGGTTGATTGGAAGATATCAAACTCCTCACGCTCTCCGGTCAACTAATTTCCAAGTTTTAGGTTGTTTTTGGAACACGAATCAGACATCATGGATGTGCTATGACACCATGAAAAGATGCTTACGCTCCTTCTATCGGTATGCTAGTATGGGGAGAATAGTCTTTCTATTAATGGATAATGTTTCCCCGCATCTCACAGACATGGAATTAGTACCACCACCACCCCAAATTCAGGTTTTTTTTCCGCTGCAAATTCAACGTCGATTTATCAACCCTTGAGCCAAGTAATTAGTCAAAACCTAGAGCACCAATACCGGAAGAAATGGATGCGTTAGATGATCACTATCCTTGATCGTGGGCTTGATCCTCGGAAGAAAATTAACCTTGACTATACACTTCATTTAATTGCTCAGGCTTAGAGAAATCAAGTATCAGATCGAACGACTCAAATTAGCTTCCAAAAAGCACTTTAATTCGTCCGAGATCTAATTCTTCACCCGTGAGCGAGCTCAGTTTACGTGAGGAAACAAGAACTATGTGTAACTAAGAAATTAAAAAGTTTGGTGATGATGATTTTATAGCACTGGATGAACCTTAAACTGTTCAGACGAAATTGTATCTCAGCTGCCCAAGGGTGAAGATATGAATGCTCCCCAAGATAGCATGGCCACAGAGGGTCCAGATGACCACTCTGGGCCTTTTCCGGGGCTTTCGTCTCGTATAGCAGCTATATTAGGGTATCTACATGAAACTCTATTATGGGCCACATAGTATGCCTCAGCAGAGCACCATAGTAAATGGAATTTCGTTTATTCTACAGTGTACACGCAGCTTACGGCATCCTAACCTCGCGTTGAGGTCGGATGCCTTAGAAAGCCTGATTAAAGCCTGATTAAAGCCTGATAATTGCCTGATTTGGCTTAAACTGGACTAGCTTGACTGTCAGCTTTGACCGTGTTTTCCACCGCCTCAACGCAATCGTGTAAGCCAACCTGTAATTTTAAGGTAGTTTGATTGGTCTATAAGTCAGCACCATAAACCACCCACCACCCCCTACTTCACCTTGCCGTATCTCCACCATTGCGCATAATATAACGTATCCGAACGAATGCCATGTGTCCTTAGGCATTTCTGATAATTATGGTGGAGAGCTCCAAGCCCTCGTCAGAGAGCGACAGGAAGGTCTGGGCAAGGAGCGACAGCGAGGTTCCGCAAGCGAGCACGTGTTGCCTCACAAGCACCAACTCGCTACATTCAGAAACGGCTTATATGGGAGCATATGCGAAATTGCAGGTCAAGTTATATGATTTGAGCCTTTAAACCTGTTAATTTAATGTGCACTATTTATTATGGCACTCCAAAATGGACTTTTTCTGCTTATATAAGGTTGGACTGGCTTGATTTGACTGATCTCTCTGTATTGGTAATTCCAGTATTCTAACCTTTCTGCCGGCTTAAAAATCAGGCCCAAGCTGCTTAATAAGTATCCGACCTCGAGGCGAGGGTAGGTTGCCGTACGCAGCTTCTCACCGAAGTTCTCCCCAATCTCACCAACAAAGATGCTGGGCCATAAAGTCGACAAGCTTAGGGAAGTGCCCCGTCAGATCATCATATGTGGCAATGTGCGCCTTTTCCGGTATCACATAAAGCTCTTTGGGGTCCAGAGCACGAGCGATGGCCTCCTCACTGAAATATTTAGTGTCGGCTTCACTGCCAGCCATCATCAGGAGGGGGCGAGGTGAAATCAACTCCATGAACGCGAATGAGGAATAGTTGACCAAAAGATCGTAGCTGCGAAGAGCAAATCGGTTGTTTGCACGAGGATGTCCCGCACGCGGAGTTTGATAGTAGTCACTCGCATCGCGGAAGAGGTCCGGGGTGCCTTCGGGCACATTTGTAGGGTCGTCGGGCACTAGAGGGATCAGAGGAGCACATTCTCCGCGCGCCTCCGCCATGCGGGCCTCGCCAGCTGCCTGGAGAGTCTTTCGGAGGCTCTCGCGAGATATTTGCATCGCTGTTCCTTTCATGCCATCCCGGAATATCTCTCCAGTGTCGACGGCACCAAGAGTCGCAATAGCCTTGATCCGTAAGTCAGTCTGCGAGGCAAAGCAAACATATCCCCCGGATGCGCAGATGCCAAATGCGCCGATGCGGTTTGGGTCCACCTCAGGCACCGCGGTAGCAAGGAATGTGACTGCGGCTCTGACATCCTCGGCCCGCTGGAAAGGATCCTCAAGGCCGCGTGGTTCGCCGCCGCTCTCACCCTGATATGCAGCGTCGAAAGCCAGTGCCACAAATCCTTGATCTGCCAGCCTCTTCGCGTGAGTACCGGATGTCTGCTCTTTTACCCCTCCCATAGGGTGACCACAGACTACCCCGGCACCTTTTCGGTCTGGGGCTGAGGGAGGAGGAAGGTACAGGTGTGCTGCAACCGTGACTCCTCGACTTGAAAACTGTACTTTACCAGTCATTTTTGTTGGATATGGCAAACCGGTAGTGGAAGAGCTTATTCAGACTGACGAAGAGTCGTGATATGAGAACAACTTGAATCCCCAAAGGCGATCTTTGCTCTTTATATCTACTAAAAAATAAAGATCACAGGAACCTGGCGAGTACCAGTATACTATCTCTGATCTCGTATAGGTCAGCATTTTTAATCGAATCTTGATTGCGAGGTTTTGGCTTACTTGCAAACCATGGTAGATTTGAGAGACACCAAACCCTATTATCTCCGCGAGAAGCCCGATCGAGTGAAATGTCCGTGGAATCTTGGTGTCGGTTATAGTAGATGACATCAAGCTGGAAGAGCGCCACTTGAATGCAAATAGATGACCCTGAATTATGAGCAGGCCTCTAAAGTGTGGGCGTCATCTTTCGAGGCACTGGTGGTCATACGGAGTTAGCCGGAGTTAGGTGGAATTTGTCTTCCAGAGTCCGAGATCCTTCAGGGTTTCATTAGGTGAAAAAAACACTTACTATCCACTCATGAACGGTGACTTTAAACGGTGACTTCAAGCCACCAACTGATTACCCACATGCCCGGGTGGAACCATATCGCGGAATAGTTCGACCGCACCAGAAGCCTCAATGTGGCGGGCGACATGCCTTGGTGAGATCCACGTATATAAAATATAATCCTTGGCTTTCCTTCCATATTTGTAGACTGAATATTACGGATTGAAATTCTATAGAATAGCGAAAACAAATCGAGTTTTGAGATGATTTCGCCCCAAAGACCCGTTTCCATATCACGGAGACTATGCCATAATGTCAATTCAGATAAATCCTATTTCCGCAAAGAACTCATAGTACTGGGCGACCTTTAATTCCAAGCCAAAAACATGTGAAAGAAATAAACTCACTCGCCGTTAATGAGATTCTAATGATAGTGGTGAAGGAGCAGAGCCCGATGCATTATGTTGAGACGTGAGCGACGCCAAATCCAACGTCCTTGCTTATAAGGCTCCATACTGAGACGAAAGCGAAGGTCGAAAATTCCCCCTAAAGTAGCCTGCGTAACTAGCTAAAGCTATGGGGGGAGTCGCTATAATTCTCTCCTTGTAATCTGACATCGCTTGTTGCGGTTGGTCTTGATCTTAATCTTGATTGAGGTATTCGAATGTGAGACTAGAACTATGCATGAAGCCTCAAAACATTGGTAAGGTTCTTGAGGATGGAAGATATGTAACATCATACATGGTAGTCAAATGACCTTGGTGTCATCCAATTCTATTCTTAAAGCTTTAATCCTTCTTGACACCGTACTGCTCATCAGTCACGGGATCGAGCCATGTTGTCTTGCCCAAACCAACCACCAGGTGTGTCATAATACTACCATCATCGGCCCCATGCCAGTGGGTAGTTCCCGCTGGAGCCCAGATCAGGTCTCCAGTCTTGATGCGGCGAGGCTCAGCGCCCTTGTCGCAGATCCAGCCGGAACCGGCAACAACCTTTAGAAACTGTCCGTCCTCGTGGGTGTGCCAGTGAGTACGCGCACAGGGGGTGAAAGTGACGTTGGCGATAGCAGCTTTGTCATCCATGTGGATCATATCGAGGTAGACATCCCCAGTAAAGGTGGCGGTAGGCTTGGATGTAGATTGGCCTCCTTTGGAGGAGCCAGCGATAATGACTGATTCGGGCATGGTGGGAACGTGTTGTTTCGGTAGGGATTTCACTGCCTAATTTCTGTTATTAGATTGCAATGATGCAATGGCTAGAGTAGGAACGAGAGATAACGTACCTGTTGGAAGAGAAACTTGAGACTAAAGAGAACTCTGGAATTTTCAAATTCCTGCAGTACAGAAAGAGGTCTTTTTATAGTAGTATTGTTCTCTAGCGTCATTTTTTTGTTATGTGCGGATGACCGGCTCATTTTCGGATATTAGCGGAATTTGCGGCGATTGCATTCCTGCTTACTTCTGAGGATGCCCCCTAATACTGAGATTGACGGTAAATAACGTACTCGTTTCATAGCAAACTCCGAGTGCATCACAGCGGATTGCAACATACCATAATTTCGAGGGTATGATACGTCACCACTCCAATGCATGTGGATTACGCGCTAAGGGAGAGAGCCCCACTTCAACGACCGAGCACTTTGGGTCAAGATTGACGCTAATGCAGGCGGATTACGCGCTAAGTAAATAGGCCCACTCACTATGTCAATATTCACTTCACTCCTTCTGTTGGAGTATCTGTCCCTTTCGAACTGTCTCGTGACCCTGATTTGCGCTTCTCATGTATCGTAGGTAGTGAGTTGTAAAAATCCACACATTAGTAGTATATTGCAGCATGCTACAACGCTTTATTTATTTAGTCCTGAGTACTATAATTCAATCCAACGCATTAGGGGGCAGCCCTGGTGACTGAATTGGGTGGATTGGCATAGTGTAATCAAGGCCAGAGTGACACTATACCAATAGTCGCGAGGTATAAGCTCCTTTAGAAGTCTGCACCACTAGACTGGCTACGAGCACCAGTCTTCGATTATAGCTATCCTTCTCTGTGCAGATGTATCCTTGAAAACGCCGATTATCTTGATTTTCTCTCCATTTTCTCGTGTTAGCCATCCTGTAAGTTTAATCATCCTAGCGATATAGATGACAAGTATAAGTAAAAAGCTAAAAAGAAACTCTTGCATAATATAATGTAAGATGGTGAAATCCAGTCAAACGCTCTTCAGAAGGGTTCACCCGCTGGCCTCATATCCAGTTCGTGTACCCACAGATCGCAGGCCTGTTGCATTAGGCCAAGATACAGTTTTCCCACACTCGCTCCTTTTATCTTCTTGCCCTCAAGCACTGCCTTCGTATCATCCGTATTTTCCTTCGCTCCGTCATTCAAGTCGGAGTCCAAGTAGGATTCATCGTAATTGTTGGTTATCCAACCGTTCCCAATTGCGTGAACGACATGAATTCCCTTGGATGAGTATTCCCTCGCAAGACTCTGTGCCAACATTCTGACACCAGCTCTTGTTGCACCATAGGCGGCAAACCCCGCATTTGAGCGCATGGAACCAAGACTGGAAGTGAAGATGACCGTTCCAGCTTTATGCAGAGGTATGAAAGCCTCAGGCTTATCATCACTTGATTGCGAAGATTGCGATAACATCCAATTGATGGAAAGTTGGGAGAATATCATCGCGCCGGTGGTGTATACCGTGAGTGACTCCGTGAATCTGGTGGGTGTTTCCTCTGCAAATGGCACTTTATGCGAATGTTTGATGTTGAAAACAGAGAGTTTAAGGCGTAAACTCTGCCCATCATCGGATTTTGGAAGGCTTCGAGTCCAAGTTTTGATGTCCTCAAAGGTAGAACGAAGACGGTCTTCAGAGGTATCTGTCTGAAAGGCTTTCAAGACGCCTCCACCTGAAAGTTTGGATATTTCGGTCGCAAGTTGAGCGTCACCAGTGCGTGAGAGCAGTGCTACTGCCAAATTACCCTCGGCTGGAGAGGCAAGAACGCGAGCAATTCCTGCACCGGCAGCTGGACCTGCTCCGAGAATAATGGCCAGACCCGATGGTGCCATGTTGCTTTCAGAATAGCTGAAATAGATGAAATAGATGAATTAGAGAAAATAAAAATTCCGCTACTCAGGACTTAAAAGGAAGGCTTCGTGTTTCGTACGGCTGATTGTCTCAATTGGAAAGGGGGTGTATTTTCGAGAAATGACAATACAGAGATTTGACTGAGTAGGTGGTAATGATAAGTGGAAAGTGGAGAGTGGTACAAGGACATGATTGGAGCGGATGCATTTGGATGACAAGAGACCCAAAAAATGATGATCTTTCGATGGGCCCTCCAATATGCAATTGGATTACGGCTTGATTGTAAGCCACATTACCCATAAAATGAACTTCTACCAATAACCACCATCATCTCCCGATCGTGGAGTTAATCGGTCTTAAGGGGTGGATGACATTGCTGACTACCTACTGCTCAAATTCCGATTAGCTTATCCGAAAATGTGACATAATTCCGAAATATTTCGATATGTGGTCCGAGAGATCGATTAAGAGGCCTTGCCTATATAATCGATGAATTCCTGTCCCGCTGGATCAATAATCTCTCAGTGGATGAAACACCAAAATTTCAAAATTTCCGAACACTTCCTCAAAACACTTTCTTCAGAGAAGCTCGTCACTATGCCTTCAATCCAAAAGGTTTCCTTTCTGAGCAACGGAATCAAAGTCGTGGGAGAGCTGTATCTTCCCAATGACTACAAGCCGACCCAAACATATCCGGCAGTCGTCATCGGACATCCAATGACTTCTATCAAAGAGCAGAGCCCGAAGCACTACGCAAAAGCTCTCTGTGATGCCGGATTCATCGCTCTCGCCTACGATGCTGCGTATCAAGGCGAAAGTGATGGGCAACCACGCCTACTCGAGGACCCTGCCCAGCGGTCTGAGGATGTGAGAGCAGCTGTTACCTTCCTTAGCTTGAGGTCGGATGTCGATCCCGGGCGCATTGGCGCTTTAGGAATTTGCGCCTCTGGTGGTTACGTTCCGTTCGCGGCTCAAACGGATCTCCGTATCAAGGCTGTAGCAACTGTTGCTGCCGTGTGTGCCGGCAAGATGACACGTGAGGGACTCATGAAGGGCATGATTAGTTCTGAGATGCTTCTTCAGTCACTTAAGGGAGCTAGCGTGGCTCGGATCGAAGAGGCCAAAACCGGAAAGGCCCCTGCCTCACCCGCTATCCCCCCAACTCTTGATGCCATCCCAGATGGGTATCCCCCCATCGTTCGAGAATTCGTGGAGTACTATCGGACGCCTCGTGCTCAGCATGTCCGAGCGCCCAACCAGGTCGCTGATAGAAGCGCTGATCTTCTGGCAAATTTCGATTCATACGCTTTCAACTACATGATCTCCCCTCGACCTCTGTTGATGATCGCTGGCAGTGAGGCTGCCACCCTGTGGTTCAGCGAAGATGCAATCGAAAAAGCCAAGGAGCCTAAGGAGTTGTACATTATCAAGAACCAAAACCACGCTGGTCTTTATGATGATGTTTCTGAGTCTGGCCCTAAATTGGTTGATTTCTTCGCTAAAAACCTGTGATTCATTAAAGTTACCGGAGGATTCCGTGCAAAGCCTAATTTAATGTTGAAGTGGCACAATGATCAAAAGAACAAACATTTCAAAGATGATGAATGAACCAAAACAAATTTCATTCATAAATTAGTGTCATCTCTCAAATGCCACAAACGGCAGTGACTGTAAAAGTAAAATAGCAGGACGGGTTCTTGGTCTTATCGGATCTAAACAACCTGAAATTACAGGATCCGGAGATAGAAAGCTATGACCACTCTCCGGCAGGATTAAATTTAAACCTATGGTTCAATAGGGCAAGAGAGAATGGACATATGACTGCCACCAAGTTCGTACAGATATGACTTCTAGCCGGCCCCTCAGCCGGCCAGATTGATAGTTCAAACACGATATGAAGATCTGCCACCTGAGTTCATTAAGTTCTCCAAGTCTTCTGGTTGGTATGCATGACTCTCACGATGGGGGGCTGGCATAGAGGGCGGTTTACCGGCCATCGTGGAACCTGTCAAAGAAATAAGGAGCAAGTCGCAGACATTACTATCGCTCTACGGCCGTTGCGTACCAGCTGATGAGGTGGCCCTACCTATCGTACCTATATCACGGACTATGACCCGTGGTGATCCCATGAAGAGACAAGGCATATTATCGAGTACGTGATAGGGCGTGATAGGGAGCTTGTAGCAACGAGATTGTAACCGCTGATCACAGTTAGAGGCTTTTTCATTGTCTTGGTGGTTTTTCAGGAAGTCGTTATTCGCATTGAAACCGTCCAGAAATTCTTCAGCAGTGCTATCAAGGGCACGACCGTGTCTTGGGCTTGGTCAAAACAAAAGTATGGTCAAAGTGCTGCTACTGGACTGCCCTTAACACCGAAATCAACTTCCAATGGCGTCTAAGAGAGCATATTGTGGATTTCAGCTTCTGTTTTTCGACTTTCGCATTTAAATAAGCTTATTTACAGACAAATAAAGGGTTTGTAAGCCCTTTTTTCTTATTATAGATCTGCGTGAGCCAAAAAATGTAAGTGTTGTCGCCTTGTCTACATATTAAAGAGGGGAACACTCGATGGCAGTACGCTCCAACGAACTACGAATCGGATATAATTGTCACACGCTTTGATCCCTCGGGGGTGTGCTGACCAAGATGTAGGCTTGGTCAGCCACCCTTTTTGTTAAACCCACACTGAATGACAACTATTTACACTTTTAATCCAATCTCTCAACCAGAATAGGCTAATTATATCTTCCGACCTCGAATCCAACGTGCGTTGATAACCTTATCTGATTAAGAAACCCCTAATTTAAGCGAGTTAGCCCGGTCGTTTAACCTTCTATATCGAACACTAGTCCGCCGATTCCACGAACGCGGAAGTTTCGAGGATAAGCGATCGAGTTAACGTGCGCTAAATTTAGTGCAAGAGACTACTTTAGTCCGATATATTAAGTAACTTGACGATCTATAGGCACCTTATACGCTCTAAGAGATCGAGCGTTATGCTAATATCGAATTAGCATGGTCAGGGTGATATCCGGTAAGTAAGAAATAGATAAGCTAGTTCATACGACGCCTTCTGGAAGGCTTCTTTTGGATTTAATAAAAGCCTATCGATAAGGAGAGACTTAAATCTAATCTCGCGTTTAATTACCGAGTTTATTGGTGACCTCACACAGTCAAGAGGAGCAAGAAGAGTTTAGTTTGGCCGCAACGGGTTACCTGTCGCTGCGGTCGTAGACCGTGGCGTCAGATAGGCCCCGTCCGCGCTCCCTTGAAGGGAGGCAATGTGTCTGTATTGTAGTGGATTCTATATACAGAGGGAAGGTGGGAGGGACAAAATTGACACTTGACTGCCTGAGAGATGACGAGCTACGAGCTACCCGCAGAGGCCATCAAATGACTCTCGTGAGGCAGTTGTAGGAGGAAGAGGCCCTCGGAAATGTCGGTGTAGATATCACGTGAGGCTACAGACATGGTGAGGCTACAGGCATTGTGAGGCAACCCCAATAAAACCACTCCCTTTAAGTATACTAGAGGTTGGTTAGAAGTAGACTGCGGCATATCCTCTCCATTGGATATTAAATTCAATACCATATCCGCAAATTGAGGATAATGGATATTACTTCCATACCATATCCTCAATGAGGATATCTTACGGATATCCGCACTAGCATAAGTCTCGCTTAACTATCTAATTTTGGTATGTCACGTCAGTTTAATGTAGATTAATGCCTTTTTATGCCTTCAAAGCCAAGATAATTACCTAAATAGGTAGTAATCTTGGCAAATTTGGCCTGTTTGATATCCACAGGATATTAGGTAGCATACCATATCCACAAAATTGAGGATTGCGGATATTAGGTGGCATACCATATCCGCAATTTGCGGAGAGGATATGTGGATATCCATGGATTTTGAGGATGTTGCCGCAGTCTAATTAGAAGGGATTAGTCTAAAGAATATCTAGAATTTTGACGAGACGGGTGTTAAGAACAAGGTTATTGACTAGGCAAAGATCGAAGATGTCTCTTAATGGTAGGTTCAATTTAGACAAAGACTAATCCTTGAGGAATAAACCTATTCCTCAAGTGCACTGCTTATGTACAGGAGGAGGCAAAACTCTGGCTTAGCGAGTCATGCAGGCGCTTTCCTGGACAGAATCGATATACAATCGGTGCCATACCGCCCTGGCAGAATATCCCAATGAGGCCGTAACAATCAGACCGAAGAGCTCAATCTATTGAAACGCGATTTCAAGCACTGTCGACAACCTGCATGAGCCCCCAATCAACCTAAAGCCGACCGGGCCTATTAGATTAAAATGGTCATTTATTTTGATAGAAATAAGCATCAAGGATCTAAGTTTAGATAGTGGAATAATGTCTGCCTTCGGATAGCGCTGATCGCGACTCAGCCCGATCAGGCAACTGTGATGCCACAATACGAATACGACGTATTTTGCAGCGGACCGGACCCACAGGGCCAAATGGCTGTTCAGGCTTCACTTGTCTATAAAGAAGAGCTCTCGCTTCATCCTCGATATTTTCCTTGAACCTCTCTTCGGGCTACTCTACAACAGCTGGGCCCTTAGTCAGTGACTACTTGTCAATAATATCAACGGGAAGAGTCCGTTCGCAAATACCACAGAAATGTCTCAACCCACCAATCAAGGCACAATATGGAGCAAAACAAAGATTTACGGCAAAAAAGGATTCGACAAAGGCTGGGATGCTCTCGATAAGCTTGGCGCCCCCGTCAACCGACTCAGCAACAAACTCGGCTCCGAGGCCTTCTGGCCCATGACCCTCGAGAAGGAAAGCGAGAAAGTGGCCCGCATCCTCCGAAGCTTTTGCAAAGACGGCGTCTACGTCGAGGACTCGTTACCAGACACGGCTCCACCTGAGAATGGAGCGAGCAATAAGATAGACAGGCCTCGCGGGAAGCAAAGGGTGCTGAAGAAGATCCCGAAGGAGGTCATTCGCGATGCGAAGGGATTGGTGATTTTTACGGCGATGCGGACGGGGATGTGGGTCAGTGGTGCTTCTGGAAGTGGTGTGATTATTGCACGTGTACCTGAGACAGGGGAGTGGAGTGCCCCGTCTGGGATCCTGATGCATACTGCAGGCGTTGGGTTCCTTGTTGGCGTGGACATATACGACTGCGTTATGGTGATTAACACCTACGAGGCGCTAGAGGCCTTCTGCAACGTGCGAGTGACCCTCGGTAGCGAAGTCACCGTTGCCGCTGGGCCGATTGGAATCGGAGGAGTGCTGGATTCAGAGGTTCATAAGCGTCGAGCGCCGATTTGGACCTATGTCAAGAGCCGGGGATTCTATGCCGGTATGCAAATCGACGGAAGCATCATCATCGAGCGCAACGACGAGAACGAGCGATTCTACGGCAGGAAGGTGTCTGTCAAAGACATTATATCGGGGCAAGTTCGGACAAACGACCCAGGCGCGAGAATGCTGATGCACACGGTGCACTCGGCACAAGGAGACGCCCATTTCGATCAAGTACCTACTGGAGTACAGGCGCCATCAGGGCTGACTCTTAGTGATTTCGTCCTTAGCGACTTTCCTCATGAACACTCTGTCGAGCCGTCTATGATGTCTGGGGCTAATATGGCGCCGTCAGGGGCCACTTACGCAGACCCCAATGCAGAGCGTTATGCAGCGTTAAATAATGCGCCTCATGTCAATGCTCATTGGGATCCAACGGGACACCCAGTGGTGGGATGAACTGTAGCCCTGGTTCGCAAAAGCAGAACCCATTCCCCAGAGATGCTGGAAAGAATTGATATCATGCAATGTAGGGTTAAACATTTTTTCGAGAAGTGCACAAAGGATAAGATTATCTCAGATCTGCACGAATTATGTATAGTCATTCAATCAAATCAATCTGAGTCTTGAGATATCTAAAGCTAAAGGATTGGGCTTGCCAAATGAAGAAATCTAGGACTCCACGGACCACGCATGCCATTGGCACACTGTGCTCCCGTGGGACAACACAGTTGAATACCACACTAAAAGTCCACCACGATGAGTTCGACTTTTCAGGCCCACTCTTTAAAGATGAATGGCTGCATCAATCCACTGCTATTCCGAGCCCGAACATTAGTGAGATTCAATTCGCGTAGCAGGCCCACGCGTTAAATTTGACGCTTGTTCCGACATTAATGCACACGCATTATACCGCATGGAGAAACCTTTCGCCACATCTGCTGATTGTCTTTCGAATTTCTCTTCCAGCCCACTCAAGCTGCTATATACAGGGGCACCGGCCGGCCCAAGCTTCTGGATTCCCCCAATCATCTCTTGAAACGCAGCGCGTGGTTTAGTTTGAGCCATCTCACCTATCTCACGCAGTCGTTCCTCAACTGTCTCGAGTATATTTGTAAAAACAAGAGTGGTATTTGGCGGCGTCATTCCCGCAGGAACCTTCCGCATCCAGGTAATATATTCGGCGACAGCTAGCGCGATGCCAGCTATCTCAGCCTGGGTATGGAAGACAGCTGAGGAGAAGTCGGCTAGGTGGGCGGCGACGCCTTCGCTTATGTTGCTATCACTGCAAGTTGCCCCCTGTGGCGCGACTGGTACGGGTGCGGGAAGGGAAAAGGAAGCCTCTGTAATTTCGCTGATATCCGGAGTTAATACATCCGTTATATCAACATAGCTCTGACCTTGACCGGAGTTGTTGTGAATGTCTGTTTGGATGATTGGCGGGAATTCGAACCTTCCACATCTACTCCAGGGTGACTTCCTAATCCATTCTCCCTGCCAAAATTTGTTGGCTCGTTTTCTTCCGCTGTTATCCTATACTGCCCGTCGTTACCGTGCAGCGAGCGCAGACTAGCATCGTTAAAGGAGCCTGGCGAGGTATTTTGGTAAGATTGAGTAGATGGAAGCTGGTACCCGTGCTGAGTTGTACTAGGGAGTGGACAGAGGAAAGCCGCGGGGGGTTGGCTGTCCCAACTGTTACTCCCATCTGTATTGCAATGAGGATGTGATTTCGGGGCGATGCGCGATGGGCCATTTGGTTGACTGGGCACTCCTGAGATACGCGCTTCTGTTTCACCTTGTGTCGGGGTTAGCACGAGAATCGTATCAAGGACGCAATCATATCCAAAAGAGTGAAAGACAAAAAGGGATGTCGTCTTACGTAGTCGCTTCTGTAGTGATGCCACGGTTTGAGTGAGATCAGCCCTTGTGGGTCGTTGTGTTGGAAGATAAATGCACTCCTCGCCGGCCCTGCGGCATTTCTCACATGATGGCTGGCCACCATCACACCGCACTTTATGGTCCCGACAATATTTGCATGCGCTGTGACGCGCTCTTCCCCCGCTCATGGTATTTCCTGGCCCTAGGTTACTTTGCAAATGACAAGTCATGTTTCGGAGTTGCGTGATAGGTAGTCTCCGCGTGCCAAGCATTCAAAAGCGGGCGGGTAGTTGCGGCAGATTGATAAACGTGTGCTGATTATCATTCTGTGGGCTTACTTCTTCCAGCAGCTGGACAAGAGTACTCTAAGGTAGGTGCCTTGATGTTCGTTGCCCATACTTGATACGCTCCCGCTCACGCTCACTCTAGCTACGTCTCCATCTTCGGCCTGACGACCGATGCCCATCTCCACGGCCGGCAATACTCCTGGCTGGGATCGATACTGTACTTGGCGGAGCTTGTGATGCAGCCTCTGGCGACAGTGCTCCTAGTCAAGTTGCCGACGGGCAAGGTACTAGCATCGGCTATCTTCCTCTGGGGGTCGGCGCTGTCGATCATGTCGGTATGTACAGACTTCAAGTCACTGCTGGGTATGCGGTTTGTTCTGGGCTCCTTCGAGGCGCTTATTGCCCCCTCGTGTGTGGCCATCACGCAGATGTGGTGGCGGCGGCGCGAGCAGACTCTGCGCACCAGCTACTGGAACGCGATGAATGGCGTGACCTCAATCGTGGGCAGCCTTCTCACTTATGGGCTTGGCCATATCCAGCACGGCTCCATGTACCGCTACCAGACCATATTCCTCTTCTGCGGGCTGCTGACCGTCGCCTACTCCATCGTTGTCCTCTGGCTGATGCCTGATTCCCCAATGGAGGCAAAGTGCCTAACCATGCGTGAGCGGATCATTGCCACTGAACGCCTGCGCGCTAATCAGATGGGAATTGCGACTCGGCAGTGGCGCTGGGAGCATGTTTGGGAGACCGCCCTGGACCTGAAGACCTGGTGCTGGTTCATCGCAATCATCACCATATCGTAAGTTCTGCTGCCCTTTCTTCCCCTAAACGAAACACATTCCGTGGCTAAAATCCAGTGCAGTATCGCCAGCGGCGGCATCGGCACCTTTGGCTCCCTGATTGTCAGCTCCTTTGGCTTCGGCAGCTTCGCGACCATCCTCTTCAACATCCCCTTCGGCGTCATCCAGGTGATCTCGATCCTGGGCACGGGCTGGGTGGCCACTAAGATCCGATCCAAGGGCTGGACCATCGCCGGTATCAGCATCCTACCCACCGTGGGAACAATCCTAATGCTCACCGTATCGCGTGAACAGAAGGGTGTTCTGTTGTTCGGATACTACATGGTATTGAATTACAATCCCAATTTAGATTGGTTTGATATATCTAACTTTTGACAGGTTTCCACCCTTGCGGCCATCACCCCTTTAATCTACGCCTGGCAGGCGCAGAATACCGCCGGAGACACCAAAAAGAAGCGCACTTCGGGGATTGTCTTCGTGGGCATGTGTGCCGGCAACGTTATCGGCCCCCTGCTATACTCGACCGACGAGGCCCCGTTGTACCGGACAGGGCTCATCGCCAACCTAGTCATGTTCGTGACAGTCGGGATTGTGTCTGCGTAAGTCCACTCCTTACCTGAATCTCCTTTTGGGCTATAGCTTACTTGAAAAGACTAATACCATTCTACCTCATGTACCTTAACAAGCAGCACGCCCTAAAGCGCCGCGAGCTTGGGAAAAGCAACCCGGTCGCCGTTGGGGATATCTTCGAGTACCGGAAGCTCAAGGGCGACGCCGTCCAGCTTGAACAGGTCCAGGACTACCGTCAGGTAATCGACGAAGACAAAGGTCTGCACGATGTAACGGACCAAATGAACGAGGATTTTATCTACGTGTATTGATCGTCGTCCACCATGTACTGAGTGTCTTTGGTTGCACCGCCTTGTTTGAGCGGTATTAGGGAAATTAGCTGATAGCCATTTGAGCTATCTAAATGGAGAATAATTAATTCATACTTCTCGAATATGATCTCGAATAAGAAATCCAATGATTTTAGGGTATGTGCTCGTGGGACTAGGTTTAATTGAAAAATGACACCGTAGTATTATACTAGCCCGGAAATCCCGTGTAAGGGAGGAAAGACTAGGTAAAAAGATTGTGAATTAGTAGCGACAGATAAGTGAATTATATATAAAAACGATATTAAAGTGAGTAGATTTCGACACTATAATTAATATAGTGCATCTTGATAATAAGAATTTATTCAAAGGAAGGAAAGATATAGAATATAATTCTTCCTTAATTATTTCTGCCTTGGAAATAGGTTTCACATTTTCTTTCTTAATATCTATAGTATCTATAGATCCCTCTGAATACTTATTAGTTTTTAACCTAAATGAGTGTACCTTGATTTCTTTATTAGGGAAAAACGCCACTATCCTTCAACGTGATATATAGGCACGGCCTTGATCTTGCCAAAGACAAGTCGATTTAAGCTTTAAAAAAATACATAGCCAATTTATTGCCGGATAGAATAATGTAGAGAGTTCTGTACTACATGATATCGATTCCACCCAGGAGATCGCTCTATGGAAGCTATGAAGAGAAAGCCATGACGGTGTAAGAGTTAGGTGTCCGGAGGGACAGAGACACAGGACAGACTCAAGACACTTCCGATACTTATCGTCATATCACGTTAGAGAGGTCAAGGGATATTCTACAGATCGATTGCGTCAGATTTCATACCCGCCGAACTCCGTTCAATGGACCGTCTGAACATGTCTCTTCAGATACTCGCATTTAGGACCTTCATCAACCTAATATCCCAGCAGGCGGTATACTATAAGATCATCATTTTGATAACTGCATGGTGATCTAAAAGGGTATAGCATATATCTCTCTAGGGGCTCTCTCTCTAAGCTGCTAGTCCTAGCTTATTCTTTTAAGCTCTTAATTGTTATATATAAAGTATTTAGGAGTAGCTCCGACACCTTTTGACTAGACGGCGCTTATAAATGCTAAGGATATAATACCTACGAGCACGGGATCTTTACTAAATAACTTAAACTATCATCTAGCTAGCGGAGAGCGAGGTATATTAACTATAGGACTAAGGATAATAGATATATCTTTGGTGATTATCTCTTCCGCTAATGAGTATCCTCCTCATTAGATAAGATCTATATCCTATATTATAGCTAGGGCTGTTCTATAGGGAAGATATAATATAGGATTATTAATTATTATCTTTATCCTATAAATACCATTTAGTCTACTAGATATTAAAGAGGGGAACGCTTAAGGTAGCACACTTAAGAGATATATAGGTTGATCTAGCTATATAACTATGAATAATGGGCCGCTATAGATAATTTAAATAATCCCTAAGGATTTGGGATTCTCTCACTAGTCAAAGCGTGATCACTCTCTAGGGGCATAGTAAATTAGTCAACTCCATTCATTGGTCGCCAGATGGAAGCCGATTATCGTCATCGTCTGATGATAAGACAGTCAGGATCTGGAACCCGGCCACTGGCCAGGGCGCGTCTACTCTGGAGGGGCATAGCCAGGCTGTCAGCTCTATTGCCTGGTCGCCAGGTGGAACTGCCCTCATCCTTTAATGTCTCCCGAGATTTTGCCTTCGCAAACTTTGCGGGAAGCTCAATTGTCGACCGGAAAAGTCGAGCCTCAGAATTTACTGAAGACATGGATTCTGGTAAGATAGAACCTCCAATTGGTTTACTGTTAGCCGCACGAAACACGATAACCCTGGAAATCCCATCGAGGTAGCATTGGCCAATCCTGGATATGAGAACCTAGGATGACAAGAAGTTATAGTCAACTTCGAATGTACTACTATCCACGGTGATAACCCGTAATATATCCTTGGAGAAAAATATTCTGGCCTATGATAAACCCTAAGGATCCAGGGGGTTCACAGTTTTCATGGGAACAGGCATAGTCTCGATTCTTCTCTTCTTCATTCCCTTCAAAGCGTAATGGCTCTACTACCTTTCGATATCTGTCTTACTCCTCAATGCGGTTTTTTCTTCACCATTTTTCCGTTAACATTGATGCGCTACTCACTTGCCCTTGATCGACGAACTCCGCGGTCCACTTGAGCTGCGTCATCTTCTCCATGGTCCTCGAATTTGTGCCGATTTCCAGACAATGTTACGGCTAGGGAGTTGATGCTTTGAGTGTAGCTTGTAAAAAAAGTGTTTTATCTCTATTTTGTACTGTAACGGTTAACTAATACCTACTTATTATAACACTCAACTACCTGAGTACAGCGACCCCGCAACAATCAGCTGTTTGAGGGCCTTTCGTCATCAATGGGCCACTGAGAATCAGGTAGGCCCGAGGAGATACGCACAAGCATCGAATCATATGCAGTTCAATATATATCGCAGGTCCCTAGCCTGTGGTCAACATGTCTTTTGATAATTCCCAGGCTCAGTGAAGAGAGGGACATGGAGAATCCATTTTGATCAAATTACAGGCTATATGGGAACAAAGTAGAATAAATTAGTCATTGGCAGGGAGTTCGAGCAGTGCCTAATATATTAAGTCTTTCCGATACACGATTTTGAAACAGACTGTTTAGCGCTTCGGCAGGGTTCAGAAAATAAGCAGGCTATCACCTCATCACCCTCATAAAATTCCAATAAAAGCATTCACAAGAGCAGCGTTTATAACTCTTTTCGGGCCTTGACCGGTTCCTGGTTCGGCGGTGAGTCAATATGAGCAGACAGAGTTGTCAACATGACGTCTGACGCGGTTTTGTTCGAATCATATTTGCCCCTAAAAATGAAAGTGTTGGGGAATCCTGCATCAAAAGGCACAGCAGTGTCGATTTCATCCATATCCTGTTTGGATAATTGAATGCTGAGGGCCTCAATATTCGCCTTGAGGTGCTCAATCTTCCGCTGCCCGACTATCGGATAGACATAGGGTGCCTTGTGAAGGATATACGCTAGGGCCTGGATGTCTCTGCCATTAGAATGGAGCCTATAAGACCTTGATGAGTCCTGAAGAATAAAGACTTACCACCGCGTGTAGGCTGGTATTTTTGCGCGCCGCTACAGCCTCTAGAACCTCAGATACCTTGAGTTCACTCTCTGACGACTCTGCCGCTCTTGCTGATCCAGTATGAGCAGCTGCTCGATCTTCGGCTGACTTGAACTTTCCCTGTCCGAGAGGTGCCCATGGAGCAATACCCATCCCTTGGTCCCGACACATGGGAACTATCTCTCTTTCCATGTCTCTGAATGACGCGTTCCACTTGCCTTGGTAGACAGAGAAAGGACGAAGGCCATGTGCGCGGGCATAGTCGTTGGCCTTTACAACGACCCAGGCGGGAGTATCAGATACTCCCAGGTAAAGCACCTTGCCCGCATTGATCAAAGCATTGAGCCCATGCATCACCTCCTCAACCCCAGTGGTCAAATCCCACCAATGCAGATAAAGCACATCGATGTAATCGGTCTGTAGTTTTTTCAAGCTTGCGTTGACTGAAACATGCATTGATTTCATCGAATTTCCAACGAAATTGGATTGGATGGGCTCATGATCAGCGTGGTGGCCCCGGTAGCCAGTGGTGTACTTCGTCGCGATACTAATCGGCGACAGAGCATAAGCAACATGAAATCAAAAGATGGGTGTGTAATATATACTTACACCATCTGATCTCGATTCCCACGAGCCTTCATCCATTCACCGAGCCATTCTTCAGACTGCTCATCCTGGTAGCAGTTGGCACTAATAACGAACAAGAGTTATCAGACAATAACTCTCGGATTCTGTTTTAAGTAGTTGATCACGTACGTATCGATGAAATTCCCCCCGTATTTGTAGAAAGCATCGAGGACAGCAAAAGAATCCTCTTTCGAGCACTTGCCCATAAAGCTCTCCCT
Organism: Penicillium odoratum; assembly: GCF_028828045.1. Taxonomy (NCBI): domain Eukaryota; kingdom Fungi; phylum Ascomycota; class Eurotiomycetes; order Eurotiales; family Aspergillaceae; genus Penicillium; species Penicillium odoratum. The sequence goes on along the minus strand of NW_026643146.1, from coordinate 3,289,750 downwards.
GTTGATAGTAAGCAAAAGCAAGCAGTTGGGAGTATGAGCGCCCTCCATCGGAATTATTTACTCACCAATTGGTCCCAAAGTTCATCGCCCCAAGACACAACGGAGAGACCTTGACACCGGCAGAGGGGGCAAGGATACGATGGTAACCAAGGGCACTTGCCGGTTTGGGAGCAACGTCATAGAAACCCATTTTGAGGTTACTTTTCGTTGAGTACAGATGTTTAGAAACAAAAAATTGCCTAAGCTGATTGATTCGAGAAGAAGGAGGCATAGAATATCTACATAGAGGTTGAAGGAAAGGAGGAAGTTAAATAGATGTATCGGAGTCGATGGCGTCATTCTCAAGAATTGGTGAACTTTGATGAGTGAGCGGTGGATATCCGCCATTTTGGGGCCCACATGTAATCTAGTTGCATTCATTGTCTTGAGTTCTGCTCTGGCGGATCACCAAGACTCGAAGAGTCTTCTATCATCCACATACATCTGCACCAACTATGTCCACTATCATTCGCAAAGTCTCCACTTGTCGCTCTCGGCAGTGTAATCCATGTCTTAAAGCCGGATCCGCAAATAAATCCGCGTCACACGGACTTAATGGATATAGAGCCTGCTGACACGTACTTCCAAGAACTTTACAAACGCTAATTCGTCATCCCAGTGTAAACTTGGCGACCAGAAAAGGATTAATGGAAATTATGGATCCAATTGAAAAGCTGACATGAGGACGCTCTCAATTGTGACCTTCATTTTCCATATATAATCCGTGGTGATTTGGGTCCTATTTGATGATCTTTTCAAACCTGAAATTATTGCCGCGTTTGTGCCATATTTCCAGTATGGCTACGTCTACCTCTCCATTCCCCTCCACTCGTCGAGTAGTGACGGGCCACAATGAAGAAGCAACTGCCATTGTGAGCCGGAACAATACACTCTCAACTCAACTAAGAGATACCGGTTTTGGATTTGCCCGCCTCTGGACAACAGAAGAACACCCTGCCGACATAGTCTCGTTGCAGGATAAAGCACTGCAGAACCCAGGGCTCGCTCCGAAGGGATCAACATTCGTTATGTTTGATATTCCTCCAAGATCTAAAACGGCTTTGCACCGCACAGCCACGATTGACTATATTGTGGTTCAGAAGGGCAAGGTTACGCTTGGCCTTGACGACGGCTCACGGACTTTGCTTGAAGAGGGTGATGTTATGATTCAACAGGGTACAATGCATAGCTGGGAAAACGAGACTGATGAATGGACGAGGCTCATCTCGGTTATGATAGCCGCACAAGGGGTGATCATTAATGGCAAAGTTTTGCCGAGTCAATACTGAGCGAGCCGCAACGGAAGTAGCTACAGAAGTACAAAACCTTTTGAATTTGCTTCGAGCCTTAATTTAATATGCCTTCGGTGCAAAAGTCTATTAGAAGCGCTATTTTCGGTAATTCTTTGCACTCGCTATTCAACACAAGAACGCTATACAGGAGACTCTGCTGGAATGTAGACACGTATCAAGATGCCCATGACCTCAGTGGTATAAAGGTCACTCGCTCGACCACGAAACGAAAACAGAAAATGAGAAATTCTAACCAGAAAAAACCATGGCTACCACAACCATGACAGCCCAGCTAGATCAGAAAGGAAAAGAGCTTTCCAACACGGTCTCTGCTAGCACTTCAAACACTCTCTGTACACTCAACACGACCAATGATCCCCTCTATTTCAAGTAATTCCAAGGACTTAGTCTCATGCAATTCGAACCAGACAATTTTCCGCTTCTCAAGTCCCCAAAATAATGGACTTTGATGAATCTCATTTACGGGACTTAACTAGAGGCTTATTTTCGGATTCTACGATGATTTCATTCCTGCGTACTTGTGGAGATATTTCTAATAGTGAAATTGACGGTAAAGATTGAACTCGCTTCATGGCAAACTCTAAAAGACAGGACGGAGGATGACAACGTGCCGAAATTTAGGGGAAGTGATACGTCAATGTTCCAAACGCATACGGATTACGCGCTAAAAGACCCCACTCAAACAGCCGAGTACCTTGGGTCACGCTTGACGCTAATGCAAGTGCATTACGCGCTAAGTAATAGACGTAGGTAGATTTTGTCGACTATTTCTACGAAAGAAATCAATATTTTTAATAATTGGGCGATGGGGTTGGTGGGTAAGCTTTCTTTTACATATTACGGAGGGCCGCGAACTTACACTCATGATACACCATCAAGTAGTTGGTCTGTCTGTGAGCCACGCCAACCTCTAGGAGGAGTGGGCTTTGCTATAATGGAGGCATCTAGGGGGGTAGAAGAAGGGAAAACTGATTCACTACAGGCGGTATGAGAGAAAATACGTCGTTGACAGTGAGCATAAGTAAAATCGGATTGTACAGACACTGCATCTCCGACTGCACTATTTAGTTTTGCATATATTTAGCTCGTCCGCATGGGAGAGCAGTCCTTTTTGCCGGATTGGGTGTGTTGACATAGTGAAATGAAGTTCGGAGTGATACTGGTTAGCTATAGACACAACCAGCATCCCATTTTGAATTATATCCTATAAGTGGCCACGTTAAGCAACCAACCCTCCATCGGCCGTGTAGACGGCGCCCGTAACAAAAGATGCCTCTTGGCTCAACAAGAAAGCGATGACGGTGGCAACCTCTCGAGGATCTCCCAGTCTGGGAAGGGGAGTCGAAGCAGCAACTTGGCGGATTTCGTCGTTACCCAAGTTCATGACTCCATCGAACATAGGTGTCGATATGTTTCCTCTGGACCCAGAATGTAGATTAGCGACTGCCAACAAAAAGACATGATGAACGAAGCAAAGAGAGATAACTTACGGCACGACCACATTGCACCTGATATTATGCTCCCCCATCTCTTTGGCGGCGCTCTTCGTCAGGCCGATCATTCCATGCTTTGCGGCGCTGTAGGCACCAAATTTGGGCACGCCTATGATACCGGAATAGGATGCCACGTTGACGATACTGCCACCATTTTTAAGCAGCTTCAATTCCTCTTTCATGCATCGCATTGTGCCTGTGAGGTTGACAGCAATGATGTTGTTCCAATCATCCTCGTCAAGGTTAATGACTCGGCTGTCATACGCAGAGCAACGACCAAGTGTTCCAGCGTTATTTACTGCTCCATCCAAGCCCCCAAAAGTATCGACGGTCTTTCTCAGCCAGGCCTGGATCGAGGAAAGATCCTTGATGTCGCATTGCATGACCAGCACATTTTCATGTGGCTGTAGCAGCTTGGAGGCCTCAGAAAGGTTTTCCTTGGAAACATCGGCGATGGATACTTTTGCACCGCGAGATAAGAGGTGTTTCGCAAGGGCCAGCCCAATCCCACTGGCTCCACCGGTGATCGCAAATATTTTTCCTTGCATGGCTTCTGAGTTTGAAAAGTTTTGTAAGGGACGTGTAACAGATAGAGAACAAGCGAAGTCAAAAAAAAGTGTCCAAAGTCGTGATGGAATGCGCTATCCTTTTTATATCAGACTAATAGCGCTACTGGTAGTGATTTTCGAATGTGAAAATTTGGAGCTTATTTCTCTCAACCCGGTAAAACCGTTAACACCGAAATTCAAGCCCAGTTTTTGCTTCCGTGTCAGCCGAGGCGGTCTAGACCAATTGAGGATCATTTAGTACAAGGGGTGATAATATAATGGAATATCAAAATGCGGAGAACTTCGCCGGAGAATCTTAGATGGAGACGAAAGAAAGGGTTTTTCTTCGAACAAGAATTTCAATAATTACAAGAAGCGCAATCTCGTCACTTGAACACCTCACAACCTTATCGACCTTCCCAAGCCGATTTCAAAAATTTTTCGAATGTCAATGGCTTCAAGTCTGACATTTTCTCGTTTAGTCGATTTCCAGTGGGTACATGGAAGACTTCTCGAATTGCCAGCTGTCCAAACAAAGCGTTGTATTCCATAACCTCTTGTGCTGAGTATGGAGCGTCTTTTGGAATCGAAAGCATCGTAATTTGACCTGCCCTGAGTTTCTCAACGCTATCATAAGAGACCTGGAATCTTTTTCCTATATTCGGGCATAAGCTTATGTAGAAGGAACATTTTATGATATAGGTTAGTAGCTTACCACGAATCTCTTCAGCCAATTTCAACATACTATTGAAGCTGATATCCTCCCCAACTCCAATGCTGTATTCTGGCCACTCGTCCAAATCAAGAGTTTTGACGACAAATCTTGCCAAGTCGACCGAATAAGTCAAGCTTAGTAGGCAATTTCCGTCTCCCGGAATCGAAGCTTGGTAGTTTAACACATCGATGCCAAATGTGAATGGCGCCAGATTGGTTTTTATGTAGGGCATGCCCCAGTAATCCATAAAGAAACCGGTCGCAAATCGAGTGTACTGCAAATTTGTCTTTTTAAGACATTCAACAGCATCGAGCCACCATTGCGTGGTGGGGTCTAGCTCTAGCAGCCTACTCATCTCAGCAAATGACCATATAGTCAGATCACGATATCGCTCACTCAGGGGTATTGATATAAGCATATTCACTTGGAATAAACCGTTTAGTCGAAGTCGAAGTTTCCGCTGCTCGGATAAGATTGACCTGCGACCTACTGCTCTCGTCTGAGCTCATGGAGATCGTGGAAATGATGGTATGGACAGCATGCTCCTCGAGCTGACGGGTGATGGATGCGACATCATTGTAATTGACAAAAATTGAAGAAATGTCGCCATGAAGCTGTAGATCTTTCTGTGGCCGCCGTCAGGATAGCGAGAAAGCAGTGAGGGCTCCGATCTATGCTGGGCCCCAATTGGAGAACCGACTCACCTGTGTAGTTAACAGGACAATCTTGAATCTAGTTGCCCTTTTGAGCTCTTCGATTATAGTCCTTCCGACATCTCCGGAACCACCAGCAACTGCAACAACCACCATTTTGAGTACTTGGATGTAGGATATCGGACGGGCTGTCTTTGGTGTATCTTTCTGTTGCCGATTTAGTTCTGCTAACAGCAAAACAACATTCCCGGGACCGGAGTTAAAACACTGTCGCCGTGATGACACCGCCACTCACAGGTTGCAGCTCACCGTGCGTATCCATGGATCCAGACTGGACTACCAATTATATCTGGATCCACCGTATCATTGGTACTGTATTTTCCTGTTACCCTGATACCCACTACTCATGCATTAGAGTTGGACCTGTATCTAGTATAATACTGGATTGTGACCCACAGAGCCCCACAATTAACTACAAGAATTGATTAGTGCGGTAATCCGTTTGCATGAAGCTAAGCTAATCTGAGTTTTTCCTGCATTTTATCACTTGAATTCTTTTAGATATTCTCTCAGTACTACACAGTAAAGAGATGCAAATTGATGAGTTTTAAATCGGAGATTGTGGGTAAATCCGCAATCCGGCAATCAATTCTTCCACAACCCATCAGGTAAATAAAATATAGCGGTGGTCATTTCCATTGCAAATTTGAGGTTCATTCGCCGACACCTTTCACAAACTTCCTTGTTCCTACAAATAACCTCGTTGATATCGCGTATCCTCCTCTGAAAATGCCGGTCAAAGTCAACTTCCTCAGCAAGGGCTTGAACATTGTCGGCGACCTTTACACCCCCCCAGTGTCAGCCCCCGATCGCAAACATGCTGCTATTGTTGTCGGTCATCCTTGGGGCGGAGTGAAGGAGCAGACTGCAGGGCTCTATGCAGAGCAACTAGCCAGCAATGGGTTTATCACCCTCAGCTTCGACGCTGCTTACCAGGGTGAAAGCACTGGTGAGCCTCGTGGTCTCGAAGACCCCTCGCAGCGAGCCGAAGATTATCGAAGTGCAGTTACTTATCTCTCAACCCGAAGCGATGTGGATCCCGAGCGCATTGGAGCTATGGGTGTTTGTGCAGGTGGAGGCTACGTTTCCTTCGCGGCACAGACAGATTTCCGCATCAAGGCCGTGGCCACCGTCAGTGCAGTCGACATTGGTGGGCTGATGCGGAACGGCCTTGAGGGCACTGTCGCTGCCACGGATCGCGCAGCGCTTATGGAGAATCGGAGAAATGCCGGAAAGGCTCGCATCGCAGAGGCTCGTGGAGAAAGTCCCAGTCTTGGTAATATTGTTCCCGACAACGCCGCCGAAGTTCCGGATAACTTGCCTACCCTCTTCAAACAAGGCTCTCAGTACTATCGCACTGATCGTGGAGCACACTGCAACTCCGTTAACCGATTCCCCACGAGAAGCGTTGATCTTGTGGCCAACTATTCATCCTTTGCGTTTAACGATCTTATCTCGCCTCGCCCATTGTTGATGATCGCTGGATCTGCTGCGGATACCCTTTATTTCAGCAAGGAAGGGATTGAGCGGGCGCTCGAACCTAAGGAATTGTTTGAGATTGAAGGCAAGACCCACATTGATCTGTATGATGATACGTTGGTTACTTTGCCGAAGCTCATTGACTTCATGACCAAGGCACTGTGTACTTAAGTATTTTCGTTTGTCTCACCAACGCAAGGTTCGGACTTGAGAGTAGCATTATTCAACCACTAGTTCGAAAATCATATTTCTTCAAGATTGCATAGCAATTTTCGGCAGGGCACTACTCCGAAGGAATGTCCAAACTGGAGGGGTTTGAGTCCGCGCTTCTGTCGCCAGTCGTTTGTTGAGCTCTGAATATCATCGCATGCCGTGAGCGCCCAATTCCAGTTCTTAGCAAAGTCCTCAGTTGCTTCCCAACCATTTGGATCCCACGACTCGCCCCAAACTACAAGACCCGATCCTTCTGTCGAGTGACCTGAGAATCCTAAGATGTCTGTACAAAGTTTGCTTTCATCAAGAGCATCACCTGCTAGGAGGAGATTATCGCGTAGCCTCGGCGATGGCAGCAGATCGAGCCAAGGGTGGTGCGGAACTATTTGCTGAAGCATCGTCGGCTGCAGGCTCACGGGAAGATGATCCGCCGTGGCATTCACTCGCACCGGGCCAAGAGTATTGAATGGTGACAAGGCATTCTCTTCTAACCAATTCATTCCCAGCCCTAAGATTAGAGCATTCCATCCCATCGCTTTAAAAACGTTGAAGTGGACCAGTGTCAAGAGATTATCCGCACTTGGAGTACCCCGCAGTGAATGACTGTAGGCCCAGCTTTCGATATTGGCCATTAGACTTTCGATGGTCTCAGAATCAAAATCACAAAGGCTAGCGGGGCCACGGAGCCCGGGAAAATCATAGACCATTGCATTTTTTGCAGAGGCAGGGATGAGGACTGCAGGGGCTGCTTCGCAGCGAGATGATAATTGTGGTTCGAGAACCGGTTGGGAAATCCCATAAGCACTAGTACGTAGAAGCAATCGATTCATCTTGCGTTGTCCTAGAAGGGTTACATTCACAGGTTATTTGCCGCATAATACACTTCACCCAGTAAAGCTAGCGTGGTACTCACGGTATACCCGTTGATTTAACCGATTCTGCAATTTTTTTCTTTCTTGGCGGTCAACAACTCCGGTCCAGTCCTCTTCAGGGTTGCTGGCCCGTTCCTGCTGCGGCATTTTCCTGACAGGGATAATAGGGTGCTCATTTCCGAGGACTTGCATATTGGCAGTGTTACGCCTCGGAGTATTGTCTGCAACGATCGGTAGTATGGGGAAAGAGAGAGTCGTTAGACCACACAGATAAGGCAAGCCATGCGGGGGCATTTATGCACCTGGATGACTAGTCGGGTTTAAAGGCCCTCTTCCTAATCTCCGGACCCCACTTGTTTGGCGCTCCACCTAGATTTACGGTATTGTCCTGTCACCCTGATACGCTCTATTCATGCATTAGAGTTAGTACTGTTCCAAAAACAATTATGATAATTAGTTGAGGACAATTTGCAAGCGCGTGACTAATAAAACACAATGGCCCTCATAAGAGGACTCCTATCTTTGCATAATGTATGATCTGCCATTTTCGGCCGGAGAATCTAAGTAATCCCGACATTCAATTTTGCACATGAACAAAACATTTTCCCGGCCAATCCAAAAAGAACACTTGCATGTCCTATGTCGGCAAATTCCAATTTTCAAGCACTCTCATTCTTCCCTTACCGCCTTATTCCTCTCCGGCTTTGTATTGTTGTGAACCCTTTGTATGTACTCCTCAGACAGAGCAGCATATTTGCAGCGACTCCGGATCGATTTTCCGAATTTGTAGAAAATTAGCGGAAATGGCATGCAGAGAACAGCGAGAAAAGCAGGGATGGATGAAGCCCAATGAACACCCAAGCCATTATACATATATGTTGTGAACAAAGGGAACACTGCACCGAATATTGACCGCAAAACCGCATTGGCAGCCAACACGGAAGCGGCGAATATGGTATAGGAATCGATCAAATAGCTCATGATTCCCAGGTAAACCAAGATGAGTCCAAATCCAAATGGAGCACCGGCAGCAATACTGGCCATCCAATGAATTGAGGGAGAGTTGGTCCAGGCAAACCAGAATAGCCCAATGGGAATGCACACAGACGCGACGATTACCGGTGGGAGGCGTGATTCTGGGGGAGCAAGACCACCGTGTCGATCCACAGTTCGCAAATATCGCATGTTATCGGGGATCGTATAAAGGATACCGATAATCATGCCGACCAAAATTCCCATAAAAGCAAGTCCACCAACACCTTGATTCCAGCCTCTCAGCTGCTCGTATACGATCGGGAAAGCAGCGAACATCATGAAAAGTGCGCCGTAAATAATGGCAATATAAATCGAGAGGATAAGAACAATCGGTTCCCGAAACAAAAGAATCCACGGGCGCAGTAGGGAAGTAGCAAACAAATGCGCGATTGACGCATTGACTTCGTCGATATCGATCTGTGTTTGATAGACATTTCCCGTCAGCTGCGTTAATCGAGCCGCCCGCCGCCGTAATAGAACTGGGGCGTAAGTTTCCGGTACAAAAAGTGCTGTAACAATCCATATAAGCCCCGCAAATGCAGCCAGAAATCCTTCAACCCATCTCCAGCCGACATTCATTCCCATGAATCCGCCAATGGATGGGCCAATAGCAGGTCCCATGAATGGGGCGGCCGCAAAAAGACTGAGAGCCAGCCCTCGCTGTCTAGCTAGGAACATATCGCTGATCACGCCACCGGCGTTGGTCAAAGGCGATGATCCGAATGCGCCAGCAAAAAATCGAAGGATCATCAACGTCTGAATATTCGTCGAACCAGCACAACCCGCAAAAAATGCAGCCATGCCGCCCAAGGAGATAAAGAATGGGTATTGTCTTCCAGCAAACTCGCTAAGGGGAGCCCAAACCATGGGTCCCAGTGCGAAACCGAGAACGTAGAGAGACATGCCTAGAGTGGCAACTTCCGTTCCAATATCAAAGTAATCCATGACTTGATCAACGGCACCCGAATAGGCCGATGATCCAACGGCCACTACCAAGGTCGCAGTTGAAACAATGATTGTAATCACCACTTTCTTTGGCAAGCTGAAGAGCATTGGATTGCGAGGGTCATCAGGGAGCCAGGATACAACAAAAGGGTCGGCTTTCGTTCCTGATCCAGGGTACTGATAGTCCAAAACGCTTTTTGTGACTGCACCCTGATCTAGCACCTGGCGAAAATAAGGTATCGAATGCGTGGAAATAGGGCGTGTGGTGTTGCCTGGCTGGCATTCTGGATCATTATGAATCATGCTTGCAATGCAGGAGGTGATAAGTCTTTTCTGCAATCTGGAGGCAAGTATAGGTGTGATAGGCCCTTTTTTATAGCGACTGGATGGCACGCGTTTCAATGACCCAAGCGGCTTTAATCGTTGAAGCCTATCTGAATGAATAGTGTTAATTTTCTCAATGCCGACTTCCGATGGAAATATCCACAGGATCTTTCGAATTAGTCTCCACTAATCATCCCAGACCAAAATCATGATTATTTATGATTGTTGCTGCAAATCAATCTACTTTCCTATGCGGATAATCGGCGCTTCAGCACGGGACTCGGCACTATAGAGAAAAGACTGACCTCGGTTCCCGGTCTTAAGTTTCTTTAAAACCGAATGGGCATAATGAAAAAAATCTATAACATGACTACTGTGGCTCTCGCATTCCCACAGATCAAAATTGTGAACTATCTTCGAGTTTAAGTAAGTTTAACAACAAGAAGAGAGAATGCGATTTTTAATCTCTAGATTATAATGCCACCTCGCGAAATGATTGCGCTCGCTCCATCAGCATGGAGATCGTCTGCCACTGTTTTCCAGATATTGCAAGTCCCCACAATCTATATGCGGATTCGATAGCAAGCCACGCCCGATCAACAGAGGGACAAGATGGCCTGACACAAAGCTCAGTGAGGAGAAGAGTAAGCAAATAACATCTCATAGAGCTCTGTCGGAAAAGCCATGTCCACTTAGCAGTCGGGGCGTATGAGTCAATAAAGCAATGAAACTCCACTCCTTCCACAGCAGCTATGAAAAAAAAATCCAACATATTTACAGGCAAATTGAAGATATCATACTGAGAGACCGGATGATGAATCATAAAAGACAGTTTCGGCATGATACAAGCGAGACCAACGCATAGTCGACTGGTGGGATCAGTCAGGTCGCAGTTTCCAATATAATGGGTCCGAAAACGTATAACCAGACCTTCGATCACCGCCCTGCATTGATCTATACAATCACAATTTGCTTCGACCGACCGTTGGCACCTTTTCGGAATTTTCCTCATCTTATAGTTGGCAAGGATCAATTCAGACCGCATGTTGGCGAATGTCATCTCAGTAAAGCCCTCCCTCTCCTGGATTGGATGCGTTGACTCCAGAGAAATGTCCTCATCATTGATATTTAGCGGCAGGCGGACGTCAGAAATAAAATCATTTATTTCGCAGTCCATGCCGAGGGCCTCCGATGAGCGCACATCTAAAAGGCAAAGATGCCACCAGAGCCTGCGACGCATTTCAATGTCAAAGGGCTTCATTCCGAGAATAGTCCCATCCCGATGCATATTAATTTGCCGAGCCACGCGACGTAGTACTGTTGTCATTGCCCAAACGTAGGAAGAGTCTGCATAATGTTTGTGCATGCAAGATAAGTATAGAACTGCTGCTTGCAGAAGGCTGACGTTAGTTGTTGCTAACAAATTGGCTTTGGTAAATGCTCTTTGTGTTGCTTGTTTGTAGCGAATGATAAGCTTAGTACGCTCATCTCCCAGCTCTTGGATACACTGTTCATCTGTCGAGCTGATAGCAGCCGAGAGGTAAACCACCCAAAGTAGAGTCCTTGAGCTCTGCTCTACAGACTCAGGGTCCGTCGATGCTTGCATTACCAGGGCTTGGATGGTCGGCTTATGTAGAATCGGTAGCACCGCTGCGACATTTTCTTTGTAAATCTCCCATAGGACAAAGGACTGGGTAGGTGTCGGATAGATTTCTTCATTGATAGATGAGGCGGAAGAAAAATCGAAAAAGCTCATCAGCCCGCAAGCCGGGATAGCTGCAGAATTACTCGTTATCGATGATCCAATTTCGGAACAATCTACCACTGTCTGTGTTCTCCCATAGATTCTGTAAGCATTTAAAAGCAATCAAAATCACGGTGATGTTGATTTATATAATCTACATACCTCATGCAGCGCATCAGTACCCAACCTGCCACGTATATACGCACTGTCGAGGTCTTCGAGTAGCTTTCCGAAGGGGATTTCGTTGTGTATCAAGCATTTTATCGAGTCGTGATTGGCTTGTCCTGGGATGGCAGGCTGTCCAAGAACATTGGATTGAGCTTCCTCTCCTTGTCTTCCATAATGGGGGACAGAATTAGAAGTGTCGTCCATCAAAGTGCTGACTAGTGTTTCTAGTGCCGCCAATCGTCTGTCTAGAGGATCCAGACTTTGATAGATCATTTCGTTTTGCCGGTCTAAAGGAAAGAAGAGAGGTAGAATAAGTTTGCAACATGATATTGTTCTAATTGAGATTAGAGTTTGACGCTAACACAATTAGCTGTTCCTTTGAAAACGCGGTCAGGACACTTGTGGAAGGTTTCGGAATACACGGCACGGAGAGCCACAGACTCACCGGACTTAAAACATAAACCCGAGAGTGGCTGACAGGTGGGGTTTTGATTGTGGGGTCCACAAAGTAAAATAGGGAAATTGAGCAAAAGCGTTGCCGCCCTGCTTGGCACAGCTGCTGTCTTGGCATTTCCTGGTTGGCGTCACCTAACGAGTGTTGAAATACAGTGGCTATCAAGCAACAACCGCGACTATGGAGTAAAAAACTGTAGAATCCAACATTCAAAAACGATTACAATCCCATATATAAGCAGATTCATAGGAATTGCGGAGATGTCATGGTGCGTTAAGCAAATAGATTAATAGTAGCTGATCTAGCAGGATCTAGGCGGCCTCGGTCGGAGTATTTCCTATTCAACGGTAGACCTACAGTTCCTGTACGTATAGCGGAGTAGATAAGACGTAGCTGGAAGAGATCCCAAAGGATCAATAAGCGCGGTGTTGATATCTGACCTATGGTGTCGGAACACGTAATCACGGCGGTGCGTCCAGGACTAATAGGTAATTGATCGTGTAACGTGATTCACGGTCTCCCGGGCGACACTGCCGGTCGGGCGGCCCCATCAAAATCCCTCTTCATAATAAAACATGTTTATTAACCACAACAAAAATGCCTCCCCAACGCTCCGATCGAAAAAAAAAGTTGATAGAGCAGGAGGGCCGTCTTGTATTAGCTATAAAAGCTATAAAAGATGGTAAATATCCCTCTGCTGCAGCTGCTGCACGATCATTTGATTTACCTGTCTCAACTTTGAAGTATCGGCTTAATGGGCGTGAATCTTTGGCTGAGAAGAGACCAACTGGCCATATTTTTACTGAAATTGAAGAGCAATCAATGGAAGACTGGCTACTTGATATGGATGCTAGAGGTGCTGCTCTCACGATACCTATGTTACGTGATATGGCCAATCTCCTACGAAGTGCCCAGAAAAATACCCCCTCGACTATTGGCGTTAATTGGCCTACTCAATTTATCAAACGACGCTCAAATCTCTCTATTCGACTTTCACGCAAATATGATTATCAGAGAGCTCTTTTAGAAGATCCTAGAATCATTAAACCATGGTTTGATTTGGTTCAAAAGACTATTGAAAAGTGGGGTATTGTTTCAGATGATATCTTCAACTTTGATGAGAGTGGTTTTGCTATGGGTATTGGCGTAACGCAAAAAATTATCACTTCCGCGGAATATTATGGAAAAAGAGTTCTTTTATAAGCTGGAAATCGAGAGTGGGTAACCATAATTGAGTGTATTCGAGCTTCTGGAAGTGTTATATCTCCGCTCTTCATTTTTAAGGGAAAAAAGTTTCTAGAGTATCTACGTCCCTATCTCCTTTTAAACCAAAAAGGAACTTATCTGACTATGAGTGAAAATGGCTGGACTACTAATATAATTGGTTTATGGTGGTTAAAACATCATTTTATCCTAAATATTGGGATAAGAGTAGGAAAATATTGCCTATTAGTCCTCGATGGTCATGGGAGTCATTTGACCCCCGAATTTGACTAAGTTTGTGAAGAAAACCAGATTATTGTAATCTGTATGCCTCCGTATGCTTCTCATCTTTTATAACCTTTGGATGTGGGTTGTTTTTCAGTTTTGAAGAAGCTTTATGGAGGAGCTGTTTCAACTTTGATGCGGAATGGAGTAAACTCTATTGATAAGGAAGATTTCCTTGAACTTATCGTAGATGCGAGAATAGGTGCTTTTAAGACTTCTACTATATAGAATAGCTTTTTAGCTACTGGATTAGCACCATTTGATGCTAATAAGGTCTTGGAAAAGCTAAATGTGCACCTGGATTCCCTTCCTCCGATAGAGATCCTCTCTCAGCGACTACCTTCTTCTGGTAGTGATAGTGATCTAAATACTCTCTGGACTCTCTCAAAATTCACAAAATCACAATCTTGGATCAAAAAAGGTCTAGAATCCTCATCTTTAATCCTTTCTTCACTAACAAAAAGGGAGATAAAGAAGTCGTACGATATGACTATCAAAGTGGTCCACTACCATATTTTTCTCTAGAATCGCTGTGCCTAATTAGAGGCTACTAATAAGAAACAGACTAAAAAGAGAGCGACCATACCTAAGTTTATTACCCAGAGAGGCATCTTCGGGGGTCTAGAGGGTGGTGAAGATGATGTGGTCTATAAGGATGAAGATGAAAGCAAAGATATATATTTGCCAGAGGTATCTACAAATACGGTTGTTGAGCCTACTTTACCTTCTATGCCTTCGGTTCGGCGGCAGGTGACATGTTCTGGGTGTGGGAAAAAAGGGCATATATATACTTATTGCCCTACTCGCTTTAAATAATAAAATCTATATTGTTTTTGTGGTTTTATTCGTCATTAGAAATTGGTGATTTTTGAAAAGTTGGTGGGGTCGCCCGACCGGTAGTGACGCCCGCCCGACCGTGAATCACGTTATGGAGAATCATAAAATTAGGTAATCTGCTTTGTCATGCTAGCCTTAGTCAGGATCCGCACATAAGAACCGTGGTTCGAGGGCGGGTAATAATTCAGACAATTACACGATCGAGTACGGACCCTATTGGTCGATAAAATACGTCCGTTTACGTGAGCCGACAAGCGCCCATGATCACCTGATAGTGAGGCTGAGGCCCTCGATGAGGGGTCGTCATCTTTCTTCCGCCCAAAAAACGATTAACTCTGTATACCCTGTGTTAATTATGGAATCCATAAATTTTGGCTATGGAAACTCAGGTTCCCAGGTAGGGATCAACAATGGGGTGATGAATTTCACATCTAGTTAGTTCCCATAGCGTGGAGGACAGGTCCACGTTGGATCGACTAATAACGACACGCTTTTCTAGAAATACCAGAGCCCCGTCCAGAGCCACTGTCGACCGTGCCGTTCCCGCATGACCCGGATTTTGTTAGCCGCGATGGAATCCTTAATACAATCCACGAGAAATCGTCAGTCCCGGGGTCTATAATAGTTCTCGTTGGTCTCGGCGGTGTGGGGTAAGACATCACGGGTGTAACGGCGGTCCGTCAAAGGCTAACTTTATAATAGGGAAACTCGGCTTGTTATCGAATACTGCCACCAGGTCCGACAGCGATCAAGCGACACCTGGGTCTTTTGGGTTCATGCGAGCACTGCGGCGCGCTGCGAGGAAAGTCTCCGTAACCTGGCCGACCGCGCCAAGATTCCCGGACGCGAGGACCGCAACGTTAATGTATTCCAACTCTTCGGGAACTGGTTGCAAGATGAAAGTATCGGAGAATGGATCCTTGTCCTGGATAATGTAGATGATGACGAGCTCCTTCGCAAACCACTGGCAACTCGTACGGACGCCCAAGCGAACGCCCAGAACCATACCTCGACGCAGCCACCGCTAAGGTACCTTCTCGGACCCTCGAATGGCTCTATTATTATCACGAGCCGGAATAAAGCAGTAGCATCGGAAATCGCCGGCCATAAGAAGAACCTGATCGATGTACAACCAATGAATATGGCCGAGGCGCTAGATCTAATGCATCACAAGCTGGACTCATGTGCAGAGAGAGCGGACTTGGTTCAGCTTGTGGAGGAACTTGAGTTCATGCCGCTGGCGATTGTGTAAGCGGCTAGCTACATCGCGCACCGTTCACCCCGTTGCTCGGCATCGCAATATATCGAAAAGCTTCGGCAGAGTAATCGTCAAGCCACGAAGCTTCTGAATCATGAGGGACTTCACACGGATCGAGACTGGGAGGCAAAGAACTCTATTATACTGACATGGCAAATATCGTTCGACCATATCCGACGAATAAGGTAGTCTGCGGCTGATTTACTATCTCTTATGAGCTTTTTCGACTGGCAGGGGATCCCCGAGGATCTTCTACGGGTTCAAGATACGGTAAAAAATCATGAAGCTTTAGCTTCGTCGGGGGAATTTGTAAACAGCTCTAGTGGAGAGGACACGGAAAGTCCGTCTGAATGTGACCCAGATAACAATTTCGAGAGCGATATTACAACTCTCAGAGACTATTCTTTCGTTACTACGAGTGAAAATAGCATGGTGTTCACGATGCATCGGCTAGTGCAGATCACAGTACGCACGTGGTTGAAAACATACGGCCAGGACGAAGATTGGAAGGAACGATTCATTAAAAATCTACATGCTGAATTTCCGACTGGTCAACATGAACACTGGGAGAGATGCCGGACACTCTTTCCACATGTTAAGTCAGCTATATCGCATCGACCGAAATCGCAAGATTGTCTCCAAAGCTGGGCTGGGTTACTTTACAAGGGGGCGTGGTATGCGCAAGAATGTGGCAATATCCCTGATTCGCGGGAAATGGCATCTATGTCGAGAAAGCAGAGAATAAAGATATTGGGTTTGGAAGATGAAGAAACACTTAATAGCACTGCAATACTAGCAGTAGCCTACCGACTGGAGGGGAGCTGGAGAGAGGCGGAGCAGCTCGAGGTGCAGGTTATGGAGACGAGTAAGATGAAGCTCGGCGTGGACCATCCTAACACGCTGACGAGCATGGCGAACCTGGTATCGACGTATAGGAATCAGGGCCGATGGGAGGAGGCGGAGGAGCTCTTTGTGCAGGTCATGGAGACGAGCAAGACGAAGCTCGGCGTGGACCATCCCTCCACGCTAATGAGCATGAGCAACCTGGCTTATACCCTTAGGTCATCGGGTCAATACACAGCCGCATTACAGTTAATGGCCGAATGCGTTCAACTTCGCGACCGAAAACTAGGCCCTAACCATCCGCATACTACATCTTCCAAGTCTGCTTTAAACGAATGGCGCGGGAAGGTTGACTCCCCGTCTTCCTAGCTCACTAAACCACCAACGGACACCAAAGAGGCCTCAATCCTAGGCAGTTCCATAGAAACCTCCGAGCCGGTATATAGACCTGGCGGACATCGTAGGCGGACAATATTCTTGCGCCTATTTGGCAGGAAGTAGGACTCTCCCGTATTCAATCTCTCTAGAGTGGAGCTTTGCCTAGTAATTATTGATAAAAACAAAGCATTAAACCAAAAAATTATTATTTAATCACGAAAATAAAAGCCTCATATCTCTCTAAACATTAGATTATAATATCAATAATTAGAACATTGGAATTTTCTAGAAACTATTTCGACTATATCCATGGGTAACTTACGGGGCCGTATTACGTTTCATGTTTTGTACCATACGTCGAGACAGTCTAAAACAAGCATGATCTGCAGGCTAGCTTAATTTGCCCTAGGCGGTTTCACTAGCATCTTGGCGGTGGGGCTGGAGATAGTTTCTCTGTGTAAAACATGGAAGCCAATTTCGAATATTGCTATAAGGCGAATACACGGGTCGGGAACAATCATGTAAGTTGATGTATGCAAAATACTAGCGCCGCCAAACGGAACAGCCGCCCCACAACCGTGTCCGCAAGTAGAAGATGGTCTAAGTCACTCGAAGGAAACATTATTCTAGGAGTATTTTGAGAGGTCATCAAATTATGAGATGTAAAGTGCTGTAGGGAAAATCACGAAGTGTAAATATTATGTCTGCATGTAAGATGCCTTTTCACCAAATGCTAAAGATACGGGTCTGAGGTTGTGTGGCCTCTTGATGTTTCCCGTTTTGATCCAGGAAATCTAAACCATATCCAGACCAGTCACCTATTCGGTATGTTCACCTTCAAACACCTTTGACATATATCCTTTTGTTGCCCGTCGATTAATCGTTCCCACCTCCTCATATTTCCCTGGCTATCAGGCACATAGCCAAGATCACTGACACTGGTAGGCGTACAGAATGAGGATGTTCGTGTCAAAGCATTTTTTCACATTCTTCTAGTGCCCTTTGATGTATCGCTTCGGCCTCTTCATATCTCCCTTAGCAGGAGAGCACAGTGCCAAGGTTGCCGATACTGGTGATTGTGTGAGGATGCCCACGTCCAAGCACCTTCTCTTGTGCTTTCAACGCCCGTCGATGCATCGCTTCCGCCTCTTCATATTTCCCTTGGTAGAAGAGCACTAAGCCAAGTTCATTGACACTGATTAGGGTATTAGGATGCTCAAATCCAAGCACCTTTTCATTTCCTTCCAGGTCTCGCCGTTGCATCGCTTCCGCCTCTTCATATTTCCCTTGGCTGGAGAGCACATTTCCAAGGTTACTGACACTAGTGAGTGTGTCAGGATGCTCACGTCCAAGCACCTTCTCTCGTGCTTCCAACGCCTGTCGATGCAACGCCTCCGCATCTTCATATTTCCCTTGGTTGGAAAGCACTAAGCCAAGGCGACTAACACTGGTCAATTTGTGAGGATGCTCAGCTCCAAGCACATTGTTTTGTGCTTCCAACACCCGTCGATACATCGCTTCCGCCTCTTGATATTTACCTTGGTCAGAGAGCATATTGCCAAGGTTACTTGCACTAGTGAGCGTGTCAGGATGCTCGCGTCCAAGCACCTTCTCTCGTGTTTCCAACGCCCGTCGATGCATCGCCTCCGCCTCTTTATATTTCCCTTGGTAGGAGAGCACCAAGCCGAGGCGATTAACACTGATGAGCGTGTGAGGATGCTCGGCTCCAAGCACTTTGTTTTGTGCTTCCAACGCCTGTCGATACATCGCTTTCGCTGCTTCATATCTCCCTTGACTGGAGAGCACAGTGCCAAGGTTGCCGATACTGGTGATTGTGTGAGGATGCCCACGTCCAAGCACCTTCTCTTGTGCTTTTAACGCCCGTCGATGCATCGCCTCCGCCTCTTTATATTTCCCCTGGTTGGAGAGTACCAAGCCAAGACGACTAACACTTGTTAGCGTATGAGGGTGCTCCCGCCCAAGCATCTTGCTTTGTGCTTCTAGGGCCCGTCGATACATCGCTTTCGCCGCTTCAAATTTCCCTTGACTGGAGAGCACATTGCCGAGGTTTCCAAAATTAATTAGCGTATCAGGATGCTCACATCCAAGCACCTTCTCACTCCCTTCCACGCATCGTCGATGCATCGCTTCTGCATCTCCATATTTTCCTTGATTAGAAAGCACTAAGCCAAGGCGACTAACAGTAGTGAGCGTGTCAGGATGCTCGCGCCCAAGCACCTTCTCTTGTGCTTCCAATGCCCGTCGATACATTACTTCCGCCTCTTCATATGCTCCTTGAAGCAATAAATACCATCCACAATTGAAAGAAATAGTCGCCACATGTAGTCGATCTTCTTTATTCGCACTAGATATCGACTTCATCACCTCCTTCGCATGCGGAAGCAGCCTTT
This sequence comes from Penicillium odoratum, assembly GCF_028828045.1. Lineage (NCBI taxonomy): Eukaryota > Fungi > Ascomycota > Eurotiomycetes > Eurotiales > Aspergillaceae > Penicillium > Penicillium odoratum. The sequence continues at coordinate 3,270,480 of NW_026643146.1, read as the reverse complement.
GACATTCAGTCCAGCTCTCGTACTGTCCATCGGGAAACATCTTTGCCACGATGGCTCGCGACTTCTCCTGCCACCGTGCTAGCTCAAGGTGGATCTCCAGCCATGTCCGGACCGATAGCTGTACTAGTCGGTGCATATCAAATGACGCTGTTTTACTTTCAAACCGAACAAGAGAATAACTAATCAATGGTGCCAATGCATCCTCAAACTGGAGGTCATCGCAATCTGCACGGACGAGGCTTTCTAAAATCCCCTGCCGATCATACATGCTCATGAACGCCAGCAGTTCCGTCGCCGCCGGCCGGTCATGGCGGATTTGCTCGAAGGATAGCTGCCATGTCGTGATGACCGCATACCGAATACTGGGATCCCGCCGGAGGTCTTTGGCGTCCTCATGCTGCAGAAGATGTTTCTGGTTCGACTCGCTCTCACGGAACAACTGAAGATAGCGGGACACCGTGACTCGCGAAGATCTATTCGCAATATACGACCCTGCTTGAGTGATTGCCAGCGGAATGTATTCCAGCACCTGGACCAGTGCCTTCTCGTCCCCTCCACATTCTCCAGAGTGGGCGGCCGGAATCCTTGCCCGTAGAAGGGCAAGGGACTCTGCCTCACTCATTGGCTGAACTGCGATCACATGCCTCTCATTCCCCACCAGATTCCGCGCCGCACGACCATTTCGCGACGTAATCAGGATTGATCCATGAGCGGCCTGGGGCAGGAAGCTTGCCAGTGGCCCTTGTTCATTGAGTTCGTTGTTACTGAAAAAAAAACCATCGTCGTCCGCATTATCTAGCACCATCAGCCAGCGCCCATTACGTGCATCACACAGCCACTGATACACGAGCTAAAAGATATTACTCATCTTTAGATCGTCCCGTCTCGGGATCTCCGCGACTGCGGCAATCTGCTGGTAGCCCTGTTCGAACCGCGCCGCATTGCTAGCGTGGATCCAAAAAACCCAAGTATCCGTTTTTGATGCTTCTACGAGATAGGAATACTCGATGGCTATTTGGTTTTTCTGAATAACAGTTCTATCAGTTATTATTCAAATGACTTCCTTCTAGGGACGGCTCACCCAACTCCGGCCAATCCCACTAATGCCACCCGCTCATGACGCTGGCCGATCGCCCCATGTCTTTCCTTGACCGCACTGATCACAGCTTCACGGCCCACAAAAATCGAGTCCTTCTGGAAAGGCACCGTGGAGCACGGCTGAGGCTTCAGACGCGTCCGCGCTGAACACAGTTTCTATTAGCTCGCAGAAAGACCCTAGAGAAAGTCACCCACTGAACCGAGCCGCCACCACCGATGGTGCGTCTATTAAGAACTATCGCAGTTTATCAAGCGCCGTTCGATACCCGGCCGCGTTGCGCGTGTCGAATTTGATGATCATTAAGTGATCTACATGCAGCGGCACTTTCTCCTCTATATGGTCGGGAAGCTGGAGAAGAGCCGAATCTGCATCAAGTGTCGTCATAAAATCCCCGGTCCGTTTCCATTGTCTGCTTTCCGAGTCCTATTGCGATCATCAGTACACGCCATGCCCTGTTTCAGACGAGCACCAACACAGACCAATACTAACTGCCGCGTCTGCTTTGTTTCATACAAGCTGATCACCTTACGGTCCCGGATTAGATTTTTAAAGTCGGCCAGTTGGTGGATCAGGACATCCGAGTTGCTAGAAATCTGTCGCAGTAGTTGCTCTCGCGGATGTTTCCTGTCCCCCGCTAGCATCTGCTGGATATCGTCCATCACTAATCCTTTGTGGGGGATGGCGAAGAGGATCATGCCGTACGTGGCTCGATGCAGCGACTTGATCGCCGGGTGGTCTTCCTCCATCGTCTGGATGGCCCTTACCAGACACTATAAGTGATGTCAGTTTATCATACCAATACCTCAAATCGGATGGTGGTCCCACGTGAGCCAAGATAATGCCTCCAAAGCTATGCGCGATGAAGATCAGAGGTCTCTGCTGGAGCTAGTCGAAGATTTCAGCCAAAACTTGCTATCGATAGACAATAAGATACTGTCTCCTACCTCCTTTGTGTTCCGGATTTTCTTGATTTCCTCCATCAGCTCCCGCCCATAGTCGAGGATCGTATCGACGCCGTGGCTCGACAGCTTGGAGTTGTACCCATAGATCATCGTACGGCACTGCGGGAGATCTTTTGACAGGAAGTCACGAAGCCACATTCGAGCGAGGTTGCCTCTGCCCTGCCATGATCCGTAAGCATGTCCATCCAGTCCGGCAATGGCAATGATGCTATGTCCCATTACTAGTTAGAATTAATCTCCTAGGTATAGATATCTGCACAGTCCTCACTCTGCAGCCACTGGCTCATTGTCGTCTGGCGCGTAGAGCTGGGTGAATCCAAAGAAGTGGCAGTCAATGTTGATGTCATCCTCTTCCATCTCGACCTGCCAGTCTCCAAGCGGGTTGAGTCTTAGCTCATAAAGAAACTGAGGCACCCCGCCACGAAACTGCACCAGCGCCACCCTCTGTGTGTCACTTTCATAGCATGAAGGGACTATTGTGATCTCAGTCTTCATTTGCGATCTCTCGTCGTCGATGAAGTTGTCGTTGAGTGCCTCTTGTAATGCGGTCTTGAGATTCTCATCGGGCTGTTCCCTGGACAGGCCTGTCACCCGGAAGATGTGCGACTTTTGACTAGCCATCATCATCTGTCTTCGTTGGAGTGGTACATCAGACGAGAGTGGACTTTGCGTCCTTTATTGATGGATTGTCTGGTCAACTCAGCCTTCCGGCGAGGCTGAATCCACTGACAGGTGCGGGGTAGTAGGCACCTGACTTATAATGATTGCTATATCACTTATCTAGGGAGAAAGTCGTTCGCAGCCATATACTAATCAGTCTAGAATCTAAAGGCTAATTTTCTTTAAAAGTAGATTATAAAACTCCTATGAAGTTCTACCCCGATCCACGTAATAAAGTTACTTGTTATCAAAGTTGTAGGTCGCGGGATCACATGATTCCGGCGGTGGAGAAGCTCCTCGTACGGGGACTGGGTGGCTCGTTTGTCACGAGCAGGCTCCTCCAGCTTAAGTAACTTCGATGGGCTCGTAAGAGCAACTCTGCTTGATTATTATCGATTTTATAATAGACCAGAGGCTGCTAGCTAATGATAGATTTGACCCAGCGAGCCCTGTTAAGCCCTTTCATCGATAGAGCCAATCTGAGCGCCATTTAAAACCTCAAGTGGGTCTCCTTGGATGGGTTTCTTGTTTGCTATCGGCACGGTATAGTTCTACTCTATAGAGCAAACAAAGAGAGTGTCGGGCTGGAGTGGGGAAGAAAAAAAGCCCCTCTTAGCAGTTGCCACTTATCACTGAGATCCTCACTTATTCTCTTAAATTTTTATTTCCACTCCCAGCCCAGAATCCGAAATAAACATACACGGCTTATCAAGTGTCTCTTGTCGAGTGCCAATAACATCTCTTGAAATATGTGTAACTTCCTCGTTACACACGGCCCTCTAGTCTGGGCTGTGGATTCTTTTTCCACCGTAGCCGATGGGCTATCGCAAACTTCCACTCTTTGATCACTTTGAAAAAGAAAAGAGATACCATCATCAGCATAAGGACACCGGTCATAAATCCGATCAAAGTGCTGAGCCAGTAGCAAGCTGCAAATAACAAAGCGCTCGAATACCTCTCATCAGAAGTGGAGGCTGCGAGGCTGACCTGCATACAATTCAGGGCGATCGAGAAAAATGCGAATGCAGAAATCAAGGGGCCTTGGATTCGAGCGAAGTACGCCCCAATCCTTATCTTTGAAGAAGTCGAGCTTCTGTTGTGGTGAGAGGATAGTACCGATGGCGTAAAGGTCATTATCAATCTCATCAGTCATACTGTAGTAATGTGAAAGCTTCTTCTCTGCTGCCTCTAGGGAGAGAAGCATAAGCTGCTTCCATACTACCTTCTTCCTCCTTAAGGCACTCTTTGCCTTTTCAAGATGATTAAAAAGCTTATTGTAGATACTGAAAACCAGATGAATACTCACGTCCTTAGTCTTAGACAGAAGGGTGGTGAATTTGAAGAAGGGCTGGGTAATGTAAAGCAGATAGTCAATCTGTCTCCACTCTTCTGCACTTAGCATAAAGTGATCCTGGTCATATTGAGAGCAGAACTCATCAAAGACCGATTGAAGCCGCTTAGCACGTCGAAGCATAAGAAAAGTCGAGTTCCAGCGAGTCCGTACATCCTGGATTGGAACAAGCCTTGGCTCTTCGGTCTGAAGATTGTAGAAAGACTCCCGTCGTTGTGGGCTAGCGTTGATATAGACCGCAAGGTTTCGGACCTAAGTTTTGATAGAAAAGTTAGTTAGATAGATAGAGAGGGTGTGTAAAAGTGTTGCTGATTTCTGTAGAAAGTATTAACTCCTGAATTCTTAGGCTGCTAGATAATGTCTGAATTGATAATGTATTGGGTAGATAGAGGGTAGGGGATAGAGGAATGGGTTTTTGTGCACAAAAACCCATCTCTTGGAGCATAGAGAGTAGGGTGTAAAGATCAAAGAAAAAGTCAAAGAATCAAAATTTTTGTGCACAAAAACGCATCTCTAGACCACATACCTTATTAAGCGTATCAACAATTTCTCTCTTCTGCTGCCTTACACGAAGGATTCGAACACGATCATCCGACCAATTGATCTCTGTGCTATCATTCTTTGGTATTGCCTTCATCTTCCCCAAAAGGTCGTTTAAGCTAAGTTGGATAATATGGGCAATGTAAGGAATCCGCACAATTGTCGAGCTACTGCTTAGCTCTAACGCCTATAGTGACTCTTGGATACTTGCGACCATAGTGTTATTGTTTGATGCATTATCCGTAGTGACTGTAAGGACTCGATCTGTAATCTTGTGCTGCTGAAGGATCTTCAAAACAATATCACTTAGATTCATACCTGTGTGGGATCCAGATAGCGGTTCAAAGCCAAGAAGGACTTCTTGGTACTGCCAATCTTGATCAAGAAAATAGCCAGTGATAGCCATGAAAGCCTGTCGAAATGGAGAGGTCCAGCAATCGAGGGCAATCGAAAGCTTTGCGTTTGGAGGGAGCTTCTGAAGAATAGACTTCTGTTGTTCCTGAACGGATTGCCGTAGTCGCGAACGTATCACGACTGCAGATGGAATCTGTGGCTGTATTGGGGCGAGCCGGGCGAATGAAATAATTTCACGAAATTGTGGGTGCTCGATAAACTGGAAGGGGAGACGGGAGAGGGTAAGAAGCTGTAAAAGCTTCTGCTCCCATGCTTCTTGTGTAAAGGTAGTTGCTTTGGTTGGAGTATTCTGTATCTAATAAGGTAGTAAAAGTCAGACATTATTCATAGAATAGTTAAAATAACATACCGCGGTAGCTAGAAGTCCCTTGATATTACCCTTTTGGGTAGTGGAATTTTTGCAAGTTGGTCCAGCCATATGCCGATTAAGGGCAGTTGTTCCATATCGACTATGCCCAGGGTGATCTAGGACTTTATGGCATTTCCGACATTTTGCCCCTGGTTTCCCAGATCTTACGTCCGCAACTTCATCAAAGTGTTCCCAGCATTTAGCTGTCCGATTACTACCCCAATGTATCTTCTTTGTCTTTCCAAAGTCTGTCTCTAGCCACCATGCCACAAAGTCATCTTTTGACATCTTGTCAAATAGGACAAACGCTGTTGAACGACCAGGACCAACACGCTGGAGTGAGGGAGGAATCAGAGGTGGTAGGACCGGCGTAAGAAAACCAGAGTTTGACGTAGTATCCTCAGGGGTAGGGAGTGGCTCGTTTAATAAAGGGTGAAAAGGGTCGTTAGCTACTGGATCGCCGTCGTAAATAGATGAAGAGTAGATATCTGAGAACTGAGACATATTGGATATTATCAATAAGAGTAATATTAAGAGGAAGAATAAAAGAAGGACTTAGCAGCAATAAGGACAGACATACATAAACCACAGTTTCAAGCACGCGAAGTTGACTAGTCGCGTTATGATTATTCTAAGAGAAGTAATCATAGTGATCATAGTAATCATAGTATGATCTATCATACTATGACCCACTTTTTCTACTACTACCTTCCCCTATTGGTCAGAATTTGAGCGCTAGTTGAGGGCCGCCCTCGAAAAGCCCTCGAAAAGCCCTCGAAATATGCGGGCGGCCCTCAGTTCAATAATCCGCCCTCAAAAAATGGGTAGTCGTGATGCCCCCCCCCCAAAAATCTTCCACAAACTCTTCTACCAAATCATAATTTCTAACACTTTACTATTATACCATATATAATTTAATAGTAATTACTAGCAATATATCAAGTAGTTATCGTAATTTCACCTTTTGATTCAATTTTTAATCATAAATACTAGCATTCGAGATTTAAAGAGAGTATTACTAAGTTCCTATGGAGGATACACTATATACCCTAAGTGCAAATATATATTTCTACAACTTCAACTTGTAGACTTCGCAACATTCAAAATTACCAACCCTATCTTCATAATAGTAGGCTAAAAGTGAATAATATCTATATTACCTATCATTATATACTATAATACTACTTGATTTCTTAAAATTTCTCAATAATAATAAGGAAATAAAGTAGAAATGAAAGATGGAAACCAGAACAGTGTTAAAAAACAGTAATCTATCAGGATGACTGAGCAATATTATGCGTCTAAATTAGGAAAGGTCAACTTTTTTTATGTAAATGCGGGCGGATGAGGGCCGCTCGAGGGCGGCCCTCTGAGGGCTGAGGGTCCGCCGAGGGCCGGTAGTACCGGCCCTCCAACTGGTGCGGGTCGGGCTGAGGGCCGGGGGTACCGGCCCTCAAAACGTTTTTAATGAGGTCTAAATATTAGGGGGATCCGCCACTCGGTAGTGCCCGCCACTCGCTGGTGAAATACGTTATTAGTCCCTTTTTACCTTAATATATAGTTTACGTATCCTACAGAGTGTTTCTTATTTCTGAATATACAAATATCGTTACTCAAAAGCTGAAGATAGGTTTAGATAGAGGATTAATTATCTAGAATACGATTTATAGCATAGAATAATTTAAAAAGATATAGTGCGTTTAAGTATAATACCTTAGGTGATAGTGTATAATTTAGGTATACTTTACATAAATCGTAAATAGGCGCTAACTAAGGACTCAGGAATCCTCGGTCCCGGCTAGGTGTAGGAGTTAACGGGGACCCAGGATTAGTCATAGTTTTTCTGAGTCCCCGTTAGCTGGGTACCCCAAATGGATCGAGAAATGGACAGTGTTTTACTAATCAATGCACCATGCCAACTTTTTAATTTGAGAAATGCAATAAGTGGAGTTCCCCTTTACACGTAGATAACGGGCATCTCCTTGGTTCGACTGGCATGTGTATGTATATGCTCGACCAGTTGCTTGGGCATAGCTCAGCATGCTTCCATAGATGAATGATTCAAAGAGCAAGCAACACCTTGTATTTAGCATTGTCATCATCAGATTTAGTGACGGATCTACTCTTATCATTGCTTGCCAAAATTTACTCTATCTCTTCTGTATTCTTACCCTAAGTATCCGATTCACGCAAAGTGACTGAGTGCTTATTATGGCCTGTGCCTACGGCTGCTTCTTAATGCTTGACGGCACGCAGCTGCTTTTTCCGTTGAAACGATCCCTGATATAGACTGTCTCAGTTTATTGGGCCTTAAAGTTCATTTTTACACCCGCGTTTCCTAACGCAATCTTGTAAATTGAGAACCTTTGTTGCGACAGGAAAACCCCTGAATGCCTTCAACTAAAAAAGCACGCTCTCAATCTGACGTCTTCACGTCATGTTCTAGTACTTCAGCGATAATGGTACTCTCAGAAAGCCCAAGAATCCTCCGGGCCTCCTCAATAGGTATATTATACGGCATCGTCTTTTCTTTCTTGACCGGGTCACCACCCGCAGCGAAGATGACATCCTGCAAGCCGAAGTTATTAGCCTTCTAGATCTCCTTATGGGATTGCGAGTTCAATTTTCACTCTTTCTCCTTCGATGGAAAAAAAAAAAAAACTTTTGAATAAATATATACTCACAATTTCTTCGAGACTTCTCTTTCTCGTTTCAACGAGGAAAAAGTAGATGATAGGTACAAAGCAGGCATTCAGAACGGCAAAAATAATGTACTAAACACGCGTTAGGTTGACCATAGAACTCAATGCACAATGCAAAAAGAAGCAGACATACCGTCTTCCATCCGATATTCTGGAAAGAGGGTGGGATAATCATGACCACCACAAAGCAGAACAACCAGTTGCCAGCGCTGGCCAAGGCATTAGCCTGCGCGCGGCATCGCAGAGGTGCAATTTCGGCGCTGTATAGAAACGGTCCCCCAACCCAGGCGAGACCAAAGAAGGAATTGAAGAGAAACAGGAATCCAACAGCGGTCAATTGGCAGGTTCGCGAGTTTGTGCTTTGAAGCCCAGCAATGATGGCAAAGCAGCTAGACATGCCGATAGTAGTCCACAAGAAGGCCCGACGACGCCCGAGGCCTTCTATGAGCAATACAGAAAGAAGCGAGCATAGAGCATACTCCAAACCACCCATAGCAGCGATGAGGTGCGATGTGCTGGCGGCGAGGCCGAACGACTCCTGCAGTATCTTGTTGGCGTACGTCGAGACCAAGTTGACTCCAGATATTTGCTGCGCTGATTGCATGAAGACTCCAATAGCCACGCGATGGAACGTCTTGGTCTTTCCCATATCCAGCATTTCTCTGTAGGAGAATGGAGCAAGTTCAATCTGCGCTTTGAACGAGGCGATGATTGCATCACGTTCATGGACTAGTTCAGGGTGGTCGACAGGCAGGGCCCGAAGCTTTGACAGGTTATATGTGCCCTACACAAGCAGTGTACTGTCAGCGAGGGACCTTCACCATCCAGGGGAGCGTGGGTATGGTAAGCAAAACACGAGACGAACCTCTTCAGTCAGGCCGTGTTTGATCAGCCAACGGGGCGACTCAGGAAGGAAATTGATAAATACGAAGACGATCAAGGCTGGAACGAGCTGAATTGCCACGGGTGTACGCCATTGCGCTTGACCCTTCACAAAGAAGAAACCATAACCAACAAGTTGGCCACAAGCCACGCCGAATGTCTGTAAGCCACCCTCAATCATGACTAGATCAAGTCAGTCATCTATTCCTCGAAGACGAGAGAAAGAAGGAGAACTACTGCTTACCCCAGCGCCCGCGACTATGTGCTTTCGCACACTCAGACTGCCATGACGGCACCGTGGCAACCTGTAAGCCGAGACCGATGCCGCTGATGACGCGACCCACTACCAATTGAGGTATCGCCCAGGCACTGGTCTGTAACGTGCCGCCCACCAGCATGAAAAGCATGCCGAACCAAACGGTCAGCCGACGACCGAGTCGGTCGCCGAGGTCTAAGCAGGCGAGGGCACCGACAAGAGCACCAAGTTCAAAAGAGGCGATCACGATGCCCTGGACATTGGCGTCATTCATTTCAGGAAAGACAGTCGTGAAGGATTCCTCGGTAATGAGACCGCCCTATATTTGTTTTCAGACTGGATGTGTCATGGGGGAAAGCGAAGGAGTGGGAGTGTACCATGATGCTCATATCGTAGCCGAAAAGCCAAAACGCACATGTCGCAATGCCGGCAACGAGAATGTTGAGCTTCAGACCCGATGTGCCCATGTGGGTTGTGTATCTGGTCAACGGCAGAAAAGCCATGATTGCGAAAATGGAGTGCGAACGTGGTTGGGGTGTTTTCTCGGTTCGAGATAAATGAGATCAATTTGGACTTGAGATATATCCCATACTGGCATGTGACAGTCCTGGTTCCAATTGGAATTTATAGGTCTTAAGATAGGATTTGAAGAGGCGTTGTAAAATCCTGGGCCAAGGTCCGGGGGATTTTAAATTTCCATGTACCCGGACGGCACCCAGCTCCAAAAACCTTGTCCCACGGTTCCACACAGACTGCGGCGAGAAGTGAGTACTCAACGGGGCTGGATATCGCGGAAGGCAGTCATCGCCGAGAGGAGATCGCCGTCCTTGGTGTGGAGAAACCAACGGGATGCAACTTGCCTATCCTTAGTGTATCGGAGTCAGCTGCCTTCCGGGGACGATCCTCGTAGTTGCTGCTCCATGCTCGGCCCCCGCATCTCCATCCGGAAGGGAACCGAACCCGAGCCGCTGTTGAGCGTGAGGTGGAGCATGCTTTTGCCGACAATCCTCCTGACAAGATATATAAGGTATGTCGACCATATTAATGTGCTTTTTGTATGTTCGCAGCAGAATCTTTTGTTTCGTGACCTGTGTCTCAAGTTGCACATTTCCTTCACGCTAGACGACACGATGCCTTCCGCTTTGAACCAGTCCGGCGGCAGCCCACTGTAAGTGTTTATACCCGCAAAACACATATCTCACAGAACACTTCGTCGCTGAAATTTATTGCGATCATGTGGCTTAACCTCCAACAGGTCTCTTATGGTCATTGGCCACAATGCGGGAACCTCCATGGACGGGGTCGACCTTGTTCATGTCCATTTCACTCAGGATAGCCCAACAACGCCATTGAAGATGCAGCTCCTGCACTATGGAGAATACCCGATGCCTAAAAATCTTAAGGCAAGAGTCATGAGGCTCATCAAGGAGAACACTACGACGCCCGGGGAATTAGCCATCGTTAACATCCAGCTGGGTGAGGTCATTAGCGACGCCGTTAAATGGTTTGAGCAGAAGAACAATCTCAATATGGCAACAGATGTCGACCTGATCGGTGGTCAGGGCCAGACTATCTGGCACCTACCGCTGCCGGAGCTCTTCGAGGGCAACCAAAGCCGGGCACATCTCGACATGGCTGAGATTGCCATCATAGCCGCTAGCACTGGCGTCACCTCGCTTGGCAACTTTCGGGTGTCAGACATGGCCCTCGGCCGGCAAGGCTGCCCACTATTCGCAGCTCTCGATTCCCTCCTACTGAGCCACCCAACGCTTAACCGCGCTGTGCAGAACATTGGTGGCATCGCAAACTTTTCAATCTTACCTCGAGGCGCTGTTGAAGAGTGTTACGACTTTGATACGGGACCTGGGAATGTCTTTATCGACGCAGCCGTGCGGTACTTCACCAACGGTCAACAGGAATATGACAAGGATGGTGCAATGGGCCAGAAGGGCAAGGTTGACCAGTCTGTTGTAGATAAAGTGCTCCAGGGGCCATATTTCGTGCACGATATACCGAAGACTACTGGCCGAGAGACATTCGGGGATCGGATGGCGGAAGATATCTGCGACGAGATGCTGAAACGTTAGTCTGACTTCACTAATCGAGACAGGGTTTTCGGCTGACAAAAAGTGACACTGCAGGCGGAGCTACACCAGAGGACTGTGTTGCCACCATAACTCGCATCACAGCCAAGTCCCTGGCAGATGCCTACGAACGCTGGGGTCCACCTGGGGGCGTAGATGAGATCTACATGGGTGGCGGCGGATCTCTTAACCCCAACATCATCAACTACCTGAAGCAGCGCTTGCCCAATACTCGCATCGTCCCCATCTCCGAGATTGGAATCCCTATCGGCGCAAAAGAAGCTCTCGGCTTTGCACTACTGACGCTCGAGTGCTTCGTCGGACGAACCATGATTGTGCCCAAGAGGACCGAGTCGGACCACCCAGGGGTGGTGGGCCAGATCCAGCCGGGCAAGAACATGCATCGCATCCGACAACATGTTGCTAAGGTAAGCTGAACTTCCCCCTACCCCAAAGAGCCATCCAGGGGCCATACTGGAAAACCTGACACTGACATCGACGATAGTTCTGGGGAGACTTTCCTGAGGAGCATGTGAAATGCACAACAGAGATGATTTTTCTCCCTTCTCAATGCAATACGTAGCATACCGCGGTGGGAGCTTACTCTCCTTATCCGGCGTATCCTACATGTACTGTTTCGAAGTGTGACCAAAGGGGTATATACATGGACAAGGCTAGCGTGATGCTTATCTAATGAGGTTTTCTTACTCAGAAGCGCTCCTGTGAGGCTTGATGAGTAGATCATGCTTGTCAGGGGCATGCTCAATTTTACGGAAAGGAGGACAGTCGAAGCAATAATATTGGATCTCTCTATTGACAAGTCCTGGACTAAGAAGCTAGCTAAAGTAGACTTGCGCAAAGCCCAACCCACCGTGGGCTCCCACTGGGTCCTCATGAAAGCCCATACTTGCATAAAGTCTTGGTCTCGGCGCTTATAAAGTAGCTGATTCATCAAAATAAATGACCCTATTTTAGGCCTGTTCTGGTTCATTCACAGAATCTTCCTATAGTATCGCCATATTAAGTAGAAAATTTTAAGTAATCTCCTTGGAATAGAAGTGAGCAAGCCTAGTTTTATATTACTTACCAAAAGAGCAACAAATTTCGTTCGTTATGGTGGTGTTTGCGTAAAATAGGAAAATTTTCAAAAGGAATATCCAGAAATATATACGTATTTTCAAGGCCAATTTCAAAATTTATTTCAGAAGCGCAAATTTTAAATATCTTGAAATTCGATAATTACATTTTACATGAATAGAACTGAGTGGATGAGTTATAGCGGATCGAGCACTTGTCTAGGCACAATTATGTGATGTAGCTTACTAAGTCGCCCTAGAGTGGTCTGCCGATAAATCTGCCTTGCCGCTCACATTTACCCCAATGAAATTATAATTACAATTACAATTATAGTATTCCTCGTCCAAGTCCAGGTGCGGCCGAGTTAACGCGAGTTTATAATGACACCTTTCGGAGCCCAATTAACCGAGAAAAGGAAGAAGGAGTGAATATCGAAGAAAGCCATGTGTGCTGGACTGGAAAGAGTTTATGGGGAATAACACATGGGATTTTTACCATTGGATATAAGTGCGAACATCCTGCATCTCTTTCTCGATGCCGTCTGGCTTCCATCTCAGAATAACCAGTTGTTTTGAAAATTGGGAAGGATCCTTCTCGTGTATATCTACATCGTGGACGCGCGCCCATTCTGGTATTGGGGCCTCGCATGACAACATGCTGTCCACTATGTGCTGTTCCTCAAATTTCATTGCTAGCTCTGCTGCTTTGGCTGATTCTATTGCATCCCAGAGACCCTCTTGCCTAGGGGCACAACGGAGCAACGCAATTGCTCTACGCCGCACAGCAGGGAAGCGACATTTAATGGCAGTGAAAAAAAGGGGCGGAATGAGGCCCATGTCAAGGGAAAATGACGATGAATGTGAGCTCTCGTCCTCCATATCTTCCGATGTGATGTCTTCCATCAAGGTAAGGATGTTATCAAAGTTGGAAAGATAGCGATCGTATGCGCTCTCTTGTTTGTTCCCAAAAGCCCCAGAGGCTGCGACGAAGATAGTAGCCATAAGATGATGTATGCGAAGCAGGCAAGCCCCTCTCCGATCTTTTGTCGTTGGAGCTGAAACCTCGACGAAAGTTTCAAAACTGATAGACCAATTCCGAAGCTGAACTTGAAGGCTCCGCTGTGCTGCGAGCGCCGTGAAGGGGTCTGGATAGCAATCGTACACCGCCATTCGTACAAAACGCAGAGTAGAGTTCAATAGGAAAGTTATTTCCATTCTGGCGTCAATGAGCGTGCAAAATTTACCGTCATGCGATAATAGGGGGTTCTTGCGAAGATCTAGGAGATCGGGGAACTGAACGCTCCTAGGCCGGCCATAGAGAGACTGTGTGAGGCTTAGTCGTGCAATGAGGGACATTAAAGCCGCTTCTTCCCTGCTCAGAAGAACAGTTTGTTGACGAAGTTCGAGGAAACTCAATGCACCCGAGATGTGGGCTAATCCGGATTTCCGATCACCTCGTAGAAATTCCACGCAGGCAAAAAGAATACATGATATTTCGAGTCCAGAAGCATACAGCCTATTAGAACATAGGCTCCTTCGAAACAACGAAATAGCTCTTGCATATTGTTCAGAAGCAAACCGGACGTCAGGATTAGAGCTAGTGTTGCGACGCAAGTCCCAGCATTTCAGAGGCCCGGTGTTTTCTGATATTTCATGATATGCACCGAGGGCAATGGCCGCATGCAAGACTGTAGGCTCCATTTGGCCAATGAACGACGATAAGCAGTCCCATACACCCGTGTCAAAGAAACCTGACAGAGCCGGTAACGTGCGGGCTTGGAAGTATTGGATAGAACGCATTTCATCGACCGATCCAGCACCAAAGCGATGAAGAGACATCTCAAGTTTAGGGCAGATTGTTTCCCGAAAATGCTCCATAGACATATGACGAGGAGTGAGCAAGGCACGTAAATGCCTTTCATACCCGTCGCACTTCCGCCCTGTTCTACTGCACTGGTTACAAGATGGCCATGATTGGTCGCATTTCACGTGTCGTTTCCTTGAAAACACGTAAATAATAATTTTACACATAAAGAAAGAAGGCTCAGCCATACTTGCATGTCTGGCACCCATTCCTAGTCTTGGGATGCGGCCTTCTCCTTCGCAGCTCGCCAGCCATGTTGTTAAAAGACATCCAATGCCTAAGACCGGAGTGGGGCAGGGGAGTGAAAGGAAAATGTCTCTTGTAGAGTACAGATCGAGGATCTGCTGATACCGATTAGAGGCATGTCTGCGCCTTCATTGCAGCGCAGCATAGACTTGAAAGTTGCGACTTCATATCAATATTTCTCCTGAGTAACCGGACGACCGGATCCGCTAGCCTTGTCCACTTCAGGGTAGATCCTTGGTGCGGGGTAAAACGCGGGGCATCTTTGACGAAGGCTCATGGCCACTATCCTTTTTCGTGCGATATCACTTTGTGATTTGACCTCGGCGGATCGTATTCGGCAAGAGACCTGGTGCTTGTGATCGGCTTAATATCAAGTGATTCAAATCCAAACTTGCCTCTATTTGACCTACCGCCCACGGCTCTACAAGAAAATCCGACTGACCGCCCCCAAGACCAGAATATTCTGACGCATCGCAAAATACCGCCAGGCCAAAAATGTCAATGACATCCTTTACGTCCTATACAGTGATTTTCTTGCAGCGCGCGCTTCTAATTACTCATACTTGATGCTTTGCAACAGATTGTAGATTTGCTTCGATTTGCAAGGAATTCAGTGATGCTCTATCTATAGTGACGTATAGTCTACCGCCAGATTGTGTCAATGTCCGTAGCCACAGGCTTAGGTATCGACTGTAATGGGCCACGTGTATTAACGTGCTCATCTTTTAGAAGACATGATATAACGTGAGCTCGGGTTTTTTACTTCGCAGAAGCACCTCTGACCCACGGACAAACCATTGCAGTGGGTAGCTACTTACGTACAACTAAGATTCAAGAGAGACCTAGGTTGAAGCCATCCCAAGAACGAGCATCCCCGATTTACGGTGGGCCCTCGGCAATCATCGGCCAGCTTCGTACTCGGCATATTTGCCATCGCTCATAAACACCGTATAACTCTTTCTTTAACGAGATTTACTCAGGTTACGGATTTCGGCCTCGGAATCCCGTACTCGGTCAAAGTCAAAGCGGTCGCTTTTCTGATCGCTCTAAGTGGTCATTAATTTCATGAAATTCTTTTCCAAATCGAATGTAGGCAAGTCTTCCTCAAGAGCTTGCGGGGTAGGCTCGACGGAGTAGGAAGGGAATGGGTCAAGGGAAGTTGAATTAAGGATATAAGTAGTCGGGTTAGCTGACCGTGTTTTTATAGTTACCAACCGACCCTTATCAACTCTCTTTCAAAATAAATCATGGTTATTCTATATATTTGGACAAGCATCCTCGCCAATCTTCTCTGCGGACAAACAGTACAAGCCCTGGCTACAGGCGAAAACAATTACTCATGCAAGTCCAGCAGTCACCCGAATCCAGTCATTCTTATTCATGGCCTCTTCTGTAATGCCGACTACATGGACGCCATAGCTGTCTACCTCCAATCTCAGGACTTCTGCACGTATGCTACGACCTATGGAGCTTATGCAGAACTTCCTTTGATTGGGGGCCTGATGCCCATCAACGAATCGGCTGTGGTTCTCGCAGATTTCATTTCGGCAGTGAAAACCAAGACTGGCGCGTCGAAAGTTGATCTTGTTGGCCACTCGGAAGGTGCTTTGATGACATTGTACATACCCAAATTTGAGAACGTCACTTCTCTCGTTGATAAAGTGGTCGCTGTTGCGCCACCATCCTATGGTACCACTATCTCCGGCATCACCAACTTGATACAAGCCTTTGGGTCCGGAATTACCACCGAAGTGGAGCAAGTGATCGATGAATTCGGTTGCGATGCATGCACCGATGTCCTTCCTGATGGCACTGCTATCAGCCTCCTTGACTCTGGACCTATTGCTCAACCCGGCATCGAATATCACATCATCGCAAGCAGGAAAGATGAAGTGGTAACGCCAGTCTGGAATGCTTTTGTCAATGAAACTGGCGTCACAAACCTTTACATTCAGGACAGATGTCCTTATGACGTGACAGGACACTTGGCAGAGCCTTTTGATACAAACGTCATCCAGCAAATTGCGTATTACCTCGACCCTAATATTGTGCCATCTACTATATGTGACCTTGGAGGATTGCCGCTAAGAAGTCGTTGAAAGGAAGGAAAGTAATGGTCATATCTGGAAGAGCAATTGGTCATCATCAAGGTCCTGTAAATTGATGGTCAACATCCGCAAACCAAATTGCCCATCTAGAAACCCCTTTGTCCGACATGTACCCAGGATTTCAGGATATATTGCAGAATTTCAAGAAGCTAAGCATTAATCTGATTAGGGTTTCTCTCCTTAACATAAGATAGCAATGAATTTCCACCCAGCACACTCGTAATGAACCAGGCAGTTGATCTGCATTCGTAGCATCTGCAAGACTTGCACATTTTCTTCCAACAAGATCAGTCGACTCCTCTCATTTTTGCTTCCTGTAATCTCTAGACACTATTGTCTAATCACACTTTCAAATCATTAAGTATATGACTGTCTTCAACCCGCTATATTTCTTTGATTTCTTACACGTTAGGTGCTTTGACTCGAAATAAAAATCCTCCTATGTTTGCAGCCTACTTGAACACCAACTTGATCACTTCTTTGTCGACTTTCCACACGTTTGAGTTTCTGTCTTTAGCCTCAGATTTTAATTTCTTAATCTACTCGTGATGAACGCCCACCGAGTGAAAGGCGTAGGTCGCCAGATCACACACCCATTACACGAACCATGTCTTGAAGGAGAGCTTTGCACCATTTGCACGTAAAAGAGAATACCGAAGTGACTTTATGTCTTACCCGCATTAACATGCGATCCTGACGACATGTTAAAGGAGGGATAGGGTGCTATATAACCGGCTAACAGCTCGAGATCTTCTTGTGCTGGGAGGGTCTCCACGTCTAGTGTGAAGCAAGCCATCGCAGAATGATGCGTGCCATGAAACCATGTGAAACATTCACAGCTGCATCCACCACACATTGCACATGGACCTCTGCCTTTGCAATTGCCAACTCCACAGGAGATCCGCTTCCAAATGGCTTGGCACCGAGACGGTCTGCCATCCCACGTATATCATCCAGAAAACATTCCCACTCGCCGGCCGTGATTAGTAAATCGTCGACCGGAGCATGACACCAAAATTTAGCACTCCCAGCTATGGGCGTGGCCCAAATCTCATGAACCTTTGGCTGCCACAAAGCAGTAAAGCGTTTCATGCCCTCAGTACTAATATAATCTTTTGTTGCGTTCTTTCTGAAGCTCCTTGAATTGTACTGACAGGCCACCCAGGGGCTGATCAAAAAGACTGCGCGGAAACGTCCGGAGGTTCTACCAAATCCAGCCACTGCTTGCACATATGGGCTAGGCTGAATGAGATGGGCAATCAGAGCAAGAACTAGATTACCTCCGGCGGAGTCACCGCCTAGCACGATTTGCGATGGTTGGTGGCTGCGGAGTATAAAACGTAGTGCTTCCACGACTTGTACTAACTGTCCAGGATAGCTTAATTCCGGAGAGAGTGTATATTCCAGAAAGGCAAGAGCTGATACACCGGCAGCGTGTGCACACTCAAGGGCAAAGGATATGTGTCCTTTAGCGCTGATCGGATTGCAGTAGCCACCGCCATGCACATATAACAGGATTCCAGTGTTAGAAGGAAGTTCGAGGTCGATCAAGTGTAAGGTTCCTGGTGGCACACCACCGCTGCAGTCGATATCGACCGGCTCACAAAGGAGATCTGCAACACTACAGAAGTCCCTAATGCTCTTGCCCGTAGGAGGATTCATGCTGCGACTTTGTTCAAGCGAAATCCATGATTTCGTTCTGAGAAAAGCGACGGCAAAGGCACGGCGAAGGGGCCAGCCAGAAAGCAGGCGGGGAACAAGCTTGATTAAGAAGGCAATAAAGGCATGTAAGACTGAATAACCGTCAAGTTTGCATCAAGTTCTGTACAGAATGTGCATAACATACCCATGCAGAGAAGCGTGGCGTAAAATTTTATTTTCGCTTCATTTTTGAGTCGGCGGACTTGATGGCTGGCCATTTAACTGCAAATTTAGCTCTGCCTCAAAAACAAGTAAATAAAAAATTACCCTAAAATAAAAAGATCACCAGCTTTTATAATGGCATGGAGACATCAAAAGCAAATGAAGAGTCTAGATGTGTCCGGTAAGGTCCCCTAGAGAGCTGTTTATCTTGAATCTCGGCAGGAAATCTAGCCTGAGACGCCTGACAGATGGCTGTTTGCCTACTTTGATTTTAAAGGAAAAGAGGTCGGATGCTATCCGTTAGTTACCGAGGTCCCGAATACGGCGAACGGTAAAATCTGGGCATTGTGGATGTGACCAACAAACGGTCTAGGCCCGGCTCTCTGCCCCCCCACCACCCCCTTTTTATTTTCTGAGTGTTGTGGATGTTTTGGACGTTCTGGACGTTCGATGTCTTCTGTCAGATCCTTCGATATACTTCGGCAATAAACTCCAGCAGACGCGCTTCGATGAGGAAAAAAAATCGATGATCGACGGTTGAGCAGCGCGGGCCGTTCGTCTCCACCGTGTCTAGGCACAACCAAACGGCGTCTCGGCGAAACCTGCGGGAGCGCTGCACTTCACATTCGCCCGATACCACCCTTAAATTGGTGTCGATCGTGCCGATGGACCCGGAGTTGAGAGTGCGGAAGCGCATTCCAAAGTCCTGTCGGCGCTGTCACCGTCGTAAGCAAAAATGCGTCGGCTCTCCCGTCTGCACCAATTGTGAATCGGCACACCAGCCCTGCTCGCGATCCGAGACCGCCCCATCATGGCACCACGGCATGTCCAAGGGCGCGTTGGCGCATCGGATCGAGAGTTTGGAAGCCCAGCTGGCGGCATCGAAGGTAAATGCGCCCGACCTCGCCAGGGGGCACGATCGAGCCACAGGAAACCCCGACACCGACACCGACGCGCGTTCGTCGCGCCCGGATAGAAGCAGGCGCCATGGGAGCGGCGTCGTGCGTTTCTTGACGCTGGGCACCGAGCCGAATGAAGACGCGCCGTATCTTGGGCCTTCATCGGGCCTTGCGATGGCGGAAAATGTTAACCGCATCGTACACAACACGGTCGGGATCCAGCTGCTACCTATCCATGGCGGCAGCCTGCCATCCGACTCGAGATCCCGACGCAGTGAGAACGCAAGGGCGGCCCCGCCGGACGATATCATCGGAGCTCAAATCCTGGACGCTTATTTCAAGAACATGCATGTTCGATTGCCATTTATGGATCGAAGCGCCATATTCGACTTACACGCCAAGCGTCATCAACCCCCAGACGGGACGCCCGAGGCCCAGTTCGGTCGATTCCAGCTGTTTATGGTGTATGCCATCGGAGCGGAAATTTGTCAAATGACGGAGACTTACGACTCCATCCCATCCCGCGACTTTCTGGTCACGGCGCTGCATTTTGATGCGGCGCTGAGAGAATCCATCTCGGTGGCCAGTATCGAGGCCATGTTACTAATGGTTTTGTACAACCTAAGGTCGACCTCCAACTCCAGCGTGTGGTACATGATTGGCCTAGCGATGAGAACATGTGTGGACTTTGGATTCCACAGAGAATCGCGGTATAAAAGACTACGACCCCACGAGGCCGAACTACGGCGACGCCTCTTTTGGAGTGTCTATATTATTGAGAGATATACAGCATGGTCTTTGGGGAGGCCATTCAGCATCGCGGAAGAAGAAATTGACGCAGAGCCACCCTCCAATATAGATGACTCCTTGACTAACGACGATCTTCTTGAACGAATAATAAACAACGATCTAGCTGGCCAAGGATCACAAACGCAACATGGAAAACTTGGCAGATTCATCGCCTCCATCCAGCTGCAGCGAATCGTGTCCCAGATTCATACGCGCATCTACCGGGTCGACAAACATGTCTCGAGCTTACTCCACGAGGTTGCTCCCCTATTGGCTGCATTGCAGGGGTTCAAGGACTCTCTGTCGTCTCTCGACTTGCATGAAGGGGACTTTGTGCACATGCACTGGAATAACTCGGTCCGAATACTCCTTCAACCCTTCATTGGCATTTTAAACCCTCAAGACAAGCTTCTCAACACGTGTCTGTATGCCTCCGGGCAAATGTGTCAATTTTTTAAGAAATTACGCCAGCGAGATTCGTCGGGCTACTCTTTTTTGCTGGTGAATTCCATTTTCATGGCCGGGATCACAATGTGGTGAGTGGAGTTGGTGACCTTTGATGAAAGTTGATCTAACGCCGGCATAGCTTCTGTCTATTCCGTTCGCCTAGTCTGTGGACCCCTGCAGTCTCCAACGATCTCCGTGCTTGTTACTCGGCACTGTTCGTCATGGCAGAGCGGAATACACGGTTGAAACCTTACCGAGATGGGCTAGACTCTATCATCAACCGTGCCATGGATTTCGTGCAAGAGGCATCCGAAGCGCCAGCATCGCTTCAGAATAATGTCTCTAGTCTCGGCGTATCCAGTTATACCCAGTCAGCACCGAGGGCATATCCACCAGATGCTATTCCACACGTTGAGCCGCCAATGCCAGTCACACAGAGCACTGCCACTCAGGGGTCAGGTGCAGAATTGTTCGGATTCCAAGATTCCAATATCTTTCAGGATCTTCAGGATCTTTCAACCAGTCTCCAAGATGGGTTGTCAAGGGATAATCCTGCTTTGACACAACCCTTCCAGAGCATTTTCACCGAGGACTTTTGGGCTGTAGATGCCTTCAACTTACCTATGCTTGATGAGTTTGGATGGAGATCATGATTTCTAAATAATATAAAGCGGATCTTATGGTATAAAAGTTATTTTGGACAGTGCAATGGCACATGATGAAGGTTGTATTATAGCAATGTATAAATTTTCAAGCAGAAGCCTGCCTATCTTTCCATAATCTCACCCAAATTCACGATACGTGGAGTAAGAAATAAGAGCCGACAATCCAAGCAATAAATGTCTCTTAAAGGTGGCATGGGGCAAGATCATCAAGGATTCCCAAATCCTCACGCCGAGACTTACTCGCAGGGTCGAAATAAGGTACTTCGCCAACGCCCACGGCTCGACTCCCGCTCCGTGGCCCGAAGCCCTCGTGATCTCCAGTGGCTGTATGGAAGACGCTTCGGTTGTCCCAAATTGCTGCATTAAGTTAGTTTCTGATGCTAAGAGTGAAATTATATACTGTTATGCTCACCGATATCGTTGGGCTGGTTCCACTTGAATCGAACTTGTAAATCGTGTCCGTACGTGATGAGATCGTGGAACCATTGCAGCATACTCGCGCTTTCTTTGCGATTCAGGCCAGTGATACAAGATGGAAATGAGCCTGACAAACGAGATCTGTTAGTAAATATCACCACACGTTGTTTCGGGCGGTTTCAAGGGCTTACCGATCGAGAAGATAGATTTCCACCCGGTGATGGGATTCGTCCGGACAACCTGGAAGACAGATGAGCGACGAGGATACCTAACGGGAACAATTAAATGAAATCAGAAACGCACTGGGTGAATAGCGAAGAGATCCCCTCCGACGTTTTGCGGCGATCCTCTCTCCTTCTCGTAGAGTTGGAATTTGCCCGACGCAGCCATACGCCGGAAGCCTTCGCCGTCATGCGTCGCAGTCAGAGTCTCCAGGAACTTCTGATACGGCGTGCTGATCCGATCATAGACCTCGTATCCCGATGCCCAGAGCGTATCTCCTCCGGTTTTGGGCAACTGTGTTAATCTCAGGGACGAAAAGTCCGCTGGGGCCGGCTCGAAGGAGATGTCGGAGTGCCATACAGCCGCCATCTTAGTATAACTCGATCCTTTGTAAAGCTTCTTTCGGCCCTCGGAGTTGATTGTGCTGATAGCAGGATCGGGATCACCGAATTCACGCGCGTCATTCGTGACGGGGTGGATGTGTAGAGCGTTGCTGGCTGGACGACCGGTGAGCTGGCCCATGCGCAGAATCAGCTCTTTTTGCAGATCGTTGGTGAGGTTATCTTGGGCACGGAAGAAGACCACTCCCCGTTCGGCAACTAAAGAGATAGAATATGAGCTGATGTCTGGTTTCTGCCAAGCGAAAGGTTGCTATACTCATGATCGCCAGGTCGCGGATGCGCTGGTCAGCATCCGGCGCGTGAAGAATATCGTCGACGATATTGCAGGAATCCTTGGTAAATTCGTTCCCAATCACAGGAGTCACCATGACCGGATCGAACTGCTCGAGGGAGCCTGACGAATGCTGTCGCACTGTGGGCTGCATAGTGAGGGTCAAGAAAATTCTTCTGGGTTGTTGCAGCGGTGTTTTCTGTCAAAGGTGTATTGATCGCGGAATATCCAAGATCTCTAACCAATTGCTGCGATACACCATCTTAATGACGAACAAATAAAGGTCTCTATATACCTTTGCCGTTGATTGCGATATCTAGTAGAAAACGGGGCGTTGTCGGCTTTCGGCGTTAACGACAATCTGCCAAGAGCACGCTCTACGCCATGTTTTGAAGTTAGACGAATTGAATCACTCATATGAGCCAAAATATGAGCAAATCGCTCCATGATATGACATTAGCAAGTCTTGTCCACAATTTCCCCGCAAATGCCAGCCTCTCGGGTGGACGCCATTTTCTTTTGAGCTCCAGGTCTCGAGACAGATCACGCAGAGAATGTGATATTGGATGCATAGGCTGTGACCATCCGACCTTCGAACTTTGAAAGAGTACTTGACGGCAATGAATTGTTTCAAATCAATATACATGCAATCATTCCAATTTAGACTGAATCACAAGGTGCAAGAAAAGCAGTCCTGAGATGCACGAAACCATTCAACCCCAGTGACGTTATTCAGCTAACAGATTGTAAACTGCTCAAAATGGCTAAAAGTGGGGAGCTATGGGCAAAATTTGTTCCATTCAAGATCGTGTCGGAAAAATAGGACCAAGTCGGCGATAAAGAAAGTCGCTCAGGCTTCACGAGAATGCTCAACGCCGATGAGCCGAAAAACCCCAGCGCCGCTGTGGGGCATGACAGCAAGTGGGTCCAATCAAGTCGAATGTAATTCAGTTCGCAATAAGGAAGTCTCACAAACATATGCATTACCCCACAAAATTCAAATCGAGACATCCATAGGCAATAGAATCAGTGTATTGCAACATAGCTGCTGCATCTTTCACCACTTCTTATACATTATGTGAGGCAAAGTTTCCATGTCGCCAGGTATATATCACGACGGCTTTCCTCGGGTTGTCCACAATTGTCATAACTAACACACTATTCTTTTTTTATCATTCTCCGAACCTAGATTCATGGATGACGGGAAAATATCAGAGGCTCGACTAGAGCCCGTCGAGTCTCAGAAGCCTATAGTCGAGGGTCTTGACGATGATCCCGTTTATTCTTATAGTGAACAGCGCAAGATTATCCACCGCGTCGATTCTCGCCTAGTCCTCATGCTCGGCTTCCTTCACACGGTTTCGCTTATTGACCGAGGGAACCTAGGGACGGCTGCCGTTGCTGGCATGGAGAAGGAACTTCATCTTCATGGGACGCAATATGTCAGGAACAGCCTTCCGCACTGAACACTTAGAGAAACTAATAGCGTGCTAGAGTACAATTGCAGTCGCTTTCTTTCCCCCATATATCTGCCTGCAGATATTTGGCCCCATCTTGGTGCGCAAGATCGGGCCGACCAACTATCTCTCCACGGTAGTTTTCATATGGGGTGCTGTCATGGTATGTTAGAATCTTGTTCCTATACCTGAGCTTCTCATTCTCTAACATGCATGGTAGCTGTCCGCCGGATTCGTCAAGGAGTGGACACAGTTGATTGGAATTCGATTTATCATTGGCGCTCTCGAGGCCGGATTTTTCCCTGCCTCGGTTTATCTCATCTCTACCTGGTACACCCGATATGATATTCAGAAACGCTATGCGATATTCTATCTTCTCGGATGCGTGGCATCCGCTTGCACTGGAATTCTCTCCTATGGCATCACTTTCATGGTAGGCCTCCTTTAAAACAAGTGAACACATTAGCTGACACTTTCCAGCGTGGACTGGGCGGCCTTACAGCATGGCGTTGGATATTCGTCATTCAAGGACTTATTACCTGCGTTGTGGCCACGATCAGTTACTTCGTGCTGGTCGGTTTTCCTGATCAGATGAAAGAAAGCAAGCGTAAGTTCCTGTCAAATGATGAGTATGACTTTATTATGCGTCGGATCACGAAGGATCGCGCAGATGCGAACTTGGAGCCATTTAATCTGAAGAAGTATCTTCGTGCTGGACTTGATATTAACATCTGGGGCTTTGGCTTGATTTACTTTTCAACGACCACAACCGCTTACGCTATATCATATTTTCTACCCATCATCTACCAGAAAGGGATGGGATTTTCCATGGGAGCTTCTCTATGTCTTTTTGCTCCACCATATGCTGCAGCTGGCATTTTGATGTATGCAACCTCATGGTTGGGGGATCGATACCATATCCGAGGACCGATTCTGATTTTTAATGCGTTGCTCACAATCATTGGCCTTCCACTTATGGTGAGCCAGACTCCACCTCACAAATCTTGTACGATGCTTATCTTTACTAGGGTTTTACCAAGGGGAATGCGTCCCGCCTCGTTGGTGCTTTTTTGACCACGATGGGCGCCAACTCGAATATTCCGGCCGCAATGGCGTATCAGGTAGGCTATGGCAGTTTCAGAACCAATCACCTTTCAGACCTGCTAATCTAGGACTACAGGCCAACAATATACGGGGGCAATGGAAAAGAGCGATATCAAGCGCTATTTTCGTCGGCCTTGGTGCGTCAGGCGGCATGACCGGGTCATTGGTTTACCGATCGCAAGATTCCCCAACCTACCATCCCGGTATCCTGACATGCGTTGGGCTTTCTGGGTTAATAATCGTGATCGTGGCGATGCTTTCTACCCGATTCTATATTCTCAACCGGAAGGCATCTCGTGGGGAGCTCGTTATTGCTGGCTTGCCAAACTTCCGATACACTTACTGAGGTCTCCGCAACCTAGGCGACAAGCCCTTGATTAAGCAACTCTATTTTCAAAGGAGAGAACTCTAAATCCTGACCCTAAGATGTCAATCTATAATTAAAATGTTTTTTGAACGATTGGGAAATAGAATTACCGCTCCCGCGTAAGTCCCCCTTAGGGAACCATTTACCCATTAGGCAAAGGTAGTTTACAGCGGCCTTGACCCACCTATTCGCCGCTCCACTTGTCGGTAATCGGAGTTTAAAATATACGCTACTCATGCTATACGATGTATCATCAGTGAAGGCGCAATGCAAGCTAGGCAAAATGGGGTAAATATTGCGGTGGTAGATCCTTATACGTGGGCGTGCCCCAATTTTATTTTCTGGCTATAATAACTACCGGAATTCCGTCAAAATGATTTGCAGTCTCACGAGCCAGAATATTCATTTCACGATGGCAAACCAGCAACTAGAACCCTCATTCGAAGACATTACGGACTTCGAGGACGCGAAACGAGGGCTGGTTGATGCTCTCCGCCCATGTGTTATTCGCGACGTCGATGCTCGTGTCGTCTGGAACAATGACGAATATAGTTTTCTGGCCGAGAAATGCCCTGAGACCGCCAACCCCAAGCTTTGGCGCCAAAGCCAACTGAGCTCGATCCAGGGATTGTTTGAGGTGACTCGGGGAGTGTATCAAGTACGCGGCTTCGATTTATCCAACATGACCATTGTGGAGGGGCATGAAGGCGTGGTCATCATCGATCCCCTCACAGCTGTCGAGACCGCGGCTGCTGCACTGGATCTCTACCGAAAGAATAGAGGAGATCGGAAGGTAACGGGAGTCATCTATTCTCATTCCCATATCGATCATTTCGGCGGTGCTCGGGGCTTATTCCTCGATACCCAAAGGCCTGATGTGCCTATTATTGGTCCTGAAGGTTTTATGGAAGAAGCGACCAGCGAAAATCTATACGCCGGTAATGCCATGCGCCGACGTGCGGCCTTTATGTATGGAACTCTGCTTCCCAAAGGGCCCGAAGGCCAAATTGGCTGTGGACTAGGGATGTGCGTCCCAGTCGGTACCAACTCGCTTATCCCGCCAAATGTGACTATCAACCAAACTGGCGAGGAGCGCGTGGTCGATGGAGTACGGATGTTGTTCCAAATGGTGCCCGGATCAGAGGCGCCGTCGGAGATGAACTTCTACTTTCCGGACTTGAAGGCGCTCTATATTGCTGAATGCGCTACACACAGCCTGCACAACATCATCACGCTTCGCGGGGCTCAGGTTCGCGATGCAAAAGCCTGGTCACAGTATCTCGATGAATCATTGTCCTTATTTGGACGAGACTCGCAGGTTCTCTTTGCTGGCCACCACTGGCCCACCTGGGAGTCCCACAACATCATCAAGCTGCTCGCGAACCAGAGAGACCTTTACGCTTATCTCCATGACCAGACTGTTCGCATGATGAATCATGGCCTCACCGGTATTGAGATCGCAGAGAATCTCCGCCTTCCGACTTCATTGCAGACGTCGTGGTTCGCGCAAGGATTCTACGGATCTGTGAGCCACAATGTGAAGGGTATCTATCAGCGATATATGGGCTGGTTTGATGGAAATCCCGCTCATCTTTGGGAGCATCCGCCGAAGGAGAGCGCCAAAAGATATGTGGCTTGCATGGGCGGAATCGATGAAGTTGCCCGAAAAGCCAAAGAATTCGAATCAGATGGAGATCTTCGATTTGCAGCAACCCTCCTGAGCCATGCAGTTTCTCTGGACCCAACCCATACCAGTGCAAAAGAGGCCTTGGCGTCAGTGTTTCGCAAACTGGGTTATGTGACAGAAAATGCCACCTGGCGTAACTTTTACTTGTCTGGCGCCCATTTTCTGCAGGTTGGTGGAAGGGTACCTCGTAAAGAGATGGGCATCCAGTTCTTGCCCACACAAACAATTGAGCAGTGGTTCACATTGCTAGCTATTCACATTGATGGCCTCAAAGCAATTAGTGAAGAGTTTGCAATCGAGTTCCATGTCACGGACGAGCAAGAATTCTGGAGGCTGAACCTGAGCAACGCTGCTTTGACCAGCAGGCACTCCGCTACCCAGGATGAATTGTTTGAAGCATCAGGCTTACAGATGCAACTTACCAAATCGCAGCTCCTGGGTGTTCTTAGGGGCGAAGAAGTTCCTGGTACCATAAAGAGTGGAGATCTCGAATTGATGTCGAAGCTTCTCTCACTATTGGAGAGCGGTATGCCAAGGTAATAGAGTGACTGGTAGTTTTATTCTTGCTTTGTTCATCTTCCGTGTACCCCCTATCTCCAGTCAGCCAACAAAGCGAAGAAGTTTTTGTTTCGAGGGCAATATTGTGCATACTATCCATATGGGATTTATTCGCTATTTTCTCAATTTCAATATTCTAGTCCCAGCATGAATTCTTCATTTTCCTTTTCAACTCACAGCGCGATCCAACCGCTGTCTGTCGTGTCGCGATTATCTGCCCCCACCTTGACTAAACATTCACCATCTCCTTCGATGGTAAGACTTCTGTCTTTTTATTCCATCCAAACATTGGTATCTCTCTTCGCCTCCGCCTCGCGATGGAAGGAGTTGCTGGACGCAGTAAGGGCTGCAAGAATTGCCGACGAACATCAGTCAAATGCGGTACGATTTTCACAGCCCACCCCAATACTGTCCGTGTGTTCAATCAATACTGACATGGTGCTAGATGAAGCGAAGTCAAGTTGTGAACGTTGCCACAAAGCCAGAAATCAGTGTGAAGGTCATAATCAATGTGTTGAGTTTGTGAACACAACCACCAGCTCGAGAAGGGAAGACCTCATGGCACAAATTGGCACTCAGAAGATACCTAACCAGCCGGTCCGGACAAGTCCAGGTAACTTTCAACGCTCACTGATTGCACC
Organism: Penicillium odoratum; assembly: GCF_028828045.1. Taxonomy (NCBI): domain Eukaryota; kingdom Fungi; phylum Ascomycota; class Eurotiomycetes; order Eurotiales; family Aspergillaceae; genus Penicillium; species Penicillium odoratum. The sequence continues at coordinate 3,242,099 of NW_026643146.1, read as the reverse complement.
TCTCTTCTTGTCTCTCAAAAAGAACCCTGTATGGGATAAGCATAGTGTCTTCACCTCGCATATCATGAACAAGCTATTTTCCTCGCATGAAGATCTATACTTGCCCCATTAAGTGCCATTGATCTCTCTATTACTGAGTAACGGTTTCCTCAATACAGGTCATCGTCCATTCTACCCATACTAAATCAAACGCCCTCGAAGTAGAAACGAATGTCTCTACCAACGGTCTTTGTGGCTCAGCAAATGATAATTAAACTTGCCTGGACTGGCAGTTTGGAAGCTGCTGTAGCACCTACAGTCACTGGTACGTTATGGAACTCAATGATTCCCTTCTTCAAGTTCCGAGAGAGCCCGAGCGGTATTTATGACCTTCAATAGTGGCTCAACTACGGACTATTGTTCGGCAAGCATGTATGATACCTCCTACGGAGAATGATGCATGAACCATGTCCTATAACTCGCTTATCGAGTCGGGCTTTTCTTCACGACTGGATCTGGGTAGGAATAATCTAGACTGCAAGCACAAGTGCTTGAAGTACGACGAGGTACTTCGTATATGCACTAATAAGAATAAGTTACAGTCAAATCAAGAAAACTTTATAGAGTACCTATCGGTTCTATGTAACCGGGCACAAACCATTGTGTTTAACGTTGCCATATGCGCTGTCTCCCCATAAGGTAGCGCTGCAGCAGTCGCGAGCTCAGCATTTTTATATATAGCGTTAACATCTCTTGGAGATGGCACTTGTTCCGCGCAATGCCGATATGTAGTAAGATTCGTAAATTCCTATACTGGATATAGCTAGCCCAGAAAATTCCGTAGTCAGGGACTTGCCCCATAGCGGGGCGCGGTAGGGTAATTGATTGTCCGACTGCGAATAAATTCCTATATCTACCCGTTATCTATCTTGAGTAAAGTTTAGTAACTTTCACCCACAGATAGCATGGAAGCAATCCTTTCACCTACGCAGTTATGGCCTGGTGGGGTCCCGTCCGCCATTCGCCTGCACCCCAATTGTGAATTTAATGAGTATCAGCCAGAAGAGGAAATCAAAGGATGGTGGCAGTTTTCGAAGGTATAATTCTTTTTAGATAGATAAGTGAATAATATATTATTAACAATCTATAGGCATCATGGACCCCTCTTTTTAACCCGGAGGAATATAGAGCCTATCGACGGGCTCTTATAGAAAATTGGGCGTCTGTGAATCAAAGCTTTCGTGATGTAGGCCCCCTTTTAGCTTATTTGATCCTAAGAGGGTTTAATAAAAATAGGCATTTTTAGTCTTATTATTTAAGTGCACTAGCTAGGGCTTTGAACAAAGAATTTCTCGGCCCATATAATTCCAAACGCTTCGTTTGCCTTATCGATAAGCCCTACGATCTCGAGAATTACTCCTGCATAACTAAGCTATTAATCCTGCTCTACATCTATCTTAGGGAAACAGACGCTCATCCATTAAGCTTCGACCAGGAACATAACCTATAGATCCCAGCATTTATGCTAGACCCTACCATAGTTGATCAGTACGCGTGACTCCTCATACCGGAGAATTTGCCTATAAACCTTTACCACGGAACTGCCAACTTCAGCGCAATAGCTATAACCCGTATAGGGACTATTATCTTTCTATTTCTCATATCGTAGGCCTTCTATGTGATCGATAACCAGAGCTGTTAGGACGGGCGCGTCCGCATACTTAACTTTGGTTCTAATAGCCAGATTGTGCACGAAGCGCGTATGCGCCCGTTTAATATCGGTCCTCTTACGGAGATCCATTTTTCACTTGGCCATCTCTGGGATGAGCTTTTCAAGAGGCCTGATATATCGCCGCGCTGGAACAAACCGTATATACTTACTAGCTTTAATCGTCTTTCTCCTATTTATCGCCCCCTACTTTCTATTGGATTTTTTAAGCGGCGGCGAATAGGCTGATAGACAAAACCTAATGATAGTATCGATCTTAATCCACCCATCTTAGAAATTATGGTGGAGCTCAGCCGGTGTAGGGATTTATCGCAATTGAACGACTATACACCGGCTGAGTGGGCCGAGGAGTTTCAGCGATTTGCGCCAGAGTTCTTAACCTATGAGCGCTTAGGCCGGGTGACTAAGTACAGCTGGGGTCGGCTAATGGATGCGTCAATGGTTCGGTATCTTCATTTTCGCTCTGTCTGACAGGTTGCCGCAGCGCTGGGTAGGTAAGGAAGCAGAGAGGCATGACTGGGCCAGATGAATCGGGGCGATGGGGGAGCCGTGCACCGGGGGAGGACGAGGTTTTGTTTGAAGAAAGCAGAATTTTCATTTCAAAAGAAGAAGAAGAATGAGAAAACGGCCGTGGATTGATTCTCCGGAGGATGCATACTAGCAATGTCAAGTGACTTGCTTAAAGCCCCTCCAGTCGGTACAATGGCTCTGATGTGGTAGATCTCTGGAATAAAAATATATCGCCGAATAAATAATAGTAGCCAGATGCTAATTTAATATCTACTTTGTATGCTGTGACCCACAAGTAACATACAGTGGGGAACTACGAATGAGATTCGTGTCTGCTGTAACACGTCCGATTCGTACGTCGTCAGAGCCTACTGCCATCGAGCGTTCCTCTCATCACTACATAGCCGGCCAGCTATTGAGAAGATGGCCCTAGGGTAGAGCTCAGCGGCCCCGGGATAAAGGTCGCAGAAATGGCGCAGGATTACTATAACCTGGACTCTATTGGGCGTTTCTTATTTATACTCAACTGCTCAAGGCGTTTGCGAGTCATGCAAGGAGGTACTACCTAATTGCAAGACATAGGATATTGAAGACTTCGCCAGTTTTTCCATGGTCGCCTCGTTTGCACGAGGACGCGCCCAGACCCCACAAAAACAAAAATCGAGAAACGCATTCCTGGTCACTTATTCAATCTAGAGCCAGACTTACTTTGCATTTAAGGGCTTTGACCTTATTCTCAGAAAGCTTGAACTTTGCTCAGCACCATGTCTCTCAAAAAATGCACATAATTAGACAAACCACTCAACAAGTGGTAATCAGGTGCAATAAATCTTTGATCAATGATCCGGAAGTGAACGCTGTTCAAAGAGATAAATAATGATTAAAATCTAAGTATTTTGATACGCCCTGCGAAGAAGCGGGCTGAACCGACGGCGGTTCTTATCTTTACCCAGTCGGAACTTACCATTCCGCGTTCCGCCAGTAAACCTTGAATCATATAACAACTGTGGAATAGATACCGAGATAACCGGAGCTAGATGTAGGAGCCGAAAGAGTGTTGTATCCAAATAAGAATGAACGTAGTCCACCCACAAGCAGAAAAGATCTATCTTTTAACATTAAACGAGTTTCAACTTGATACAAGTATGATCTTTAGGTCCCCACTCTTCCTTGCCGCATCATTGGCCCCCACTGTCAGTGCAATCACTACTGCATTCGTAGATGGTTCTTACTATTCACCAACCGTGAAGACACTCAATGGAACTTACGCGGGGGTCCATAACCCATACTATAATCAAGATTTGTTTCTTGGCATCCCATTTGCACAGCCTCCAATTGGGGATCTGCGGCTACGAGCACCTCAGTCTTTAAACACATCCTGGTCTGGGTCTCGCAATGCCACGGCTTACGGAGCCTTTTGTGTTGGCTATGGTGTAAGATATTTCCCAAGCTATTGTTCCTGTCCTGCGATACTATCAGTTGACCGTATTCTATCGGTAGTCTATTGCATCTGCCTACACTGACTTCATGTCTGAGGATTGCTTGACCCTCAATATCGTCCGACCGGTGGGACAAGGCTCTGATTTGCCTGTCGTTATATGGATATATGGGTATACCGCCACATATAAATTGTGAGTGCTATAAAATTAACATGTATGCAGCGGTAGCTTCGTCGAGGGTGGGAGTGCGGACCCCCGTTTCAATTTATCGTACACGGTACAAGAGGCTGCCAATTCCGGAAAACCTCACATTGCGATTTCGATCAACTATCGTCTTCAAGGCAAGGCTCACATTCAGCTTCATCTAATTTCTCTGGATTTCGCCGCTAAATACTCGCAGGTTGGGGATTTCTTTACGGTGAAGAAATTCAGAAAGATGGATCGACAAATATCGGATTCCGGGATCAACGGTGAGTACTTCAAATGCCAAGTACCGAATATGTGATATCAAGTCCTGATAATATACTCAAGTATGGCTCTTCATTGGGTCCAGGAGAACGTTGCCAATTTCGGGGGTGATCCTTCCAAAGTAACGATTTGGGGAGAGAGCGCGTAAGATCCCTCATTTCCCATTCCTCCCGGTTTTGCTAATTCACGAGTAAGCGGTGCTGGATCCGTCGGCGTACATATTATGGCTTATAATGGGAGAGACGATAAACTGTTCAGAGCTGCTATCATGGAGAGTGGTGCTTTAATAAAGTAGGTCCTCGTGATACTCGGCATTGATTGCGGAACGCTAATAGAATTCGGCAGACCTGCAAAGTGTACGACTCATTCTGCTCAATTGAAATAGAGCAAACAACTTCTAATAACTAGTTTTCAGATCCGACACCACATGAGTGGGAACCAGTATATCAAAACCTTACACGAGCGACCGGGTGCTCCGATGCAACCAATTCCCTGGCCTGTCTACGCTCGCTGCCGTTTACGAAACTCAATGCTGTATTCAATTCTTCAACAATGACTGAAGCTGTACGAAGAAGTTTCTCTCTAATCCTATGCCTTTACTAACAGGTGGTGCCATTTTAGGACTGGGGACCCATGCTTGACGGTGATCTCATCGCAGACCGAGGCTTTAACCAACTCAAGACCGCCAAATTCGTCAAAGTACCTATTCTCATCGGGACAAACTTTGACGAAGGTACTACCTTTACCTCCAAAGGCATTGACACTGACCGAGAGTTCCTGCAGTATCTCAACTCTTATGGGGCCGATAATCTATCAGCCGAGAATCTTATGGTGCTCTATCCAGATATTCCAGCGATAGGGATTCCAGAGACTCTCCAGGGACAGCCTCAGTTAAAGAAACTCGGCCTTCAATTCAAGCGCGCCGCTGCATTTTTGGGAGATTTGCAATATCAGACTCCACGGCGTTTGACTGCGACTGCTTGGGCGATGAATAATATCACTTGTTTCAGTTATCACTTTAATGTGCTGACGAATGGTCTTACAAACGAAACTGGCTCAAATCACGGAGCCGAAATACCCTTTGTTTTCTACAATTTGGATGGATCAGGGTATCGTGAAATTGCCGAGGTCAATCCTTTTGACGGAGAGCCGGCGAGCTACTTTGACTTAGCAAGGTTAATGACAAGAATGTGGTCTAACTTTATTGCGGACTTGGACCCTAATCACGCAGGAGGTAAGTCTAGCCATTTATGTTTCAACTAGTTCCTATGCCCAGATGGGTTGAAGCTGTTTAACTTGCACTGAACCCTTATAGTTGAGAGCCAATACTGGCCAGCCTACTCGGTATATAATCCCCAAAACTACCTGTTCAGTGTGATCACCACCTCCTACACCGAGCCAGACTACTATCGAGCAGAGGCACAAGCATATATCAGCTCCATCATGTCTACTGTTTTTGGGCGATAACGTGAAAAGCCGGTCTTGTTCATATTTTCTATCCTACGCAAAAGGACAGATATCGGACATAAAAGAAACTACAAAGAATCATTTCACATACACAAATGCAAATAAATTTTTAGCGAAAATAAAAGGAAGGGACTTGGCTCCTCTCACTTCTTATACACATAATAAGACTTGTGACTACGTTATAATTTGCGAACCTTGTTGAATGCTGGTGTCGCAGCCATGGACTATCCTGGTTCTGTATTCAGATAGCTTCATTCCCACGCTCCAGCTTCCTTTCTTCTCAAAACCGCTACGTTCTATCTCGTTCCCTTTCAGAATTTGCGAAGTTTCTCAATCGACTTGGCATACCCTTCAATAGGCGATCCCAGGGTTACACCGTGGGGTACCCATCACGAACGCCTCCGATTGGGCTGTCCGGGTGGAAGCGGGAGCCAGGGTCACCTGTCCTAAGCCTGGACCCACCATTGAGAGTAAACGGTAGTAGAGTCAGTTCCTCTCGTTTCCATTTCAATTTGACAAAAGTCCAACAACGTGACTATCCACCAAGTATTCCCTCGGGGCCAGCCTTTGATTCGTTCCAGACATGCATTGGAGAAGGTTGGCTGTAAGCACCAGAGCAGAAGTGTCACACCAAGAAGATTCGTTAGAGAGGAGAAAGGAAAGCTCTAGACCGAGGCCACCTATATTGTATTTTGAGGCGAACAACGGGGACCACTTCTGAGATGGGATGTACCCCAGGGTTGTACCAAACCCCGTTTGATTCCGGGGTGGGGGTGGGGAAATAACAATACAAATACAGTAATTAACGAGATCGAGCTATTCCTGATATGGCTACGACAGACCCTCGAGGGAGATTGATGATGTGAGCACGAAGGGCGAGGCATCGACCCTCCTATTTCATACCACCATCACAACTTCAGGGATTAGACAGCACAGAATCTTCAACTCAAACGGACTGAGGCCGGCAGATTGCCACAGGTGCCAGCTTTTGCTCCCATGATGCAGCCCTCGGGAAAACGCAAGGTGTCCTCTTGCATGCCTTGCTACATGAGAAAGCAAAAGGTATTCGTGAAAGAACCAACGTAGTCCTGGTATGAATCCCAGGACAAGTCTACTAACGTGGTCAGTGTAATCGTCAAACCCCTTGTAACCACTGCAACCGCCGCCGTCGCCCGGAAGACTGCGCATACTATCCATCGGAAGACACCCAACCCCCTTCTAACCCACCATTGCAAACCCGCAACCGACGCATTGAATATGATCAAAGGAGCCCCCAAAATAGAAACACGGGCTCTTCTCTTTCGAAACCATTTCAGAGCAAGAAATTATGAGGAGTTCGACAAGCAGCGCCATGCCTCCGTCTTTAACGGATGTCTTCGGGTATTCTGAAGACAGTCAAAGCATCACGCTAGCTCTCGTGCGGATGGTAAGTTTTTATATAGCTCCATACCCTGATAAGGTTTGATGTGAAGCATTGTTCCAACAGTTTCATATCTTATCAATAGTTGGATCAATGCGATGGAGAGGATCAAAATCGCAATCATCAAGCACCGTCGAGTCAATATTACTCGGAGATTCATCAATGTCTAGAAAGGATTCCTGATGAACCAATCTTGGACTTCTTATTGAAATATTACGTGCGCGAAGTGAACTGGTAAGTACCGCAGACAAAGTAAAGAGACCCCAAAGACTATACCAGGAACTCCTTATCTAACCAACTCCGTTTGTGATGCCTAGGATGGATCAGCTTGTTCATCTTCCATGGATTCTAGACGATTCCAACGCTGGCGGATCGTCAAAATTCCATCATCTCTCTTTGAGATTGAGTTTGCGGTTCTCATTTTGAGAATATGCTCTTATACATCTCAATATCTCTCCTCTCTGTCATGTACCATTGAAAGGATCCGGGATACCTCACTAGCGGATATTCGCTACTCGTGCGACGAAGCTGCTAACAGTCTCGCAGAAATATATCTCCGTCTCAGTCCGAAGGGAAGTCTTCTTCGCGTACAGCACTTGGCCTTTGTTGGGTTAAAGGCCAAGTGTCAGGGCTTTATGAAGGACTTCCGAGATGCACTTCGGTCCGCGATAGAGGTTGCTCAAAGGATTGGGGCAGATAAAGATCTTTCTTCAGATGTTCCGGATATGAGTGAGTTAGAGAAAGAAACTCGCCGTAGGATATTCTGCAATCTTTATATATGGGACAGGTGAGTGGCCAAGAATATATTTTTCTTGCTATGGCACTTCTGATCAATGGCACTTGCTGACCATATAGCTATATATCACGACAATTGGACCGCATCCCTGCTATACCCAGTGGGATAGAGCCGGAGAACATGCCAAGCATGCGCCTTGGCTCCGATATCAATGACACCCATGGCCCCGAAGAATTCACTGAACGAATCCTTTAGATTTGCCTGGCCAATTTCTGGATGACCATGGGTCCAGCAATAGGGTCTAATTATGATATGATCGTTGCCCAGGAAAGATATGAAAGCTTATGTGGTAAGTTTCTGACTACGTTGCCATCCGCTTTTGCTCTCCAGCCAAGCAGTGGGGATGAACGACTTCGGATACTTGCAAAGCAAAGAGAGATTTTATTCATATTCATATTTGAGTCTCTTTGTTACAATTTTCGGCCAGCCATATTTCTGGATGCAAGCGATCTTCCTAAGTACAAGCAAGTCTTGCTATCATCCCAGCGAAAGGCTCTGGCAGTTGCTGCACTACATGTTCTTCAAGGGGTATCCAGACTGCATTCCCTGATCGGAGGTTCTCAAACACGATGCACAGGGATCATTCGACCCACTTTCGAAGCTGCAGTGCTTCTAGTATCATTATGCATGGATCAAAGCTTCCTGGGAGATTTCGAAAACCATAGTTTAAGGATCACCAAGATGGATCCGCTTTCGGCCGGGATGGCAAACTTGACATGGGCGGGCTGCATGGATGCTATACGAGATGCACTGAAACTCCTAAAAATGTTAGCGGAGGTCAGCAATATGGCAGATGTGGGAGCACAGAGCCTTGTCAAGCTGATCGGCAAAGTCGCCAAACAGCCGACCGGCGCCTCGCAAATGGAAAACCCCTCCAAGCCAGATGACGGAGCTTTCTCTCAAATAGGAGGAAGTTCGACTGAAATTCATTTACCAGAATATTCAGAGTCGGATCCCCCAGTCCCTCTGTCTGAGCGGGTCTCGGTTGCGGCTTTTGATGTTGATATGAATATGAACTGGGATGCTTTGGCTTCAAATATTTGAGCTCTATGATCTTTCCCGTTGTGGCTCTCAAGAACTCTTCACCGCGCGACTTTGTTCCCATTAAACTATAAAAGTCTTGTGAAAACTCATTGGTAAGGGTTAATCTTACCTACCAGTCCTAAGTCCAGTTGATATAATTTTTTCGATTTTCTTTATAATAATAAAAAGGCAGAAGTAAAAATATTTTTATCATAAACTGAGCATCAAATCAGTGTTCCTGATTCGTGCACACTCGACTCGTCGTATTCTTGTGAGTAAATGTATTCCCGCATTCATCAGTCGTCTTAGATCGAAGCGTGGAGGAGTAAGAGTGGTGCTGATTAGGGGTTGCAAGACCTCGTGAATCCGAGCTTCCTGAATAATATCATCGGCCCAGTCATGTACGCCAACTCACTTCATCTGGTGAACTTTCGGCAGGAAAAGGCATACCTAGCAAATGACCGGCCCTTTGACCTCAACGAACACTTGAATCATAGCGCCCTCGGTGGTATGCTTTCTTTTGTTTTCCATCGGCATTTTGAGCATACTGCCCTTGGCCCTCAAGCTGAGGCTGTCTCCGCCCTTGAGCCTTCAACTGTTAAAGTTAGCACCCTTAGAGAGGTGGAATTCCCAGAAGGAAAACACCATCCGTTCATCATCGCGCTCTATAAGGCGGTAGATGCAGATAAAGTGACCAAGTCCATGTCACCAAATTTTACTATGTCGTGGCTCCGTCAAGCGCCTCGCTACAGAAACGTCACAGCTGTAAAGAGACGCGTTGTCCAGGAACAAGTGCAGAGTGCCCAGGCTAGATTCCGTGCGACAGAGGAAATCAAAACTGCGATTGAATATAAGTTAATGCGTGAAACGAAGGCTGCTGAAAAGCAGGGCCGAAAGCCGGACTATGAAAATACTACCATAATGGAAGAGGTGAAATATGCTTACTTTCCTTATTCACCTCCTAAAACCCTTGTTACTTCTAGGTACCCGTCAATTTCTTCTCAAATAATAATGCGTCTTCTTCCAGATTTCTGGGCAATATATCGCCGGTCTACAAATGACCAGCACCACTCTTGCTTGGTCTTTTATTCATATGACCCGCTACCCGGAGATTCAAAACAAGCTACGAAAGGCTCTTCGGTTGCACGCGACAAGTGTAGCGCGACAAACCGTTCGTGACACTGAAATTTTCAGCCATCATATTCCCGAAGGCACCAATGTTATCATGATCGCCAACGGGCCCGGATGCCATGCACCATCGCTTTCTGTCGACGAAAAGCTGCGCAGCAAAACCACCAAGGCGAATAACTGGGATGAACCCGACCTGAGAGTATTCAATTCGGAGCGTTGGCTCGAATACAAGAAATCAAGCTCTGGGGAAGATGAGGTGGAGTTCAACGCAAACGCAACTCCTCAGATTGCCTTTGGCTTGGGTCTGCGCAGCTGTTGGGGTCGTCGACTCGCATACTTAGAGATGCGCATGGTAGTAACGCTTGTTATTTGGAACTTCGATCTTCTCCCGGTTTCTGCAGCTCTGGCTGCACCAAAGGCGAGCTATGGTATTATTCACAGGGCTATAACTTGGATGTAGTTTAAGAAGTTGGAGGGAATTCAATGGGAAACGAACAAGTCCTTTTGGAGTCTAGGTGCCGTCACCCAATACATTGTCTCATGCCGCATGAACGCCACTCGCTTCACTGAACAACTTGGTGCGAGGCAGCAGCAAACTCAATACAGCCACAAGAGCCCCACCGGCAATGGTGAGAATGTAAGTGTCGCCAATAGCATGGACAATAGCATCAAGCACGCGAGTCTTGAGTGCCGGGGACAGATCCTTTACAAGATCTGATTGGGCACCTAGGATGGCAGCTTGGATTTGGGCCGTTGGTACATTTGGCAGAATAGCCTCAATATTTAAGACATCCATTCAAAAGGACAGCGTTGGCAATGGCAAGAGCAATAGTGATTCCCACGAACTGCGCCAAGGTCATAAATCCAACGGCTGGCGCAATATTTTCGGGTGAAACGACGGCTTGTGTCACTGAAAATGAAGCCTGCAGAAACATGCCAACGCCAACACCCAGCGGAACGCTGGAGCCGTAAACCCAACTCTGTGAAGATTCTAGACGAACGCCATATATGAGCGCTGAACCGAGCACGATCAGCAGGCCACCCAGTAAGTACCAAGGCATGTAGTAGCCCAGTCTTGCCATCAGGTTGCCGTTGAGAAAAACAAATACCACCATAAATACCACAAATGGGAGAAGCCGCACACCGGCATCGAGGGGAATGTCGTCGCGCGTGAATTGGAAAAATAGAGGAATCATATAGATCGGGACGAAGGCGCATGCGCCCCCTGATGCGCAGGCAGCGAAAAGGGTGAGAACGATTTTCGATCGGAAAAATTGCACCGGAATGATGCGACGGGCCGTGGAGGTGCCAATTGCCCATACCTGCTGGATACCCAGAGCAAGAAACAAGACTCCCGCGACAACAAACATAGCAATAATGCGACCAGAGTTCCACGGGTAAGTGATGCCCCCCAGATTGATGGCCAGAATCAATGTAGTCAAAGCTCCACATTGAATGACAATACCTGGGTAATCAAGCTCAACAACCCGCTCTTTGATGGAAGCACCCGGTCGAGGATCCTTGTTTGGGATCAGAAAGAGGTAGAAAGGTGCACAGACAGCGCCGATGAAGAGGTTGATATAAAAAGCCCATCGCCAGCCCACCGAGGATTCGCTGAAGGCGCCGCCAATCACCGGGCCCAGCACAATGCCCAGACCCCATGACAATCCAGTACAGGAGATGTAAGCTGGGCGCTCAGAAATAGTTGTGGTCATCGCAATGAGCGTCATACAACCCACGTACAGACCGGATCCACCGACGCCGGCAATGGCGCGACCGAGGATCATGATATTCATGGAGGGGGCTGCACCACAGATTGCAGAGCCGACTTCGAAGAGAGTCACATGGAAGATATAGAACAATTTTGTATTGAAGTGACCATACACACGGCCCCAAATCAAGTTCGTGGCTGTTGCGCTCAGAAGGAACGCAGCGCTGAGCCATGAAAGCTTTGTGACACCACCGAGATCCTGAACAATCACTGGTTGGAGATCAGCGACCACTGTTGCGTCAAGTGCATAGAGAAATGTAGAAGCTAGAATAGACGCCAGGGTCAAATACCACTTCCAGCCATTGATGTCCCGTGGCGGGGCCTCTGGCTCGGCAAGGGGAGGATTTTCATTTGCTGGTGGTTTCGGTTTTTCATCATCGTAGCTGTCTTCTGCGCGACTATTCGATCCTGACTCGTCCTGCCTTTTCTCTTCCAGGTTCCCTCCAGCCAATCCCTGATGTTTATTATCAAGGACTACCATCGCAGCGACTGTAAGACAAGTCCAGTCTCATGTGATTTGGGTGTAGTTCCGACACTGTAATTGGAACAGAATTGGATTTCTGTCCTCTGGGAATGGAGATAGTAAGGAGCAGAAGGAGATGGAGGGCCAAACAGGCGGAAAGTGAAGCTCTTCTAAAGCCGTGAATATTGTTAGAAATTGATATCTTCGAGGCAGAAGCCCTTGTAGGACTTATTTATTTTCTCAGAGACAAGAGTATTCTTAATGATAAGTCCACCAATGTCAGCTCATGACGGTAGGTGTTGAAGCTTTGGATTGATTTGTAAGGGATATTTCCAATTTCTAACAGACACCTTTGCACTGAGCAGCTGTAGTAAATGGGATTGCTGATCATCAAACAGAGCCTAACCTAATCCGGTCTGGACCCCTTTGTTGGCCCTGGGCTTTGCTTTGTTACTCAGCTTGATGTTTGGTTGGGACCCACTTTCTTCGGCCGACATTTTTCGGCCCAGATTTATAATCCTTCGCCCGTGAATTATCGGCTGTGAATCCATCATACCACGATGGAATTACCCCTAAGGGTTAGAAGTAATATTATTGGTGTGGTACGTATATACAAAAATTCGTCAACGATTAGCGAAGCGTCCTATCAGAACAAAAGTCTTTCATGGACTATAATAGAAGCATAATCCTGTCTGTAAATTTCCAGAGAACGGTGTGAGGATTAACGCAACATTTCTCCGTATCCAGGTGCGTGCATGACGTTGTTCCAGTATCCCAAACGTTTGATGCCCTCATTATTTGACATAAGACATCTTTGCGGAATCCTAAATGTCAGTTCGCCTAGCAGCACAGTAGCACTGGAATTTCCTGATAGGCACATTGTCCACATATGCCTGATCAACTTCGCCCGTGGAGAGATTGGCGGTCTCGGGGACGATAAATCATGTGCCTGCGATGAGTAGAATACTGTTTCCGGCGAAGATGAATCCAGTTCGGGAACCAAGGTTTCTCGATTCTACATTGTAGATGTAAGGTACACAAAACTGAGTGAGCCACGCCGTGAATGTTTGCGATACGACTCCCACAGACAGGGTTTTAGCTCGGAGTCTGTAGCTTGAGACATCTGCCGCGATTCGGTATCCCATGCCCATGAAGAAACTGGTTTGGAATGAGATTAAGACATTCCAGTGGTTGGTAGTAAGTTTAGTTCGAAGCCCCGTACAAAGTAAAGTACTGGGCGTTGGGGAATGAAGTCTGGGGTCCTTGGTCAGTCTAAGAGAAAATGGTGATGTTTATATTTATTTCACTATTAATATCGAACTTTAGGCAAGTCAAATAAGCTTCCCATAAGAATTATGCCAAAAAGACATATCAGTGGGGCAGGGTTTACAATACCTATTTCCGATTAGCTAGAGGATCTTTTCTTATAACCCAAAACTTCCCGACCCAAGTATCAGACTTTTACTATACGGTGAAGATAGATGTAGTGACTAGTAGGATCGATATATACTATAGGAATATCTAAAAATCACAGACCTATATAGCATTCATATATATACGTTCGATATACAGTAAGAGCCCTAGAATTTACATTAAAAGAAGCTAGGGTGGCCGCTGATTGATTATAGATATTAACTAAATGCCACTAGCCCCCAATCTGCTAAGAAAGGGTATTTTGCTATCATGCTTACAAGCTAAGAAAAGTAGCCCATATTGTACGAAGGCAGTGGGCAAAAATGAAATTGAGGGTGCGCTCGGGTTTTCCTGCCTGCAAACACATTCATTGCCTCACATGATTCTTTTCATTCTATACCTATCTTCCATCTATATTTAGACAGACACCTCTCAGCAGTCAATTGGCTATGCCTATACTAGTTTCTAGCAAATCCCGAGCCTTTCGATCCTCTCGGAGTCTCAGCCTTTCGAATGCTAAGCCAAGTTCCCTTCGTCCTCTCCGTGTAGTAGCTACAACCATTGAATGAGCATCGTGCGGGGCCATCATTCGTCAAATTCTTTTACAATGTCAAAACCTGGATTTTTGCACCCTGCATGACCTACGGGAATACTTCTCTGTCATTCTACCTCTCCCTTCCTTTTGCCTTGGGATACCGCTTGGCCCATGAGAGCAATTCTCATAAATGGCACCTTCTGGTAATATTGCATACTTCAATGGCCTAATATATTTGATCGGGCATATGGATACCGTCTCCTCTACAATTTCACTGCTTTACCGTATATCCGTGTGCTCTTAGCTGAAAGAGCTTGCCGAGAATTTGTACTCTGCCATCTTCAGAAGACGGCTCATATTATATACATCGGAGAATCGCTACCCGATTCAAGCTAAGGGTGATATCTATATCCCATCTCAGTGGTCTGTTGGCTGCCGTGGGGTGAGTGCGGAACAGGTCAATAATAGCGAAGGTGAATAATTGTGAGTGTGGCCTCATATCCCCCGAAGCACACTGATGTATCTTGAAGAGCCGCTCGTCAAGTGAAGTTAGATTGCCAACTCTATGGGTCATCGTGCACACCTTCGGGCGTACACCACGCGTCTTGTACATTCTCACCGCCTTTGCCGCGACGCGATCGATCTCTTGCTTACGCCAGTAGTCTTATTATAGATCAAGATTATACTAACCAGTGTGGAGTGGGCACACCACGCTCAAGGTCCGGCATCCCTCATTTATTTTAGCCTGATAAATAGCATGCTTGTGGGCTGTGATCCGTCGGAGACGAATTTTCCCTGAGGATAACATGAGGCCAATCCCGACCGAGGCGTTCTCGGAACTTGATCCTGGGTCTCAGAATTAAATGATAACGATATCATGCCGAGCTTGCCTCGGCTTCCCGACCGTACAGTATGCTCCAGTATCAACCTATAGAATCTTTATGCTTATTTATTTGAGTGGCATCGAAATTTTGCGCACATTCGTTGTCACGAGGCTTTTTTTTCCCTTGTATCTTTTTACAGCCGATTTTCGATGGTAAATGCACATACAGCTTTACCGTCACTGCATTGCATTTGCCTCTGAAGCCAATTTCTGCTCTAAATTTCCAGTTTCGCTCGATGCGTTTTGAGCTAATCAAACTCGCCAAGATGATTCAATGGCTTTGGAGTTCAATTCAATCCATTAGTCTTTGGAAGTTTATTTTAGCAATCTTTCTTGTGGTCAATTTCAAAAATTTGCCACTAGTGTTCCACGTAAGTGTTCATTGAAAGGCGAATAACAAGCCCATAATTCCAGTCCTTTCTCTCAAAGCCCCTGCAAGCTCTGAACTGACATTCCTGAAGTATCGCATCTTTCGCCCCATCATTCAGAGCTCCTTAACAAAGAAAAGAAGCCATCACGTCTCGATTCATCACAAAGACAAAGACTTGCCGTTGGTCTTTCTTCCATGTGTAACGACAACATACACCCCACTCCTTGAGGCAGACTACAACCTCCACAAGTCGAATAGTACATATTTTACGGATGTTGATGCAAGCCGCTCTCATCTTCTATCATACCTTTGCTATCGCGGAGTTTCTGTTGTCGATCAAGAGCTCGTTGCGGATGGCAGGCGGGGGATAATGGCTGCCATAATCGGATCTGTTACCACAAGCTTCAAGAAGGAAATTCGAATCTTCCAGCAGTACGAAGTATGGTCTCGGATCCTTACATGGGACCGAAAGTGGCTCTATATTGTGACACATTTTGTCCAGAAAGGAAGCGTCAAAGAAACCGATCTGATCACCCACAACTTGTCTACCGGAAAGACTTCTGGAAGGTGCACCAGGGCTGGGAGCGGGAATAGCGGGGACAAATTGGGGCGCCCTGTTGTATTTGCATCTTCCGTCTCGAAGTACGTCTTCAAGAAGGGTAGGTTGACCGTGGCGCCGGAACGACTTCTGAGAGCTTCAGGTCTACTAGGCGAAAATAAAAAGACGACAGACTTTCCCGCCCAACATCAGGACCCTCGACCGAGAAGCACCGAATCAATGAGTAAGATAAAGAAGGATTTGGGCAATTCCGAGATCTGTGAGGTCATCGAGAAAGAAAGGCTCAGGGGAATGAAATATGCAAACGCGTGGGCTGAATTAGACTCCCTACACGAGGAGCTGCTCGGAGAACGCGAGACATGTGACTGTGTACCCACTATTGGCCACTTTGATGACATTGCAGGTCACGGCATCTCTTACCGCTAGAACGTCATTTCAAGACGTTGTTCAAGAAAGGCAGCTCATTGTTGTTTCTCGGAAGAATATGTATAATTCAAAAAAGTGCTGGACAATCTACTAAATATATCTCATTTTGATCATGCTGTCTCGGGAAAAGCGTACATATGTGCTCTGAGTGCGGCTCCTATGAGCTGTATTATCGTACTCTTAGGCAAAATTTGCAGCTTTCAAGGCAGCGATGAGGGCTACCAATTGCAGAAAATATATATAACAAGGATTCAAGTTGATTTCCAATCAATTTGGTTGTCAGTATACACATCTCGACGCTGTTTCCGATGGTGCGGATTGATTCCTGATCTGTCTCCACACGCTCAAGCGGGATGCCTTATCTGCGTTATTTCCTGGGTCACAGCATTGTATACAAAAGTCGACGATAAAATGTAAAAAGAAATGTGGGCACCGACTGTTGGAGAACCTATACGATTGGAGTAGATACTAACTCGCTGTACTCTGTAAGAATAAGACGCAAGGGTTAGGTCATATGACCCATTCTGCTCACGTCGACTTCGAGACTTCTCTGATCAAGTAAACGGTCTGATTCATTATCCGTCCTCGAAAAAAATTATGATGGGTATAGTACCATGGTAGTATAGCTGCTAATACCCGCCAAATTCCATAATTTTCTCTTTTTAATACCGGCATTGTCTCGCACACTGACCATATGAGACCAGAGCTCCTTGGTGTTCAGTTGTTATCAGAAGGGACTGGAAATTGGCTTGACCTTGAATTCCTGTGATTTGTCGTGAACTACGCGGTCACAAAGATGTGAACCCAGTAGGATTATCTTCGACGAATAATCCATACAGACAGCCTAGGTAAACGTTATCTTTGATTTTGGAAGGAGAACACTGTTCTATCATCGTTTCAAAGGGTCGGTCGTGAAATAGATTTCCGAATCATTCCATATACCTATCTATATGCAATACCATTGTTTAGGTGGTTTATCCAACATTTCCCACGACAGATGGGCCGGCTCGTCTGATATGTAGCCGGAAAATATATCCCGGTTATACAGCGACAACGTCAATGGGAAATTGTGCGGTTAGATCATGATTGAAAGGGGTCTGCCGATCTCAGCTCCGCTGTCTGTCAACCATCGATCGATCAATTGATTGGCCCAAAGGCTGCCGTAAGTCGAAGAATTGAAATCGCTGTACGGAGTATTTACTGGAAATACCCGGAGGGGTACCGCATTCGTTCAATCCGCCCACGAAGACGATTTCATGACCCAGGCGCTCGAGGTTGATGATCATGATACCTAAATGTGAGGCGAAGATGTTAGAGCTCGTACCCTTGCCATGGAGACACAGGAAACGGCGGACGCATGATGGGGTGGATTTGGGGGGTGGAGTTGGGGGGTGTTCAACCTCTTTTTCATAGTTTTGTGATCTGATGTATAATTCTTGTGAATTTTGATTAAATATTAGAATTAACATTTCCCATTGTATAAAATGAATGTTCAAAGTTAATAAGTAAGCAGGTCGGTATTCTGGGTGACGAGGGTGGCTACCAATTCAAGCGTACCGTTGTTGGGGGCGTGTTCGATTTGATTAAAATTATCTTTGGACCCTTAGCATGCGCTGCCGCGTAGAAAGTGGCCCATAAGCCCAAAATTCCTAAGCTTCTAGTAGTATTGATGTATGGGTAATGGTTCGTCTTGCCCGTCTGTTCATTTGCTTGTCTTTGGTCATGAAGCAATTATCCGAGTTTGGCCCCCTTATGGAGAAGCGGAAGGAAACATGAAGGCATCGAAGAGTTCTGGCGATTACAATATTTTTTTTAAATCAATCTTCAAGATAAGAGATCACATAACTACTATGGAAACATCGAATCTCTTGGCGCCAATAGGCCCCAAGCGGGGAAGATGGAAGATGACTACAATATGTAGGCTGACAGCTTCACACAAAATGTATGTGATATTGGGTATGGGGGGAGAAAAGAGAGAAGGAGCAGAAGATCTAGAGGATATGCCCCCAGACCCAAAACTAAGCTAGTCCTAAACGGGATGCCAGCGCTGCTCAGGTCACATGATATGACCCAGGGACACCGACAGAATCCGATGATTTTCTACCGATTGATGCCCAAGCGATACCTCCACGAGCTCCCCTTATTTTCGCATTAACTTGCCAGCACGGCTTGATCGTGAAGTGCTCGTGTCATTTGCTCTTCACAGAAGTCTGCCGAGTCAGCTTGGCAATGTGCCCGTTGGACATGAGCTGAAACACGGACAGACCAGAGTGAATGTCCGTGAAGATCCAGCTGCATAGCTCCCAAGCCAGCAGACCGTCGAATGAGTATCGCGTGAGGGGCTTTTCGGGCTCGATATATTTCATGTCTACCATGAGGATTATCGCGAGTTGGTGCGCCAGCCAGATGCTACAATCCCGATGGCATCCTTGAGACTCATTACTTATGATATGAGCACTTACACGCCTTGCGCACCATCCAATGTTTCTTCGACCCTGCGATGAGTATCTACCGTGCGGATTTGTGCGAACTTAACATCTATGGGCATCCCCGCAACGTCAGCCATGCCGCCAGGTTTAGAAAACCGGTTAATCATGGGGAAGCACCGCTGTACTACCCTTCTGAGATGGATTGAAGATTGGCACCACGGGATGGTTTTTATACCAACTTTGGTCAGTATTGATACAATTCAGCTAAGCTCAAATAACTCCCGTCTTGAATCTGAACTAAATTTCTTCACCAGCAATGCCATCATCCATAAAATCTCAGCATTCCTCTCCGCTAGTGCCCTCTTGGGGTCCATGATCTTCATCATAGTCAAATGTTCGGATGTCGATGATACCTCGAATGAAGTAATCCCTTGTGACCTGATATGGTAGCTCTCTTCTGCATGAAGTAGAGCTATGACTCTGGACCAGGTACAACAGAGCTCTTCCCAGTTGTCAACGGATTCATTCCTCAAAAAACTTAGGAGTTTTGTCATCTCTTCCGCCAAACTTAATCTGTATTGCATAGATTTCTTTGCTGCGGTGCCAGTCTTCTGTATGGACAATGGTGTTGGTCTGACGGAAGATAGATGCGGACGATGGTCTTCCATCGCAGATTCATGATCGTTCTCGACCATATGCGAAGGAGGGCTATCTGACAAATTATCGCTTGTATTTTCAAATAACCAACACCCATCTTCATGGGAATGATGGTGTGGTGTTGACCTCCTATGAGGTAAACTTCTCCAAACGTGGCCGTACAAGACCAACATTAACCTATGGAGGACTTCACCCATGGTGGTGACAAGATTTGTTAATATGGGAAGAGCAAGTAGGGACCAAAAGACAAAAAAAGCCTTTCCGAAGTTGCTTGTCGGATGGTAGTCCCCATAGCCAATTGTCGTGAGGGAAGTGTATGTAAAGTAAAGCGCCGTGAAATAGGTCCAGTGTTCACTTTTCTCGGATCGATGAAAAATCTCCGCACTAATCAGCCACAAGATGAACCATGCCACAGAAAAGAATATTAAATCTTGCCAACGTCTCCTGCGGTAGAATTTTGACTTGATTCGGTGAAGCTCGAGCACTTCATCTCTTTCAGGGAACTTTGAAGGGACTGGAACAGTGCTTTGAGCTTCCTCTTCAGCCATAGATATCTCTGTGTCCTGAGTTCGGAAGGTACGCCGTGCCTCGAGAATTGCATATCTCAGTTTTAAATTCTTCACTTGGTTGGTGAATGATGCTACACCCGAAATGACAAAACCTAGACTGATTATTCCGGCGGTGGCATATGGAAAGAGAAGTGAGCGCCCTAGATGCGTCTGGGGAGTGATGTTTCCAATACCAATGGTAAGAACGGTGTAGTCTGTGAAGTACAGTGCATCCATCAAAGACCAACCCTCAATGGTGCTATAAATCCCAGCACCACCGAGAAGAATGATGGTAAAAGTGATGACCCGATGGATGATGCTTGAGCATTCGACCGTTCGCCTGTCCGTGGGACTCAAGTGGAGCGAACTTGAACTGGCCATGTACGCTGCTAGTAGGATTGCAATTAAACAGTAGAGGCTTGCAGCGAAAATACCGGCGTAAAAGTTCTGTGTATACTCCAATGGCTGTTCACTTCTGATGTTTCGATGCTGTTGAACTTCTATCCCTATAAGGCTTAGCAGGATGATCGCTGAGGCGAGCCAGCCAAACACTGCTATGGTGAATCCACTTCGCGAGGTGTAGTGGAAAGCCATTTCCAGTAGATAAAGTATATACGCAGTAGAAGCTAGGGCCAAGGATAATGCTTTTAGTGCGACATTCCTGAACACTTTAGTTTGTGATTGAATGAAGAATAAACACCAAGCGAAGTAGACTTGCCAATGTGGTAAGCTTGGTTTAACGGTTTGAGCGTTGGCGTGGATAGTCTGTTGCCACCCCTGTGCTGTCGCGCAGATGTTGAACATGATAGCCATGGCACACAGTGTTCCCTAATTTACCGTTGGAAAGTTCAGTGGAAGGGTATCAAAATGTAACATACCACAATAACGGGGAAGCCTAGCGAGACCAGTGACCAATGGCTGAAAAGATGTTAAAAGAGAACTGTAGGTATTGATCTCATGACTCACCTTGCCTTTCGTTTCTTCCCTTGCTGGTCTGCGAAATCTTCATTATCGCGACTTTTCTCCATGTTTCCTGCGACGAAAAATTGTTCTCAACGCAAAGCAGATCCAAACTGTTCAGAAATATAGAAATACAGAAAATAATAGTAAATTATGCGGAAGGGGTTGCTCTCTTGATGATTCAGTGGCTGGGCTAGGCCAATTGACGAACGAATCAGACTTGAGTGTCAACCATGGCGCAGCGTCCGCGAAATTTCTCCTTGCGAGCAAGCTCCAACATTATGGTTGGGGATAAGTTCTTTCAGTGCGGAAATTACAAGATCCCAGTCTCAGCTGACAATGCCACGCGACGATAATCTGATCATTTTCTATGGCTTATCTCGTTAGCAATAAATGGGTGACCAACGTGTTAATGTTTTTCATTTATTAAAGCTTGCAGAGTCGATTGCTGCAGCATTTATGTAAGCATCTGCACGACAACCTCGTGAAGATTCTTTGTGACATCATCGACTACTTCCAAATAGCCATATCGTATTGCTAAGCTCATGCGAGCCAATTTTTAACATTTAGTTAGAAAAAGTCCTGTGGACATTCATTATGCTCGAGGTTCGAGAAGAAAGTCCCAACATTTCAAATCAACATCTTATATCATGGATACACTGAGACGTACTTTCTCGGTACCGGGATCTACGCGCCATGCGAGTCTACAGAGGGAAGGCGAACCAGGGGAGGCGAGTGATTCTTCGAGCAGCGACGATAATCGAGTGCAGTTTAGTGGAGATGGCTTGAACACGGGCGTCAAGGTGCTAGGTCAGAGATTCTGGAATAAGTTGCTTATCTGAGAGGCGACTTGCTTACTGGCATTCTCTGTTATGTGCAGGTGACGGACGCCTTGACATTCAAATCAACGAGCACAGGCCCAACATCGCAGGGTTGTTGAGGGGTATGCAGCGAAGCCCTCTACTATCTCATCAAACGTCAGAAATTAGTCTATCAGAAGACAGAGATAGCCAGCAAGGTGTTCCACCAGGCAAAGGGATAGACTTTCCGCTTAAATTGAATATTTTAATCCAAGTGATCGGCTCTCGTGGAGATATTCAACCGTTCATCGCTCTGGGGAAAGAGCTCAAAAATCACGGCCACCGCGTCCGATTGGCCACACACCTTGCATTCCGAGATCCTGTCATTGAGTCCGGCCTGGAATTCTTCAGTATTGGAGGTGACCCCGCCGAGTTGATGGCCTTTATGGTGAAAAATCCTGGACTTCTACCTAAATCTCAGCACCATACGCAGTGGAGCTATTCAAAAGCGTCGTCGGGAAATGGATCAAATTATCAATGGGTGCTGGAAATCTTGCTTTCAGACAAGTGACGGGACGAAGTTGCATCAAATTGTAGAGGACCCGTGGAGTGATGCTGTGGACTGGCGAAAACGGCCCTTTGTTGCAGACGCAATTATAGCCAACCCCCCCAGTCTAGCACACATACATTGCGCACAGAGGCTGGGTATTCCACTGCATATTATGTTTACGTTAGTATACGCGAAAGAAGAATCCCTGGGGCCACTTACTAAAATTATACGGAATAGAATGCCATGGTCACCGACCCAATCGTTTCCACACCCCCTAGCCATCATTCACCAGCAACGGTGTAAACCAAGCGTTGCAAATTTCGTATCATATGCTGTTGTCGATATGATGGTCTGGGAGGGGTTAGGCGATCTTGTGAATAAGTTACGGAAAAAAGTATTATCAATGGATCCAGTAGACAGCATCACAGCTCCGAGTTTGATCCATCGACTCCAGATTCCTTGTTCATATCTATGGTAAGACTATTCTACCTTTTCGGAAATAGTAAGATTCATCTCTAAAAGAGTGATGATATAGGTCCCCAGCGTTACTTCGGAAGCCACGCGACTGGGCTGGCAATATTGACATTTGCGGGTTCAGTTTTCTTCCATCCGAGTCCAATTACCAACCTCCACAGGAGATACAAGCATTCCTTGATGCAGGCTCAACACCAATTTATGTTGGCTTCGGCTCTATTGTTGTGGACAATCCAATCAAGCTAACTGAAGTTATATTCAAAGCAATCGAAAAAAGCGGACAGCGCGCCCTTGTCTCTAAAGGCTGGGGTAACTTGGGTGCCGATAATGATGAGACTCCTGATAACATTTTGGTAATTGGAAGCTGTCCGCATGACTGGCTTTTCCGACATGTCTCGTGTGTTATCCACCACGGCGGTGCTGGCACAACAGCTGCTGGTTTGGCTCTTGGGCGACCCACTATCATCGTTCCTTTCTTCGGGGACCAAGAATTCTGGGGAGGTATAGTTGCAAGGGCTGGAGCTGGCCCCCCCCCCCCCCCAATTCCACATAAACAGTTGACAGTGGATAAACTGAGTAGCGCGATAAAAATGGCTCTGGAGCCCTCAACGCATGAGAGAGCCCAGGACATTGGAAATAGGATGAAAACAGAATCTGGTGTGAAGGATGCTGTGCGCAGCTTTCACCGACAACTTGATCTGGAATCTATGAGATGTGCGATTTTTCCTGATCGCCCCGCGGTTTGGCACATTCGGCACACGAAGGTTGGGTTGAGTGCCCTTGCAGCCTCTACCTTGGTTGAAATGGGGCGGCTGTCGCCTTCAGGGCTTGTCTTGTTCGTTATCTCATACAGCGGAACATTCACATGCTAATATTGTATGTAGAAACCGGCCCAAAGAATATGACACTTACCGCGACCCGGCCGGCCCTCTCAGTGCATCAGCACAGGTATTGTTTGGAGCCATTGCCAACTTTATCATTGGCATAGCTGATACGCCAGTGGGCTTTGTTGGAGATATTTTTTCCGCGGGTCGTTTGATAAACCACCCGCATGATCATTCCAATCCTATCCAGGAGTATGTGTGCCGTCGGGCGCATCGGCCATCCCGATCCCGTTCTCATTCCCATTCACGCTCACGCGAATTTTCGGCTAGCAATTCTGAAGCCGAAACTGAAAGTGAAACTGATGATGAAAGAGAACCAGAACAGCTTCAACAGCATCAGGTAGTACTGGCGGAACAAGATGAGGATATGGATAGCCTAGATGACGAGGAGCACATGAATGGAAGTCTTGACATAGAAAAGCTGGACAGGGCGACAAGCTTGCACCTCGAAAAGCAGGTGACGATGGGTTGTGAGATGCGATCGGGCAAACAACCAAGTATTATTACTGAAGCAGCAATACATTGGACTATGATGTCGAAACGGCTATTGAACCATCTCATTTGGCTACCCACTGATCTCTCACTGAGTCTTTCAAAAGGCTTCCACAATGCGCCAAGACTGTACAATGATCCAACGGTCACGGATACGCCCAACGTTCATGGCTTTAGAAGCGGATTCAGAGCGGCTGGAAAGGTATAATCAATATCCGTGATTGACCGGGGCAGGAGCAAAACTAATATTTGGCGCAGGAATTCACCGATAGTTTCTATCATGGTATAACAGGCCTCTTTACTCTCCCCAGATATGGCCTGAAAGAGAATGGTGCTACAGGCATGTTCAAGGGTGTTGGAAAAGGCATCTGTGGGATTATTTTGAAACCTCCAGCCGGTAAGTTCTCTTTGAGATTTCCTTTTAATGCTACGCTCGTATCAGCTGCAGAATAACCGTCCTTTAGGTCTCTGGGGGCTTGCAGGTTATCCACTTGCTGGAATTCGCCGAACCCTTCTGGTCTCCTTGGGTAAATCCCAGCAGAATCATATTGTGGTCTCCCGCATTAAGCAAGGCCACGAGGAAATGCCAAAAGCGTCAGAGGAAGACAGATCCGAATTGGTCAGGAAGTGGATACTACTTGAAGAGGAGTTGAGAAAGAGTACACGATATAGTCGCGGCAGTGCATGGAATCATGAACATGATGTACCCACGCATCTACCTGCAAATGCCCCAACAGCCGTCCCCATCCCCGAGATTCGGATTAACTGATGTAACTCTGTGGAAGTTTATACGTATCTACAATCAACTAAACCGTCCTTTTATCTAAAATTAGTAAAACCTTTCCATAGACTTGTGTTTCTTGATAGAACTGTTCGAATTACCGATGAAAGAGCAAAGGAACCAAACAAGAAAATTTCTATGTTACAAGGGTTCATATTCGGTTTCAAGGTTTGATTGTTTTTGATGGAATATCCATGGATTTTATAGTTTGAAATAAGTCTTACATTACACTTGGTCGATGAGAGAACCTGGTAATACACACGTGATCTGAAGCCTGCATCAAGGGAGTGGTTTTATTGGGGTTGCCTCACAATGCCTGTAGCCTCACCATGTCTGTAGCCTCACGTGATATCTACACCGACATTTCCGAGGGCCTCTTCCTCCTACAACTGCCTCACGAGAGTCATTTGATGGCCTCTGCGGGTAGCTCGTAGCTCGTCATCTCTCAGGCAGTCAAGTGTCAATTTTGTGTTTCACGTCCTTCCCTACGGCAACAGCATCGATAAGCCTTGACTATATCTCTCTCCACCATGACATTCAGCCAGTCCAGCAGTGTCACTCCTGCCCCGCTCGACTCCGCTTGGCCACCGGCCCACATTTGGGAGACTATGGGTGCGGCAGACCGTGCCAGTTGGTTAGGGCAGATACAGAAAGACAGGGCTAGACGCCTTGAATTGGATGTAGCAGAGACCGATCTACGCCGCAGAAGACCTCATGTGGACCTGCAAGATGACGATAATCTCGAAGAAAACCGTGAGCCTCCCCCTGAGGTCAAATCACTCATCGACATATTTCCGGGTGTCTCCGCCGCCCTTCTTATCCGCGTCTTCGAGAGGAAGTTGAAGGCGACTGAACTTATACGCTTCAAAGAGAAGTCAGTCACCGAGCTAGATCAGGAGGATAGAGTCTTCAAAATGACCGAATCGGGAGGCACAGTGGGCTTCAAGAAGGCAGCAGCGTCGCTTAAGGACTGGGGCCCTAACTCTCAGATATGGACGACTTGCTTTCTTGCCTATCTGGCCGTTGTAGGGTACCTCTTCGGCGAGAAACATCCTAAGGCAATTCCCAACCTCCTCATGTTTATGAGACAGATCCTGGACTTCGCTCAGACTTATCAGTGGTCGGAAGCAGTTCTCCTACTTGCCCTTAATTTCCACTAATACATACTGGATAAAGGAGAGCTATCGACGGATAACTACCTGGTCACGGGCCCATTTCGCGAGAAATACCTCCGCCATAATCTCACCCTACCTGCGAAGTCACTAACAAATCCTCCAGCCCGGCCTCGTCAAGCCAGGAATACCAGGTCTTCGAATAATGAGACAGAGGTTTGCGATAAGTTCAATACGATAGGGTGCTCCTGGGAAGGCTGCAAGAGACGTCATGAGTGCACGGCATGCGGCCTAAGCGAGCATGGTGCCTCCTCCTGCCGTAAGAAGAAGTAGCAAGCGATAGCTCTTGAGAACTGCACTAGTGACACCGGTAACGTTGTTCTTAACCCCTTGTCCCTAAGCCTCACACCGCAGGGGCAACTACCTAGACTAAATACTGCTATTCAATACCCCGTGTTCAACCTAGAGCTCCCAAGATTACAATCCTCTCCGTCACCACTCAATGCGAAAGGCTGGAGCAATCTTCTGCGCTACTATCCAGGCGATCTGGGCTCTACTATCGCTGGGATTCTGACCTATGGTGCCCAGGTTGGCTATAGGGGCAAGAAGCAGTTTCGCTATTCCTCTAACCATCACATACACGAACCCGGCATAATCACGGCCCAACTAGCAGAAGACCTCAACCTCGGCCGTGTTAGACTAGCCTCTAGGCCCTCCTTTGTTTCACCGCTTGGGTTGGTTCCTAAGCACGATGGGGGATGGCGCCGCATCCATGACCTATCTTGGCCGCCTGGATAGGGCCTTAACCAGGGCATACCGGACTCCTGGTCAGCGATCGAATATATGATAATCGATCATATCTACGAGTAGGTCATATAAGCTGGCCGAGGTTGCACAATCATTAAGAGGGATATCAAGGACGCCTTCCGAATAGTCCCCGTTGCCGAGGATAACCAACATCTCCTTGCCTTCCAGTGGAATGACTCGACTTACGTCGAATGCTGTCTCCCCTTTGGCCTCGCAACGGCCCCATTTCTGTTCAATCTCTTCGCCGAGGCATTCCATTGGATACTCCAATGCCACCTACCTGCATTCTATATCAATCATTACCTAGACGACTTCATCGTCATTGCCCGGTCTCCCTCGGTGTCCGAGCCCACGGGTCCCTTCGACGAGGTTTACAACAGGGTCACCGACTACCTACGTATCCCCCGCAATACCAAAAAGGACCAGCAAGGGACCTGCGTTACAGTCCTAGGTATCTAGATCGACTCTATTGTAATGGAAGCTTGTCTACCACCAGAAAAGTTATGCCGCGCTATATTGGACGCCGCAGCTTGTCTGACGGCAGTGAGTCTCTCACTTAAGTAAACAGAGCGCCTCGCAGGCTTATTAGCCTTCTGTTTAAGAGTTGTCCGGCTAGGGAGAACAAGGCTATAGTCTCTATACTCCTTCTAAGCCGTTTTCCCATATGGGAGTAGCGCGCGCTGCCGTATCCCCTACGAGGTATGTGACGATTTGGAATGGTGGAGGGACTCCTTATCTCTCTTTAACGGCGTACTCCTCATTGACCCTTGCCGCCGCACTATCACGCATCTCTACACAGATGCTTCTAGTATAGGCTAGGGGCTCTTCTTCTTCTCATCCAAGTCTACATTAGACTGCTGGCTGGCCTATTGTCACCAGCTTCATCAAAGCAATACTGCCACATTGGCCCTTGCTTAAGACGTACATGCGCACATCAATACTTAAGAAGTAGACGCCATCCTCTAAGGCTTCCTACTCTTCAGCCACCATTGGCTCCATCATACTCTCGTTATCCACACGGATAGCTCTACAGCGCACATGGGACTTAAGAAAGGCTTCCTTCATGGTCCGCCTAACGCACCTCTAAAGAGCCTACTTATCCTAGCGGCGGCGAGAGACATCCATATCGTGCCACTATGGCTCCCCTCCCGGGAAAATACATTAGCAGATGCGCTCTCACGTAATAATCTTAAAGACATTGCTAATATTTGTCCCCACTAGCAGGACCTCTCGGTATTGAACCGCCCGCGTGGTTCTCTTTACGAGCTCCTTAGCTCAATGCAGGCCACCTGAAACTGCTCTGGAACGGACTCAGCGCTAACACACGTTCCGTTTACCTCTCCGTTCAGCGTAATTACGAAAAGCACTACGCGCTACAGAATCTATCCGCGTGGCCAGTTTCAAGGCATTCATTGACCTCATGGCTAAGCGCACGACTTCTTGGTAACGCTAGTCAAAAGGCCGTCAAGCCTGATACCGCACTCGCCGACCTAGCCGCTCTCCGAGCCTACCATATCGACAACTTCCATGACGATAAACTCTTTAATAATAAGCATTTCCGACGTCTTATAGACGGCGCGAGAAGACTCAATCCCATGATAAAAGTACGGCTCAGAAAACCGATTTCGCGTGACACTATCACGAAACTATCCGCAGGCCTCGCCATACTCCCGTTACGTCCCTTAGAGATGAATGCGAACCTCCTAGACGACCTAAACTTCGTAACCGCGTGTCGGGTAGCATTTGCTGGGTTTCTCCGCCTCGGAGAATTTACCTATAAGACTAAAGACCTCCGCACACGTTCTATCTTCTCCACCACAAAGTTAACGCGCTCAGACGTCAGACTCTCGCCCTCGTTAGACCACGCGCAACTCACACTCAAGCGCAGTAAGACGGACCGCCGTCACGAAGGGGTGCAAATTATTCTTGCAAAGACGGGAGACGGCGCATGCCCAGTTGACGCCCTTCGGAAACTGCTACTTCTCGACCCCAAAGGGCCCGACGCCCCATTATTCTCCTTCGGCAGAAGACCATTTAGCCGCAACAACTTCCTCTCGACCTTATCTACTAAGCTAAGAGCACTTAGGATACCGACACACGGATATTCAGGTCACAGCTTTCGGAAGGGTGCGGCTCAGCATGCGCACGATAGTGGGATACTCGACGACCAGATTCAGATGCTAGGGAGATGGACCTCGGAGGCATTCAGGGTCTATTTTACGACGAATGCGTCAGTCCTTTACAAGCTCAACCACCAGTTCCAGACAGGCTCCCCGGCCCCGCTGTCTCTGCTGCTTCCACCACCGTCCCCTCCACCATCCTAGTTTGGCCCGGGTCATTTGGGCCTATCTGACGCCACGGTCTACGACCGCAGCGACAGGTAACCCGTTGCGGCCAAACTAAACTCTTCTTGCTCCTCTTGACTGTGTGAGGTCACCAATAAAGAAGGCGATAGGTATTGGTTGACTCATCCTTTACACTCACCGCTCTACTTTAACCAGAGGATGGATTATAGGGGCGAATGGCGGCCATGAGGACAGAACATTCTAGGGTAGCGCCTACTACTAAGGTATAATATTATATCTCCTACTCTATCTCCTATCAGTTTCCCATTGAATTTTCAACTTAGTCTACTGCTCAGTCTCCCACTTAGTCTCCTATCCAGTATTTTCCCTTATCATACCAGATTAGTCAAATGTTCAAAGGGCTCTCCAAGATTACATATAGCGGAATAGAAAAGAGAGACAAAAGATTGAAGAGAAAAAAATGAAGTGGAAGGAGCAGGTGAAAGGAAGAAAAGTCTGGAGGAGGTTTCGAACGTCCGTTCAAAAAAGTCTGTGGTATACCCAAGTGACAAAGGGGTAGATTAGCTTAGTAGCATACATGAATTTCGGCTATTTATCATGTGATTCTGAAGTTTCTGTCCTCATGGCCGCTACTCGCCTCCGTAGACGGTGTTCTTTGCTGCCGTTAACCTAAAAGTTGAACTTGCATTCAAAACCACAGGTGCGGTAAACGCAGTCAGCCGATGAAGGAATACGTACCCTCGTCAGTACATCGCATCAAGAAATCTGTGTTAACTGCTTTCGTGACAGAAGTCCATCATATCATACCCATGAAGCTCAAACTACTTGATTTGGCTTTCCTCTTTGCGCCGGTTTTTTCTTTCCTTAGAAAGTATATGTATGGCCTTTTGAGAATGTTCTTGCGATTGATATTGTCTCTCCTAAAATGTCTTAAAATATTCCCAATAAGCCCTCAAGTCATTCCTATCGAGTACTATTTCAAGAGAAGTATTAACAGTATTCTTCATACAAGTACAAGCTTTCACCAATCTGAATTTGGCTACCCTTTCTTGGTAGTAACGACCCCGGACCCGGTTCGGCAGTAGGCATCTCTATGAATTTCATCTGGCAAAAGATGCACAATACGGGTCCGGTCGGCAGCCTGCATTAGTCAAATTTCTATCACCGGTGATCAGTGATCAATATCAAATGTCACAGTGCCCAAGAGATCAAAAATAGCCCCCAATAAAGATGGTAAAGCCGAGGGTTTGGCTCTCGGAGAAGGCCGAGACAGCGCTAATCTTCAGATAGCAATCGCGACATATGCTCTAGAGGTACAGCCTCGATGAGCCGATGAGCGATACTGTGTCTGAAATATATACACGTATCGTAAGATTTCCCAAGTGTCCACAGTACTCAAAGTAGTGGTGTGGATAAGCTATTTTGTGTCATTCGGAGGCGCTTGAATTATTTATGCTCTATTTCACGCAACTATTTTAAGCATACAACAGAGGTGAGCGCTGTGGGTGATAGTCGAAATTAAGAGATTTTTTGTATTTCGCTCAGCCACCCTCGGAAGTGCTCGGCAGAAGTGCCCTTTAATTATGGACTGAACCAAATTTACTTGCCGACAAGGCGAATAATTTAAAGTGTGCAGAGCAGACCCACTCACCCAAAGCTAGATCGACAGGGTTAGTCCAAGCGAGCCGGAGTCAGCTGGGCTTGGACTGGTCTCCATGCACCCGATAATAGGGGACTATAGCGTATCAATTGCTCAATAACCCTTTTAAACCCTCTATGGGGTTATGTGAGCGTAAAGCTTCCGCTAAGCTGTGCTTGGAACTCTATTTTTTCTTGTAGTTCCATATCCTCCAACTTCATTGGATCTGGCAAAAATGAATCAATTTCCAGACTGGAACCAGGGAGACAAAATCCATCGAAAGATTCTCCTGGAATCAGCCCAATTCCGGTATCTTGACCTAATTATCCATGGCCGGCAGTTATGGTGGAGTTCGGGTACAAATAGCTTAGCTGTTGTGGCGCTTTTGTGGGAGAAGATCGGTTATTTCTTCCCCAAACTAAGATACATTAAGCTGGTGCCTGAAATTTAAGTGGGTAATTTATCCAGCAAAAGAGCATAAAAGTGGCGGGGAAACGGGGCCGATTGGACAGACCCTGGGCAAAAAAGCTTAAGCCACCTGACCCTTTTAAACCGCTTAGTTAGACATTAATACTACATACAGAAACGACAGAATGCACATAGACAGGCATTGAAAAAATGTAAAAGAGAGGATCATAAAACGGGAATTGCAAGCAACTTGAAACCGTTAGTGTCTGTTAATGAATGTTGGCATAAAAAGCCAACCGCAAGGAATATTTCATCTCATTTCGAGCCGCAGCACGCAAGCCTCGGCTTTCAAAGTGGCGTTACTATTGAATCCCCAAACCAGGGCACTATCATCGCTTGCTTTGTCCATCTTTAGCCAGGAGAACCCCAGCTATCTCAATTGACCAAATTAGCAAAGGCCTCATCCATTTCCCCCTACTATATATGGGCAAAGGTTTTCCCCGGATGAATATGACTGATCGTTAGGCTTCAAACCTGGGACATTCTCCTTTTACCGGTCAATTCTTTTGACGTCCATTCGCTTCAATATTCACATATATATAGATATCTCACTCGTTTGTTATCTTGGCTCTCGGGGATGGGTTGGACCCATCTTCTGTTGGCCCTTGTGGCCACAGCTTCTGCCCTACCTTCTTTAAAAGAGGGCAATGTCTGTCAATCTGAACGCCATGTGATTGATGATATTTCTTGGGATTGGGAGGCCCAGCTATACTGCAGTAGTGTACTGCATATTCCAACCCACACAACTACTGTCACGAAAACATGGACTCCACCGCCCAGAATTGTTACGACTACTGTCTCCAAAACAGGCACCCACACTGTCCTTGCTACCCACCTTGTCACTGAAATAATCACCGACCGACGGACCGAGACCACTACAGACCACTCTACCCTGTCAACTACTGATACCATTGATACCACACTGGCAACAACCATAATAAATGATGTGTTTCAGACTGACACTGCTACCATCATCGATACGTCGACTGCTACAATCACCCAAATTTTGACTTCAACCGATTTGGATGTGGTTACAGCTACCTCTACCGCAGGATTTGAACAAATCTTTGGGCGATCTCCTGGGCATCCACCGGAACGGCCCGTTCCCTGGGCTCTTCGGGGACTTGGGAGCAATGTTGTCACAGCCGTCTGCTCTTGTTTACACCTGCCAACGCCCACGATCACTCATGCTATAACCAAAACTGCCGTCAAACCTACTGTACATGCAGCATCTGCCCTGGACTGATATAAATGAAGTTTCTTCGCTAATTGGATTTCAGATAACCGAGACTTCGACTGTTCACAAAACCGCCACTATTACTGATAACATTCTGTCAACGGTTCGCACCACAAAAGACATTACGGATATTGTGACGTTGGATGAGACCACTACAAATACAATCCTGAGAACGGTCGACTTCATCGAGACCATCACGGCAGAGTCCATTGTGCAGTCCACGATCGATTTCACCACTGATGTAACGGACACTGTGACTGCCACTTCCGTGAATTATGTGACTCTTTCATCTAC
The DNA here is from genome assembly GCF_028828045.1 of Penicillium odoratum. NCBI lineage: Eukaryota > Fungi > Ascomycota > Eurotiomycetes > Eurotiales > Aspergillaceae > Penicillium > Penicillium odoratum. The sequence continues at coordinate 3,209,279 of NW_026643146.1, read as the reverse complement.
AACTTTTGATCTTATCACCGCCACTGCCACAGTCACATCTGCTTCATACGTTGTCACAACAACTTCCAATTCCAATTACGGTGGCGGTACAGTCTCTTCATTCGCAGGTCCAATTACTCTCAGCACCGCCCCAACAGCTACCTTGACTCCCATTGATCCTCCTGGTGTCAACATGGGCGGCACTGGTGTTCTGACTCCCACTGGGCTTGCTCAAGTGTGGTACAGTGCAGATGATAGTACCTCCTCTGACTCCAGCACTGCGTATCCTTACGTGCGCTTGAACCTTACCTTTGCGTATGACTCCATTGTGCTAGATCAATCGATCTACATTGAGGATATCGTCTGCGTCGACAACTCGTTGTCGGGAAGTTTCAGCAATTCGGCGGCATATGTCTATGCTGAAGGTGCTTGGCCCACTGATTCCGAGGTGATCCTCGTCACGGCCGCGTCTAGCTGTAGTTCCGATGGCCAGAGTATCTACTTCCTGTCTACTTCAATTGTCTTTGATGATTCGACAGATTCATTTGTGGCTTCTGGTACCATCGAATCAATTTCAGATGTTGTGGAAACCGTTGGAATGGATTTTGGCTCAATTGACTACACAGAGGATGATTCCAATTCTACTACCACTTCCTCTTCATCATCTCTAGGCTGCACCTCGCCAGACTCGTCATATATTGATGGTCTTCCAGCAGTCTCCTGTGGAAGTGACTTCGACGAGAATCTGGATGATCTGCTTGGCTACTACTCTGTTGCAACTGATGCTGATACCGATGTACGTTTTCAGCTCTTCTTTCCCCTTTCCCAAACTGAAAGCCTCTTCATTACGCTAACTTGAAACTAGGCTACTCTGCTTGCTCTTGCTCCTGGTTCAGCGAGCACGAACTCCCGAAAGATGCGTCGATCCATCTTTAGCAAAATCAAGGCTGCCATTAAGAAGGTCGCTGCGGTAGTCAAGACTGTTGCTAAGGCCGTCGTTACCAAAGTGACTACGGTCGCAAAGGCTGTAGTCACTACAGCTGTTGCATCTGTAGCATCAGTTGTGAAGTCAGTTGCAAGTACAGTGGCTACCATTGCGAAAACGGTGGTGGCGCTCGCAACTTTTGTCGTGACTGGCAACTACCAGCAAACCTTCAACTTCCCACTGAGCATTGGGCCTCCATCCTCGCTCTTGACCGAGTCCCCTTGGGGTGATGGGTTTAAGTTCTATACTCTGACCCTTGATGATGATGATGACTCCCACTATTCGTTGGATGAAAACGTCCTGGAAAAGATCACGGAAGAGCTTATTGGAGATGCGGATCCCGAGCCTGGTATTGAACTCTGGTGTGTTAACTGTGGCGTGAGCGGTGACTTCAAAGTGACTGGTTCATTCTCGGCCAGCATTACCTCTGGAATTACCAAAGGTCAACTCTCCTTAACGGGAAATATGTACGCCGGATTGTTCATTGGCCTCGATGCCTTTGCTGAATATGATTTGCTCACCGAGCACGATCTTTTCACTGTCGGTCTGCCCGGCTTTTCAATTCCTGACATTGTCACATTGGGTCCTAGCTTGGCCCTTGGTGTGTCTGCTGAGCTTGATATTCAAGCCGAGGGTCAATATCTCGTTGGGGCTGGGTTGATCTGGTCCGATATCTCTGCCATGCTCGATTTGATTGACCACTCTCAATCTACTCACTCTGGTTTCACACCCACCCACAATTACTCTGCAAGCTTCGACGGGGATGTTACTATTACTTCCACTTTGGGTCTTCCTGTGACCTTAGCATTTGGTCTCAATATTTTGAATGGAAAGTGGGAGAAGGAAGCAAAATTGGTTGATACTCCAGGAATCTCTGCTACTGGTAAGCCATTCTCTATGTTTCCACCTTTGAACTACCTTCTAACAGTCAAAAGCTGAGTACGATGATGATCTGTCCTACACAAATGGAGAGGCAGACGTCACTCCTGCCGATGGATGCTACGGCATCACTTGGGACCTGGCCTTGGTTAACAATGTCGTTCTTGATCTTTCCGCATTTGATGCGGGCACATATACGCTGGACTCGTACACATTGGCTGATCTGGCCAATGGGTGTATTGGAGATGCTGTTTCAACAACCACATCAGCAATAACGACTACAGCAACAACGACTACAGCTACAACGACTACAGCTACAGCCGTGGCCACACCAACCTCGGTTACAATGGAATACTTCATTTACGGAGACTCTGACCAGACTAGCATTGCCAAGACGAAGTTTGTCATCGGTAATGACATTCTTATCACTCTTCCAGAGCTCGAAGCGTTCTTCACCAATTCATGGGCCGGTACGTCGAAGGCTTCGGACGAGAGATCTATCGTCATGCTCTTCGAGTATGGCACTGACCTTCGCGTATTTGTGTCTGCAATGCTTGCCCGTGCAGAATACTTGATCGTTCCTGGTGCTCTCAGTCTATCTCCATACACCTACGAAGCGACCACATACACCAAACCAGCAGACGCTGAAATCACGATTGTCTCCATTGTTTGGGGCATCGGTGTGATAACAAATGAGACAGTCTATGATGCAGTCTACAGCGCCGCCGCAGCGGGAGAGTCATTCGAATTCTCCAACACATTTTTCGGAGAGGACCTTTGGTATGGCTATGTAAAGACTGGTGTCATCTTTTACCGCGACTCGTCTGGCAACTTGCAACACCTTACTGGCGATGAGAACACCTACCAAGCCTTCCCCACCTCAGTCACTAAGAAGAGAGCAGTTGATGTGTCGGATTTGACGGATAAGCGTGCGTACAGCACTCTTGTCTCCAGATCCAAGACGATTCCGGTCAGCGTCCCTCAACAGAAGAAGCGTTCTCCGACCGGGAAATTTGGCCCTTACGGTCGTCATTTCTTCTCTTCCCGGTCTGACAATGCAACAGTGGTATCAAACTCCACTATTGATGACACTACTGGCGTTATGACTATCACTGACACCACTGGTACACTCTACTTGAATCCCTCTATCAATGGAAGCTTGTTCGTCTCCATTGTCAGCGACAGCACCAATCTCACCAGCTTGACCGACGGAATCCAGTTTGCCGCCGATCTTACTGAAGGTCTTGTCATCGGAGACTCGGCCTCTCGTCTACTTTACTACTTTCCCGATAGTATGACTTCTGTTGGGGCGTCACGGCTGCGTCTTGGAGCTTGGGGCGAGATTCCCCTGACAGCCAACCTCATTAGTTTGGTTCCGATGTCCACGGGAGCTGAGGACATTCTTGTCGCGATTGATACCCTTGGGAATTACTACTTCCCCTTCGTGTGCGGAATCCAGGATCAATTAAACAAGGTTTTCCTTGTTGAGGATCCTGATACTGGTGCGAGTGTCCTCGAGGGTTCTGATCTGACATACACTGTTGTGGGTGGTGTGGCATCTGATTGTGCTCCACTGGCTTTGGTGGCGGAGGGGTTGTAATTGTTCAATGACTAGAATTACCGAGATCAAGATGAGGTGACTCTCACAGCCTCCACTTGCACATTCTTTCAACTTATAATTTCTTTTAACACATATGAGCTCCAGTTCTACTACTTGATATGCAACGCTTATTTACAATTCTGGTTCCCAGTACAAAAAATCGATAAGGCACATGCAAAATCTACCACTCTGTTACTTGGGTACGCTGCAGACTTTTTGGACATACGTTCGAAACCTCCACCAGATTTTTGCTTTTTGCCCTTCTCCTTCCACTTCATTTTTTTTCTCTTCTCTTTTCTCTCTCTTGCATTTCTATTCCGCTAATTATGAATTTGGGGAGACCTTTGACCATTAGATTAACACGGTACGAAAGAAGGTAGGATACTGGATAGGATACTGAGTAGGAGACTAAGAAGAAGATCAAGTAGGAGACTGAGTAGGAGATATAGTAGGAGGTGAGGTCTAAAACCTAAGTAGGCGCCGTGCAAAAAGCGCGGGGGTAAGCCTCTAGTATCAGAAAGATACTCGTACTTGATCTTCTAAATATTCTCAAAGAGCTGCGAGTTGCCAGGGAGTATGGCGGGCCCCAAGTCAAAGAACTTCGCAAGTAAGTTGGTCCCTTTCAAGAGGGACTACAACTCATCTTTGAAGACGACATTGAAGGAAAAGCGAAGCCCGACAATGACCTTCGACTTTGAGCACTGACTCGTGCGAGTTGATCTAATCAGCCAGTTTTTGGTCCGGTATAGCCTCTTGCTCTCCATTGCCCCATTCAATGTTTGAGTAGCCATGAGCAACCAGATAATCCTTCCACTCCTGGTCACCGTGATCGAGGATTTTATTACTGTCCTGGAGCACAAACCACGCCAGGCAAGCTCCGAGTACGGCAAACCCTGATCCAATGAGAAAGACGGCCTGAGTGCCATGAAGCTCATCATCGCCCCATGTAGCCATGATTGGCTTGAAGACTTGAGTTCCAATCGCCGCCCCGGCCTTACTCCATGCAGCAGCTAGTCCTACTGCATGGCCTCTAACTGACGTGGGAAAGCTTTCACTGGCAGTAAGAACAATTGTAGAACCTGGGCCGACCTCTCCGAGGGTAAGAAATATGCCATAGAGCACGATAAATAGTGGTAGATTTGTCTGGATCGGGCCCAACGCTCCTCCTAGGATGAAGCCAAGAATGGCCTGAAGGAAGAACCCCAGTGCCATAGTGCGGCGGCGGCCAATACGGTCCGAGAGAAAACCACCAATGAAAGCGCCGGGAATATAGAAGCAATTGATCAATGTTCCCCAGGCCATTGTGAGCGCCAAGGAAGAGGACGGATTTACCTGACCGACGATGGTGGATGAAAACAGGCCGAAAGGATAGGAAATGTAGTTGTAACTGATGTATCAGCTGTGATTAGCCACAGCGAGACTATTCTGCGGTATTGAGGGTACTCACATGAACCACGAACCAGAAACACCCAGCAAAGGCCGCCAATACTTTTTGATCGCTAGCCAATAGGGTAGCCTCTGCTTTTTCATAGAGCTCTTGCGATATGCTGAGCTGACAACCATCCGATAGCGAAACCAGAAGATCGAAAGAGGAGCAATGGCCCCCATGGCCAATGAGACTCGCCACACAGCTTCATAGTGTTTTACTTGTTGATGAAAACACAAAAGCAAAATCAGTGGTACCAGAGAACCAAAGGCAAATCCAAGGGATGCCGACAGGTCACCAATGATTGCAAAAATAAAGCCTCTTCGCTTCCTAATGCTCGGAGCCTCGTCTGTGGCTTCAGCAGCACCAGCCCCTGCAACAGGGTACTCTCTAATAGGCTGAAATTAGCAATAGCTCACGGATAAGGTGAATTAACCCACCCGCCAGCTCCAACACCTGCGATTCCGCGGGCTATGATTAGCATCCAAAACATCCCATCCTCGGTCAGCCCGCTAGCACCGGCACTCAACGCAATCCCCAAAACCAAAATTGTGGTTGTTAGAACAGCGCCAGCCTTGCGCCCCATCTTATCAGAGATGTAACCAAATGAAAGCATGCCGATAATCATACCGACCATGAATGCGTTGGATAACCTAGCGGCTACAGCCGTGGTCAGCGACTTCGGATAAATGACGGCCATGATCAATTCCAGGTTCCCAATGATGGAAGCGTTGAAGCCATCCGACCCGATTGCGAGGCCACTGAAGATGACCATCGTGATCATGGAGAGGCGTGAGTAGCCTCGGCCATTGTAGGGGTCATCTGTCAGATAACATGTTGCGGGGGAAAGGGCAAGCGTCGCCATTGGAACGTCCACTTCTTTCGCTTCTGGTTTCTTTTCGCAAGGCTCACGTTTCTCGACTACTGTAGGCTTTTCCATGATGGGGTTGGAGATTGGAGTTAGCTGTTGGTACTTGGCAGATTTGGACACGGCTCACACTTTATAAAATCCATGGTATCTACCAGAATACAGCAGTAAACCTGATTTGTCCGATGTCGTTGCAGGTAAATCTAGTCCGACTGTACCAATCAAGAGGCACAAAAGTAACTACCGTATAAATTTCCGCAACGGTGCTTGGGCCTTGACGCTAAAAAGCGGCCCAGGCGGGGAAAGCAGATGCGAAAGTAGGAAGGTCAAAACGAGATAAGAATCAACCCGAGATTGAGGGGGAAATTGAATGAGGGGTGAAATGGAAGACAATTTTCTTTTTTTCACTTGTATCAACTACTTGGATCATGTCAAAACACCTGCCCTTTGGCGAGGCCAAGCCCAGGAATCGCTTCACAGCTCGCAACCTGGCATGGATGATAGCCAGTGCTGGTCTACTAGCCACGACTTACAACTTTTCTCGTCACACATCGTTGCTTAGGGACGTTGATCTCCTCGCGCCTGGTCAAATCATTCGGAGCGACTTGGACAACTCTGACCGCTTGAAAACATTCCAACAATGCGCAACCAACAATCTTCTCGATACGGGGCTCCCATTCATGAGAAACGTCATCCCCATCACAGTTGCAGACTTTGAAGAACGACGGGATCGATTGGCGCAAGCGCTGGTTGATGAGGGAGCTGATGCCTTCGTGATTGAGCCGGGGTATACATTCAAGTACTATGGCAACGTGAGCCAGCCCGAGTGGGAAGTGTGGGAGGTAAGTCATTCATTAGGATCTCAATTCTTCTGGGCATATTTGACCCACCAACTTAGCCGGAAGAGCGTCCTTTTCTGATGGTTGTACGCCCATTCCATGATGAATCCACCGGCAGCGTGAAGGCCAATACCACCTTTCTCTGCCCGTCTTTCGAGGCTGAACGTGCCCGTCTTCTTGGAATGCCTTTCTCTGAGGAAATTTCGATCGTGCCGTGGGAGGAGCACTGGAATCCGTACGCCACTCTCCAACAATCGGATGTGTTCTTGGGCCTCCGTCGACCTGCGCGCCTGATGGTAGATGAAGAAATGCGAGATTTCATCCAGCGCGGACTTGGATCTGCGGGATTTGAGATAGTCGGTCTGCAGGGCCATGTTGAGGAAGTCAGACAGATCAAAACAGATAGAGAGGTTGAGATTTTACGCGCGGTTAATACCGGAACCGTTGAAGCGGTGCGACAGATGAGAAGATGCCTCTACCCAGGATTGACGGAGAATCAAATTGCCGCTGCTCTTGACGAGGCACTTCGGGCCGCTGGAATGGATCCTTTCTTCGATATCGTGCTTTTTGATGAGAATGCGTCCAACCCGCATGGTGGAACCAATGGATCTAAAGTTTTGGAGCCCGAGACCTTGGTCTTAATCGATGTTGGGTTCGTAACTCCTGGAGATTATGAAATTCGCTATCTAACGCTAAGATAGTGCACATCTCTATGGCTACTCATCGGATATTTGCCGTACCTTTTTCCCTCCGTTCCTGCAGAAGCCGTCAAAACACGAGATACTTTCACCGCGCATGACCGAGAAGCTGAAGGCAAGTCATTCTGTTTCTTTGCTTCATCCTGGCCACTGACTTGGGTTAAGGTTTGGGATATTGTTTTCGAGGCACAAACTCGCTCAATTGATCAAATGCGTGAGAATATGACGGCGGCCAGTGTGGATATCGCTGCACGCAACGTCATCAGCGATGCTGGGTATGCTGAAGCCTTTACACATCGTGTGGGGCATGGGATCGGAATCAAAGGTCCGTTATATGCATTCTTGAATCCAATTCCGAGGTACTAACAACGTGGCTTAGCTCACGAAAGCCCGTATATGAACCAAGGGAATACAGCCAGCTTGTTAAAGACCGGTATGACGTTCACATCCGAGCCAGGAATCTATCTGGTAGATAAATTTGGAGTTAGACACGAAGATGTCCTTCTAGTTTGGGGAGACGAAAAACCCCAGCTTTTGACGGGAAGTCGAGCCCGCGGCCCCTGGGAACCATGAACTCGCATGTCTAGTAAATAGCTCCCGCCCTCTCTGGATACGGGTTCTGTCCGCTGTTTCGGTTGCCGGGCTACCCATGTAGCTCTTGCTTCCACTGGACGACAGATCAGCTATCGCCAAAATATTTACAATTTTAAAGTATAATTTTACTTCGAATCCTAAAACCGGTGGAACTCTTCGCATTTGACGTACTTGGTTTGGCCTCCGCATGTATCGCCTCGAGAAGTCATGCCATAGGTCAGGGTAAAAGTAGAAAGACCAGCTAATCAAAAAAGGAGGCAGGAGTTCTAACAAGGTAATTATATCATTTGAGATAACCTGTCCACGAAGGCCAATATCGATCACTTCACGAGTCTCGACAGTATTGAGCCCTGAACAGTAAATTTAGTAGTTTTGGACAGTAATTCATTCGACGGAATGCTTGACAACGCAGTCATTATCAAAGGTGGTCCACGCATAATCACACATAAACCTTCTCATACATCGCATGGAGATGGTCTGATACCGTCAATACCTTCCCATTTGAGCCATCCAATGCCCTGAGTTCACAGTCCAAATTACCATCAAAGAAAAACGGCACAGAATATCGATCTGTTCCACTGGTATTGATAACGCGGTGAATGTTACTCAAGTACTGGCCCTTTGTCCAATATGAAAGCATGTCGCCAACGTTGACGACATACGCATATTTGTTTGGTGGGACGTCTATCCACTCCAGAGACTTTTGGTTGAGGACTTGCAACCCTGACCCGACATCTTGAAGCAGAAGAGTGATCGCACCAAAATCCGTATGTGCTCCAGCTCCACGGAGTTCCGGATCATGATCCTGCGGATGTGGAGGATAGTGCAGTAGACGCACACTAGCGACAGGTTCGTGGCAAAAATCATTGATGATATCAGTATTTAGATCCATGCCTGAGAGGCCACGAGCCAGGAGCTTCATCATCTGGTTACTTAGGGCCGAAAGAGCTTTGTGATACTCTACCAGCGGATTTTTGAACTCGACATCGGGGATTGCGGTTGTTGGCCACACATTGGGATGTTCGAAATCTCGAAATGGTGGCTTTCGGGTTGGATCGTCACGCCCCACAAAGTACCCCTTGATGAAAGTGTCAATCGTTGGCAAAGGAAGCACAGATGAACTGGGAATTTTCTCACCTCCTTCAGGTCGGGCTTTGTTCCTGGCTCCAAAGCTTGAGATCCTATCAGCTCGTAACCCCGGCCACGAGCACCGCAGTGCTTCTTCTTCTCATCCAAGTTCAAAGCGAAGAATTTTTTTGGCAGCGCGAAATACCGCATCACGCAAATTTTGATCGATTCCGTGTCCGACAATTTGGAAGAATCCACTGGTACAACAGGCATCGCGAATCTGTGCGACAATTCTGTCGGCTTCAGTGGAGTTAGGATCTGCCAAGAATGGAGATATATCTACCGATGGTATATTAAGAGCTGAATCGGCCATTAGAGGTACCTGTATATAGACAGGAACGTAATTCAACAAAGCGAAGGTCTTCTTGCCACATATATCTTAATAATACTCCCAGTTTCAGTTGGACTTTATTGCCCGCTGTGTTATCACGGAGTCGCAAGTTCGGACATCCAGATATCCGCCATCCGCATTGGCGATAAAAGATAACGTCGACCCCGCTTTGTGGAGTTAAGTTATCGATTAAGTCACCTTACCTAAGCGATGTGATAACTAATTAACTTCAACTAATTTAGAGATAGATAACTAGGTAACTAAATAATGCCTTGGCCGGTAACTTTATGGAATGCCCACATGTGTGGTTTCAATCCGATCTGTTTGGCTTGGGGATTTAATGTTTGATATATCTCATTCCAAGTCAATGAAATATTCCAAATTCTCTTCTATCGACGTTCTTTTATCAAAATTAACACCATCAAGCCGTATATATACTGGTTCCGACACCGTTGACACGGTCTGTGGATAATACAGTGGTGTATCACAAGTATTTGCTCTCGGATACTTTACGACCCCGGTCTCTAAGTACCCAGGGTCAAATACTTGAAACACCACGTTTTACCTGTGAAAATGGCATTATCCCCGGCAGTTCTCTTACATGTACCCAATGGGAGAGAGATAAGAGATCTGACATTTTGTAAATCTTAGTAAATACAATCACCACCGGAAGCGGGAGGTAACTTAATGAGACCCCTGTAATACCGAAGAATTCAACAGAAAGTACAGGTATATAGTACTTCTCAAAAATGGGCGTGAATCATAAGTCGCTGTTTATTGTAAATAGATAACTAGAAGCGGAGATGCGATCCCTTGTTATGTGTGTTGCGGGACCCAATTACCTGGATGGGAATAGCGTGTGAGTGTAAACCTAGGGTGTAGCAGTCACTATAGTCATTAGCAGCACGCGTCGCTTTAAAACTCTGTTCTTGGTGCCTAGATTCTCCTATTGACTCTTCTCCAAGCAGCATTTTTGATTCAATCTGCTCTTCTGTGAAACCAGATAGAATACATTGAATCCCACGAAATTGATCGTTACTTAGGAGACACATCAAGCGCAGGATGGACCCTTTGAGAGAATCCGACCCACTAGTTTCTGTCAAAGAGGAGCTGTTTGACCCCACAGTAGGTCCATCCAGTTACAAACCACTTTTCGTTTTGACCAACGCTCAAGACTTCATTGATTAGGTCCATCTCAACTATGTGCCGCCTGAAAAGAAGATAACGATGCAAGATTTGCTTTTGAATCCAAGTTCAACCGCAACGCCTATTGCAGGGACAGTACCATTCCCACTACTATCACCCCAAGGCGTGAGAGCCTATCGAAAGGCCCTGTTCCAGCAGAATGTGATTGAACAGTGCGCAACGTCGCCATTTCCCAACACCCTGGTCCTTCGTGATGCAGTCAAACACTCTCGATTTATTCGGGACTTCTGGACCCACCCTGAAATGATGAGAATAGTATCTGAGGCTTCCGGGGTGCCTTTAGAGGTAGTGATGCCCACAGAAATAGGCCATACAAACATCCAGGCTGAAGGAGCAACGATTGAAGGAATGATTAACAATTTGAAGGTTGAGCCTTCAGTAGAGAAAATAGAGTTGAGTCTTGAGGATCGGGCTTACGATCCACTGAAAGATGAAGCTTCTATCATACCCTGGCAGTAAGTATCCCACTCAGTTCATTCATGGTTGAGAGTGTTAGAACTGATTGCGGAAAGCTATGACTCCTATCCTTATGTTTGTGTTGTCATGCTAAGTGAGACTGACGGCATGGTCGGTGGGGAAACATACATCAAAAAGGGGAATGGTGAAGCCCAAAAAGTAGTTCTCGCTTGATAGTACCAGGGGAGAGGAAGTCAAGCTAAAAATCATGCAGGTGGAAGGTCCACAAATTGGACATGCAGTAATGCTGCAAGGAGGAGAAGTTCAACACCTGGCTGCTCGTGCCAAGGGAGTGAAAGAACGAATTTCTACAATCACATCTTATCGCTCAAGGATGCCGAACGTCTATGACTCCAGCTACATCACCAACATCCGGCCTTATGCGGATCTGGGATCGCTCTACCCCGAGTGGACTCGATATCGCCTGAGAAAGCTCCGAGATGAAATCACTCATTATCTTGATAAGGCGGGGGATGTTTCAAGCTCTTCCTTCCAAAGAGAAGAGCTGCAGAGTATCATTACTCAGCAAATTGAGTATTTGCACCGAACCTCTCGCCAGATGGTCTCTCCTGAGTATCAGCAGCAAGTTTTGAAGAAATATGGCAAAGCGGCATACTATGATGCCTTTAAAATCTGGGAGGCAGTCCAGAAATTGCCTGAATTTGAGAGTCTCGCATCTTCCACCGATCTCGAACGTGGCTGGATGCCAACGAGCGTGTATTGGGTGGATCTTCAAAAGTCCATCGAGGCAATTCGCATGAAAATTCCGCTTCAAAGTACATTTGGTACCCATTTATGGAGTGAGAGACGAAAGTTTTACATGGGCGATGAGTTGTTGCGACAGGGTTTGAATGAAGTGTTTTTGGACTGGCTTGGAAGCTCGGGTCTGTGGGATATTTATTCTAAGCGTTGAATGTCAAATTCTTTTCTCTACAATGAGGTCTCGGGTGATGTTTAAGTAGAAGCTTTTTTGAAGAGAGGTGAAAACCTTGAACCAAAGAGTAATGAGCACGGATATCTAGGATAAAACATAGTAATGGCCCGAAGATTAATAGGTGAGTTTCCCATATTCACAGGTCTTCATTAATAAGATAAAAAAGGTAAATTGAAACACTAGGTCTGTGTAGATGGAGATGTTGTCAAATGGATTTTTCTGCTCTAAAACAGTATACAAAGAGAAATCTCACGGGCCTGTATTCCAGTAGAAGAAAGCAAATATTCTCAGTAGTAATAATGCCCCATGTCTTAACAACTATCATCTCATACTTGGATAAGTAAGAGCAAAGAGGTTTGTTTTGATTGACCGGCAGTTCCCCCACATGCAAATCAGCAGCAGAACAACTCGGCAAATTTCATCAACAAAATCACATTATTTGTTAAATCTACTTTTGAACCTTGGAACGACTCTTTTTGAGACTTTTTGTCGGAACTCAAATGGTTTCTAGAAACATTGAAGACTTGGGTGGTATATCTGCATGCAGTTTGACACGTGGTACACGTGGAGTAAGGCTAATGCGACAACTGGTTATCGAGGTGGATTGTAATCTAGCCTATTGTTTTCTTGCCATGGTAAATTGGTGAGCTAGATCATATTTTTCCTTTTCTCTCCACCTTTTGATTTTGAAATATAATTTCAGTTACTTTTGTGATTGCCATATGTGTCACGTGTCAGAGACCCGTTTGCTCATTGGCGCATATGAATCGAGCCTCTTTCTCTGTCTACCCACGTGTCTTTCTTCGTCCATCGTCCTTCTCTCCAGTTTTAGCGAAATATTTGAATATTTGAATCCACTTTTCTCTTGTTTGGGTACTTAATATGCAGCATATTCCCCTGTCTTCAGCATCTCACCCTTGCAGACATCCCTTCCTGTTTGGTAGGTAGTTCATGCTTCGATTCATGAATCTATAATTTCAAGACGAGCACTTCAAGGTCTTTTCTTTCCCCCCCTTTTCCAATTTCCTTCATCATGATGCATGGAATCAATCCCGGCTGGATGTTGGGCGTTGCCGGCCTTGCCTTAGGCATGACACCCTTGGATACTTTCTACCCTCCAACTCTGAATGAGACATCATATATATCCAACGCTTCAATTGGAACATACGGTGGTATCTACAAGGCACCAACACAGGGTCCTACCGAGGGCACCCCTTATGGAACATATGATTATTGTTCCATGCCGCATCCACGGGCTCAAGAATACAAGCTACCCGGACCGGTCGCGAACGGCTCAGTCAAGGCAAAGCTTGTTTACCTTGAGTATCTGCAACGTCACCAGAGGCGATCCCCCTATAATATCCTTCCTGGTGGGGAGGTAAACATCTGCCCTTCCCTATAGTCCGTATATCTTGAACTGACTAGAACCGAGCTAGAATCAACCGTACGAGTGTGATAATGTACGGCCGTACCTCTTCGCCGGGCCCAACAGTGAAACTGGTCTTCAGCCTATGCCCATGTATGCCCAAACCTACCAGGACTCGTCCAATCCCTTTACTCCTGGTGTAAATGGAACTTGCCAGTACCCCCAGATCACGATTGGTGGTGTTCAGGATGGATACCAGCATGGCAAAGACCTCTGGAACGTCTACGGCAAGAAGCTCGGCTTGCTTCCAGAACGCCCCAATGACCGCGTCTGGTTCCGGTCTAGTGAATCCGCCTTGACTCAAGGCTCTGCGGGTGCGGTCCTACGTGGGGTTTGGCCTGAATACGACGGGGCTTTGCCTTTGCACCAGATGGTCTCGTCCGTTGATACCGTCAATGAAGGATACTCTTGCAGCGCGATCTCCTCGACTCTCGATGATTTGGAGTCTACGTCTGAGTGGAAGGAACATCTGGCTGTGACGGAAACGTTGCGTTCAACGCTTGGCTCCATGCTCGGTGCTACATCTAGCTCGTGGCAGAGCACCTTTGACCACTTCTCTGACAATTTCCAAGCACGACTCTGCAATGGCTATGACCTTCCATGCAGCGTGACAAACTCATCTGAATGCGTCACCGAGGAAATGGCCAATGAGGTGTTCAGAGCTGGAGACTGGGAGTGGAATTACTACTGGCGCACAAACCCATATGTCACCAAATACATCCAGGTTGTCGAGGGACTCTTTATCGGAGAGATCCTAGCTCGTCTCCAGGCCGTGGGTGACGGCAGTTCCTCGATCGATTACAGTCATATCTTTATTCACGATGGCGACCTTGGGCCAGTCTTAGGGTCTCTGGGGATCAATGCTCTTCGATGGCCGGCCATGGGATCTAACATAGCCTTTGAACTCTGGTGAGCTTTCTATTGGTTGCGCAGGTAATGATTCTAAACTGACTCTCTCTCTAGGAAAATTGAGGACAAGCAAGAGTCAATTTATGCTCGTGTTCTGTACAGTGGTCAACCACTGGAAACTGTGCATGGGGAACTTGACTGGATCAGCCTTTCGAGCCTGATTGATATCATGAGTCCGTATGTACCAGAGAACATCACAGAACTTTGCGGGTAGAATGGAATTACGATCTGCCGTCTAGGTTCCGATATAGGAATCAAGAGATGAAAAATCTCTGCACATGAGGAGGACCTTGAGGGTTAGTTCTAGGTCTAAACTTCTCATGGTATAGAAGACTTGGCGCCTGTTACTATGGGTCCTATTGTATTGATCATGATTGGACCTGGGGATCTCTCTAAGGCTGAGCCGGTTGGGCTGGAGTGGGGCCAAGATATAACTTACAGTATATGCCGTAATAATCTCGGCTCTAGCTGCATCAACGTACTTTTTGTCAACACGAAAATGTTTTTGAAACCATAGTTACGAAGATAAAAGAGATAAGAAAAAAGATGAATCTAATACCAAAACCTTTCAAAATACTATTAGAAACAACGCACCTTTGTTTTACCTGGAAGCATTTTGCCTGTTTTACATTAATATGGAGTGACGCCACTCTGGCCTTGATCGGAGTGTTCCGCCCGTTATAAGCTCGAGACTCCACCGGCCAAAAAAGTGTCAATCCCTCCCACTTCATCTTACCTACTCACAAATTTTCTTAAACCTCCATTCCTTTTTCTTTTCCTTTCCCTTTTCTTTTTCCCTTTCCTTTTCTCACAGTTCTTCTATTCAACGGGCAAACTACCAATCAAACAGTCCATCCCTTGTTTTCCCGCTGCGAAACTCTGCGCGACAAAGCGCAAGCGTTCCAGCTGCCATGGGACTTTCCAAGACCAACAGGATCATCATCCTGCTGATCATCGATATCGCATTCTTTTTATTGGAATTGATCACCGGTATGAGCCGACTTCTCCGGTAAATGTGTCTCACGCTGACTCCTGTCTCTTTTAGGTTATGCCGTCCACTCGCTCGCTCTAGTCGCCGATTCCTTTCACATGGTTCGTCCTTTGCCCCCGATCGCACGATGCTCTTTTACCCGTGAAGTTGAGTCTAATTGGAAAATCAGTTGAATGATGTGTTATCCCTATGTGTTGGTCTATGGGCTGTCAAGGTCGCCAACCAGGAGACCAACTCGAAAATGTATACTTATGGCGTAAGTTGGATGAGAGCGGCGACCCCTCTCCCCCCTCCCCACCCTTGAATATGATCTAACTTTGATTCTGGGCTCACAGTGGCAACGGGCGGAAACACTTGGTGCCTTGGTCAACGGGGTATTTTTGGTCGCCCTATGCATGTCGATCTTCTTAGAGGCGACTCAGCGATTGGTGGAGCCGCAGGAGGTGCAGAACCCCAAGTTGGTCTGCATTGTTGGTTGCTTTGGCCTTCTTTCAAACATCCTGGGCTTAGCCCTCTTTCACGACCACGGCCATGCGCATGGCCATTCTCACGGACATGATCACGGTCACGCCCATGATGAAGATATCGAATCGGGTCACGCCGATCATGAGCACAGCCATTCGGTGGTCACTGATCACCATATCAATGGCCACAACCACCCCGATGCTCCCTTGCAACATAGCATTCCGCACCCCGCCACTGACCCCGCTTCGCCGTCTCGGAAGCGCCGCGTGGCAGACTCCCAAAGCCGTACCTCGAGACGATACAGCACCTCCGGCTTGGCGAGCGTCGAGGACATCTACGTGCATCCCGCTACTATGCGACAGGATATCATTGCCGCCAGCCGGGGCTCCTTTGGCAATGCAGACTCGTCCGACTCGGACACCCGAGACGACGAAACCCCAACTGAACACTCCGGCCTCCTCCGCCATCGCGACCGCGCCTCCAATTACACCGATGAGGATGCCGGTCCGTTGATGGCGCCAGGCCCTGTTGAGGATGACTTGCACAAGCACCACAATCACGCCCAACCTAAGCCTAAGGGCCAAAAGGGTGGTCACAATCACGACCTAAACATGCGTGGAGTCTTCCTACACGTTATGGGTGATGCTCTTGGCAATATCGGTGTGATCGCCTCCGCGTTGGTAATCTGGTTGACCGATTATGATTGGCGTTTCTACGTGGACCCGGGTATTTCCCTGGTCATCACCCTCATCATTCTTGCCTCTGCGATTCCTCTTTGCAAGGCCGCGTCGCGAATCCTGCTGCAGGCTGTGCCCGCGGGCCTTAGCATTGACCACATCAAGGAAGACATTGAAGGACTTCCAGGTGTCATTGGCTCTCACCATCTTCACGTGTGGCAGCTGAGCGATACGAAGGTCGTAGCCTCTATTCACATCCAGGTGGACACGGAAATCAAGGGCGAGGGGTCGGAGAGATATATGCGTCTCGCCCGTCAAGTTCGACGATGTCTCCATGCCTACGGCATCCACTCCTCAACCATTCAGCCAGAGTTTGCCCCCGACAGCGATACTGAAGAGGGACAGAACTTGACCCAGGCATCCTCGTCTCGACCGGGCGCTGATGATGCGAACCACAGCCAAGCCGCTAGCTTGCGGGATGGTGACTCTCAAGCCTGTCTCCTTGAGTGCGACGACAATTGCGCCCAGGGTGGCCAATGCTGCCCACCAAAGTGAGCTTCAAAAATCGTCTTTGCTTCCCACTCCATTGCATTCTTTCTCCGCTAATCCCCATCTATCTTGTGCATCTCATCATCCTATCTGACTACCATTGCTGTCTATCCTGATACATCATCCTCACTTCCGTTTATTCCAACTATTCTTCACCGTGGTTTGTACCTGGATCTCCACGGTTCTGTATCCTAGAACTTCGAGTTTCACCTATGTCCTTGGCCCTGTGGGTTTCCTCCCAACGGTGAATCATGGCGTGACATTAGATTTGATTGCTTCTCTCTCGGCCTCCTCATCATCCTGATATCCACTCAGTCCTTGTATCTCTATTTATCGTTAATGAACTCGACCACATTCGGAAATTAATATTTGGGCTCCGCTGGCAGCTATTCAACCACGAAGCATACTAGATATATAATTGTTAGAAGCTCCATAAGTACTTACAGTTTAACAGCGAACCTTCCGTATGCATGCAACATCAAGTCACGTGGGATCGACGTGGGCGCCACCAAATGTTTCCGGCCCCTTGTTTTCCCTCTTTGCTGCCAAGTCCCTGTCATGCATTGAAACGTCTTTTTAAATCACCATTTGCTTCCTCTTTGCCCTATTTCGACGCAAGTCAATCGTTTTTTTTTTCTCGTTCGTTCATGTGCATTGGCCTTTAGAGCATGCAGCGTCACTCCTTTCGTTGATTCCCCACCCAAATGAACCCGTGTCGCCTGGGGTCGAGCCACTATTTCTTCTATCTTCAACCGAAATGAGTTACGCCTATCCACGCAACATAGGACCTTCTACCCTTCCTTCTTTTATACCTTCCAAAACGCGAACTCTTGATCGCACGTGGGATGATCTTCCAGGGGCCGCAAAACGATGGATTGGGGAGGGCGCCAATAGCATTCGAACGGCAAGGCCCCGTATCAGACACGATATGCAGAGATCTGCGATAGTCATCTTCAAGCGCATCTTTACAATCATCAATGCTGTGATCTTACTTTGGTGCTTCACGTTACGGTGGGGAGAGCGCACAATCTTCCAAGAAAGTATAGATGCCTGCATCTGGCAGAATTGGGAAAGCTGGGTGAGTCGCTTTTGTGATCTGCTATTTAAATGGGATATATCCATGGGATCTCTTCTGACTACCTCTTGCTCTAGCCTCAAGATGCAACGCCGCATCACGTTGCCTTCGTCGCCGATCCGCAACTAGTCGATCCCCACACCTATCCTGGCCGCCCATGGCCACTCTCTACCTTGACCGTCCGTTATACAGACCAGTATCTCCGTCGGTCTTTTTCAACCATTCAAAACAATTTGGTTCCGGATTCGGTTTTGTTCCTTGGTGATCTCTTCGACGGCGGAAGAGAATGGGCCACTGGCACGACCTCTAGCCCGGAAGAGCGTTACAAAGGATACAAAGGTACTTTTTGGAAGGAAGAGTATGGGCGCTTTGTAAAGATATTTGTGGAACCTTGGCTCAGGCAAACCGATTCTCCCATGGACGGTCGGGGTCGCAGAATGATCGCAAGCTTGCCAGGAAACCATGATCTGGGATTTGGCAATGGAATACAAGAGCCCGTACGGGATCGGTTTGAAGCCTACTTCGGCAAAGGTAACCGGGTAGATGTCATTGGAAACCACACCTTTATTTCGGTGGACACGCCGTCGTTGAGTGCGATGGACCAACCAAACCCCCAGACTGGCAGCTCCAGCTCAAGCTCCGTTGATGAGAGTCTCCCTCCGCCGATCTGGAAGGACGCAGCCGACTTTCTTAACAAGATTCCCACATACCGGGCCAAGGCCGAAATGGATGAGCTCAGGATGCTGCGTAAAGAGCCCGAGGGCGTCAAATTCGATTACCGGGTCGTGGATGTGGTGGAGTCCTCAATCCATGACAATCCCCCCAACAACCCTCTGCAGCTCCCTGCTATTCTCCTCACCCATGTGCCCCTCTACCGCAAGCCAGCCACTCCCTGTGGTCCGCTCCGAGAGCGGTACCCGCCTTCGTCGGCCGAGGAGCTGGAAGAAGACGAACCCAATTCACTGACACTTGGCGCTGGCTATCAATATCAGAACGTACTGACCCCAACCATCTCGAACGAATTGGTTTCCAAAGCGGGCCCCAACGTTGTGCAGGTCTACTCTGGGGATGACCATGACTACTGTGAGCTGACCCATCGAGAGTTCAACGGCTCGCCCAAGGAGATCACTGTGAAGAGTATTTCTTGGGCGATGGGTGTTCGACGTCCTGGTTTTGTGATGACCAGTTTATGGAATCCACTTGACCCTGAGACAGGCGAGTCCACGATGAAGGGATCTTCCCCAACGATCCAAAACCACCTTTGTCTTCTCCCCGACCAACTCGGGATCTTCATGCACTATGGCTGCGTTTTGTTGTTTAGCGTTGTCGTTCTGTTCATGGCCTCTGTTTACCATGCATTTCTTACCCCTGGGTCAACGTCTTCCCCTACCTCACTCCTTCCCCTCTCTGAAACACGCCCGGAGTCCTTCAAGCGCCGGTATCCCACATCCGGTACGTCTAGCTCCACTCTATCTGGTCCCGGCTTGGCCGGCCGTGGCAGCACTGTCCTGCCCCGTCGCTACTCCGGTGCCCAACCGCCCCAGAATGCTTATTGGGCCCTAGTTCAAGATGATGTTGCGACGACCACGCAAAAGGACAAAGGCCTTTACCGCCCAACACGGGCTCATGGTTTCCGCCAAAAATGTGCCCACACGACCCGAGAATTTGTTCATTCTATCCGGGCGGTTGCTCAGGTTGTCTTACCTGTGTATTTCTTTTTGATCTGGCGCTGGTAGCTGGTTCTCAACCCAACGCATATAGTGAATAGACTTAATACATGGAACCATCGGATCAAGAAGCCGACGCAGCGTACTCCAATCCTTCTCATCGCGAGCCCAGTCCCGATCTTGCTCACCGAGGCTGGAAGTTGGTCTGGAGCACTCGGCGCCCAGACTCGGCGAGGTCTCACCAAGGTTTGTATCTGTTGACTCGGATCCCGTTGTCTTGATTTCGCCGAGACCGGGCTAATTTCGGCAGGCTATCGGGTATCCCGCCCAATGTACACTAAGGACAGCCCCCCTATTCAATAGGCTTTTGCCAAGCCTTGGACACGGGCCGATGTACTGGAACTTGCCCGGGGTAAACACCGAGAGAAATAGCGGATACACTTGGACAAGTGTACCAGGCTTTTAGAATTGATTTCAAGATGTGTTGGTTTGATCTTCCATACTACACCGAAACAACTCAAAACCATGTACATGTTTTGTATTATTCTAGTTTGCTTTCATGACACGATGCGGGGATATGTGTGGATACTTGACTTTGGGCCTTCCTGTACTGCTCGGAAGAAAAGGTTTCAAAAACTCAGTGCAACCTCAATATCGCCACTTGGACATCTCAACTGGGCTCCGGTGAAGCCCCAAACTCTTCCCCGAGTCTGTAGCGCTCATGACAAGGTTGCCGAATACTGGAGATGGCGTCATTCCAGGGATGTGGAGATCTGAAAATCCGGAGCTTGACGAGTCCAGACTCTCCCTTCAGGGATATTCTAATTAAAGGATCTATGGATGCATTACGCCCCATTACATCCTCAAATTGACACATACAGTTAGATTGAAGAAACCCATCTACATAAGCGATAGTCAACTGTATACAGCAACAAGGGATAGACGTTTCCCCCTAATGCGGCTCCCGAGACCGCCGATCCCGATCGGCGCACTTAAAGCGGGCACAACTTGACTTCACTTGAACTCCCGTTTCCGGTGTATGAACATTCGAAGCTGACTTTATTGATTCCCAGGAGATTTTAGGCGATCTTAAGAGGCATGTAAATAAATTCCCGGTTGCAGCCAACATCTGGGACGTGATTGACTCGAAACAGGTCAATTCCTTCGAGAACAATTCTGTTCGAGGCAACAGGTTGATCGGTTCCACTTTTCAACGTGGCCGCATTGGCTTTACTCAACCCTTGCGCTAACGAAAACATGGAACGAATGGGTCCATGGACATAGACCCTGAGCCCCACGGGGTACACCAGGTCAAAAGTTTCTGCTTGCAGCCATTCTGGGCTCTCTTGCACATGTGGAGTACAAAATGTTTCCCACTTTCCCTCTGTTTGTTTTTCTTTTGAACTTCCCGGGTATGATGTTTGTTGATCCTCTAATCATACATTACTCGCGTACTCTTTCTATCATTCCACTCGATCAAATCTGTCCATCTGTACACTATGGGTTTCGCATTGAAGAAGCCTGATGATGCACTTGGCTCTGCAACTCCGGCTATCATCATCGGCCTATTTGTGGCTTTCGGTGGTGTTCTATTTGGGTGAGTCTTGACAGTAGTTTCCTCTGAGTACTAAACTAATACACTAGTCTCGTGCAGATATGACACCGGAACTATTAGTGGCATTCTTGCCATGAAGTATTGGCGAAAAATGTTTTCCACCGGCTACATCAATCCCGACGACCATTTACCTGATGTCACATCCCCCCAATCCTCGATGATTGTCTCCCTCCTCTCAGCGGGAACCTTTTTCGGTGCCTTGGGTGCCGCTCCTATTGCGGATTACTTCGGTCGTCGGATTGCCATGATTCTTGAGACCTTTGTCTTCTGCATAGGTGTTATTCTACAAACTGCATCGACATCCATTCCACTCTTTGTGGCTGGCCGTTTCTTTGCCGGCCTGGGTGTGGGTCTCTTGTCCGCAACTAGTGAGTCTATCATCGATCTACAAAACTGGCTAGGCAAATCTCTAACCATGTCTTCTAGTCCCCCTCTACCAGTCAGAGACGGCGCCCAAATGGATTCGAGGAACGATTGTCGGTGCCTACCAGCTAGCCATCACGATTGGTCTGCTCCTGGCGGCCATTGTCAACAACTCGAGTAAGGATCGCGACGACACTGGTTGCTATCGGATTCCCGTGGCTATTCAATTTGCCTGGGCTATCATCCTTGTCGTTGGAATGCTTATCCTGCCTGAGACTCCCCGATTCCTCATCAAGAAAGACAAGCATGAAGCCGCAGCCAAGGCTCTTGCCCGCCTGCGTCATCTTGACATCAACGATTCCGCCATCGTTGAGGAGCTGGCAGAAATCCAGGCTAACCACCAGTATGAAATGAGCCTGGGTAAGGCCACCTACCTGGAGATCCTGCGTGGCTCTATTGGAAAACGGTTGGCCACCGGTTGTGCCGTTCAAGGCCTCCAACAGCTCGCTGGTGTTAACTTCATTTGTACGTTGATCACAATCCGTGTCCCACTACCTAATATCTATTAACCCTTATAGTCTACTACGGCACCACTTTCTTCCAAAATTCGGGTATCCAGAACTCTTTTGTGATTACGCTGATCACCAGCATCATCAACGTGGTATCAACCTTGCCCGGTCTATACATGGTGGAGAAATGGGGCCGTCGGCCCCTGTTGATGTTTGGCGCAGTCGGCATGTGTATCTCGCAACTCGTGGTAGCCATCGTCGGTACCGCGGCAACATCCGCCGTGGCGAATAAGGTGTTGATTGCATTCGTGTGTGTCTACATCTTTTTCTTTGCCTGCTCTTGGGGTCCCGTTGCCTGGGTAGTCACGGGTGAACTATTTCCCCTCAAGGCCCGCGCCAAGTGTCTCTCCATCACGACCGCTACCAATTGGTTACTCAATTGGGCCATTGCCTATGCTACACCCTACATGGTGAACAGCGGCCCCGGGAATGCAAACCTGAAGTCCAAGGTTTTCTTTATCTGGAGTGGGTTCTGTTTCATCTGCGCCATCTTTGTCTACACGTGCATCTATGAGACCAAGGGTCTGTCACTCGAACAAGTGGATGAACTTTACGCGAAGGTGCCTGTTGCGTGGAAGTCGAAAAGTTTTGTTCCGTCTGTCCACTACACTGATGTTCGCGATGTCTCCGTCTCCAACTCTGGTGATCTTGCCGAGCTTGAGACACAGGCCAATGAGAAACGCAGCGGCGAGGAAGCGACTCATTTGGAAACTATTAGTGCAAAGGCTGATGTTTAATTGGGCTTTTTGTCTCAATGCTTTGAATATGTGCATGACTAGCGGACTATGACTGTTTCTTCTTGTTTTTTTTTTTTTTCTTTGCGTATTGAATTGCAAACTTCGCCTGATCTAATGTGTATACCTACAATGTTCTCCAATGTCAGAATATATTGATTTCTTCTAAGGTTTTTCTCTCTCTAAGGACTTAGACCGAGCCCCAGAGCGATAGTCTCGCCAACTATCAGCGAACTTTCAACATTGCGATAGACGTGGGTATCCATGGATGGATGTGATACATATAGTGCAGGTGTAATAGGCTATGACGTATGTTACTATGACGCACGTTACTATTTGTATTTCCGATTGGTGTACCTTTATCTTCACGTGATGGTCCCTGAACCAGTAACCAGGATCGATCTCTCTTGTTATGAATTCCTCCTAATAGGCTCAGGATCATTTTGCGCACTGATCATTGCCAGGTCGAGGCTTAATGACGGATCCTTGCAAACCGATGTCAACCATATAACCGTGACCATGTCGGTCCCCATTGCTTTGGAGAATCTCGTTTCTCCTGTCCTTGCGGAGCAGTCGGACAAGTCTCAGCCCCACCTGGTTCTCTCCTCTTTTGATCATGTTTTCGAGTCCCCGAGGTTGAAAGGCCAACCCAGTATTACGCGATACAAGGATGGACCAACTATCGCCCAAAAGCCAGAACACATCGAACCGGCACTCCACGTTGACTCGAACGACCATCCACTGTTTCCTCCCCTTCCGACCTATGGCGCTCCTAATTTCACTCGCAATTCACGATACTATGCCATGATGTTTATTTCATCTATACTGTCTCTGGCTTTTCTCACAGTCATATTCTCAGGAGCATTGATTTGTAAGGCTCAGACGACACTGCAGGCCGTGATTCCACGATTAAGAGGATATCGCATGGCTTTACAACAGGGTTCTCTTGTCGAGGAGCGAAATCGGAAATTGGAAAGAGCGGATCCAGACCAGGAATGGCATACTCGGCCGCAGAAAAAGCATGTCCACGAAGAGCAAGGTCCTGACGAATGCCCTCCCCTGGAAGGCAGCAAGGACATGATCGTCTGCGACGTTGCCTACTATGCGAGACAGGTCGGGCTTGATGTGGAAACTTTTCGTGTTCAAACGGAGGATGGCTTCATCATTACTTTATGGCACGTATATGACCCTCAAGAATACACCGCTCTGTCTCCGCAGCAAAGACGTGAGCGAGGCCCGACCGTCTTCAATGGAATGAAGGATGGGAATTCATTCCAATCCGGGTCTGGTCGGCGATATCCCATTCTGTTGGTTCATGGGCTTCTTCAAAGTGCGGGCGCGTATTGCACCAACGACGATGACAGTCTTGCATTCTTTCTGTGCAAGTCTGGCTACGATGTCTGGCTGGGCAACAATCGCTGTGGCATGAATCCAGAACACGCAACTCTTTCGTCCTCCGATCCCCGCATGTGGTCGTGGGATATTCGCCATCTTGGGACCCTTGACCTAACAGCACTGACTTCGCGTGTGCTTTACGAAACCGGGTTCAGCAAGCTGGGTCTAGTGTGCCATTCACAAGGAACTACTGAAACCTTTGTTGCACTGGCCAAAGAACACCGACCAGAACTAGGCGAACGAATCTCGGTCTTTTGTGCGCTTGCACCAGCTGCATATGCCGGCCCACTCGTTCGCAAGTCCTTCTTTCGGTTCATGCAAATTCTTTCACCTGCATTGTTTCGCCTTGTCTTTGGCATCCATGCATTTATTCCCGTCATGATGACAGTCCGTCGATATTGCAATCCCAAGGTATATGGCACTCTTGCCTACTGGGTCTTTTCATTTCTTTTCGGATGGACTGATGCGCGCTGGGAGCGTGATCTACGTCATCGTATGTTTCAGTTTGCTCCTGTATATGTCAGCGCGGAATCCATGCGATGGTGGCTCGGTAGCGAGAGCTTTGCCAAGCATGGGTGCATCTTGTCCCCTGCTGAGGACCAGAACAACTGTCATCGTACCTCGACTGGGGGCGATCATGGTGATGATCCCCGGGACCCATGTCTTGGTTCTCAAAGGGAAATCCCTTGGTTCGGCCCCCAGGTGCCCCCGTTTGCTATGTGGATCGGTGGATCTGATGCCCTAGTTGATGGCCAACGACTCCTGCGTCGCTTTCAGGATGGACTTGAACCGCATGTACGAGTCGTTCACTCCAAAGTGATCGACGAATATGAACACCTCGATGTGTTATGGGCCGTAGATGCGATTGAGCAAGTGGGCAAAGAAGTGCGACAGGTGCTTTGGACAACAATGCCTGAAGATGCTCGCAGCGTCTGTCGCATTCCGACCGGGGTCCACTCGGGCCAGCTCGATGGATAAATGACGGTTTAGATCAACTTCCTCGTCATATATATATACACGAATTGTACATAGAGGCACACGAATCTGTGAGTACTGGTATACTAGATTTTTCTAGGAGGTAATTGGTTTCTTAGATCATTCAGTGAGATTCAAATGCTATGAAAGCAAGTGATATAGGGCATTCCCTTAAAGGGGCTATAAACAATAGAGAATAAAACCCAAGCCAAATCCAAAGATAAAGAATCGAGCCAGCTGGCGAGGTATACAGACTATGCCACCACTCCTTCCTCTGTACCCTCGGTTCTACTTGAAGGAAGAGTAATCGAGTGTCGGCGATGGTCATTACCACCTTTGATTCGTCGAATACCGAAGACTTGGCCCACTTCCCTCCAGAAACCCAGCGGAGGATCTATGAAACTCGCTTCATACGCATCAATCAAAGGTCTTTCCCAGACCAAATCAACCTCATGAGGTCGGACAAACTTGGTCCGCTTGAAAATTTTCCACAGAATGAAGAGAATAGGGATGACGATTTGCATGGTATAGTTTGCCCAGAAGTCAGACACTGACCATGGTTTAAAGGCGGGGTATCCGTAGAAAAGTGTGACGAGAAACATCCAAACCAGCGCCAAGTAGGCAGAGTAAGGCTGGAAGCGACCGAAGTATGCGAAGCTTCTGCGATCCACACCCTGCACTTTACAGGCGCGGTGGTAGCAGATGAAGGTGATACAGATCGTGATGTAGTTGATAAGACCTGGTTCATGGGTTAGCGGCATGTTCGCACATTTTCGGTGGATTCTGACCTCCAGCAGTAACAAGTTCTGAGAACCACGTGATGACAGTGGCAGAGCTGCTAGAACATTGCAGGAACGATAGCATCGGGAAGATCATCACAATAATAAAACAGTATATCGGGACACCGTTGCGTGTAGTGTGGGTAAGAATTCTAGGTGCTCGACCCTCGAGCGCTAAACTGTAAAGGGTTCTGATAGCGCAGTAGGTATACGTATTACCGGCAGAGAAAATGGAAGTCAATAGTAGACTAAGAATTGTCAGCATTAAGCAACATCTGGCTGTTGGGAGTACTAACGCGTTGATAATAGATGGGAAAATGGAGACGCCAAGATTTCGCATGCCTATAACATAAGGCGATGCCGCAGCAGTTGAACCAGACTTTTCACCGGAAATGACGGCCGCTAATTGAGGATCCCTACAAGAGCAGACAATCCCAACAGCAAGAGCTCCACCCATGAAGAACAGACCGAAGCGGAGGTAGACTGTCTTGAACGCCGCTTTGATATACAGTCGAGGGCGCTTGGCTTCAGCCGCGACCATCGAAATATACTCCGGGCCGACGACAGTAAACGCGGCTGACCACAGAGCTCCTAAAAACCCTTCAAAGCGACCCAAGGTGCCAACATTGAGATACTCCATGAAGGAGCCAGGATTGTTCCAGTGGCGGAAGCCGTATACATCATGGGCTGGGTTGCCGCCAACCATGGTGATGAAGGTGAAGAAGAACAGGGCGAAAATTAAGATCACCTATGAATCCTTTTGAGTTAGCTCAAGCTCAAAATAGTCAGAGAGGGAACTTGCCTTGCCCCCAGAAAGCCAAAATTCAGCTTCACCATAAGCTTTGACGGCCATCACATTGAGGACACTAGCCAGAATGTCAGCGGAGATGCCGGGGATTTCATGCCAACAAAGAACTTACCCATAACAGATGATGATCGCAGCGCAAATGCCAGCCACGGGACCAGGTTCAGTCACTTTATCTGACCAAAAGGACACGACCAGAGTGAAAGCGGAAATTTCGAATGGAATCAAAAGAGCCTCATAAAAGCTGCATTTCGGTCAGCCCATATCTTTTGGTAACGCCGAAGAAAAGAATCGAACAAGAAATTCCAGCCCACCATGAAACCGAGGGCATCATCAACCCATTTTCCGGCCAATCGAATAAAACCACCACTCACGGGGAAGGTGGTGGTCATCTCGGCGAGGCAGTTGTTGACCATGGCCAAGAAAATGCACTGGATGCTGTAGGCGAGGAACAAACTACCAGGACCACCATGGTACAAGCCCGTTCCGATACTCACAAATAGGGCAGTTCCAATGGATCCTCCAATGGCAATTAGTTGAATTTGGCGGTTCCCCAAGTGACGCTGGAGATTGTCGGCGTTATCGGCCATTAATCCCTCCTGGACATCCTGGTGGCCCTCGGTCGCCTTGAGACCTAGCGTGTCCACCACGCCATGGATGTTGCTGGACGGTTTATCTTCGCTCATGAACGCCATGTTGGGTCATTCCAATTCGGGACAGGCGAGTAAGAAGTAGTCTATCGTACAATATCTGGGTAAATGGGCATGTCGCTTGCAGGGCTTGTAATGAAATGGGGGCAGTGTCGCACGGGAGTAAAAGAGTCGCGAGGCGGGGTGCTGCTATGGGTGGGGGATCCGGGATATTCTGAGAATTGTCGATCTAGACTTGGATTGTACTTTGTGCTTAGTGCCGGTTCACGGAGAAATGGACCGTGAGGAAATCCAGATTGAACAGAATTGAAAAGAATGTAAGATTTCGGTCGAATCATGGAAAGCAATGAAGGTTGAAAGAAGATTTCTCGGGGGAAAAAGCAACTTGGCCGGGAAGAGAGTAACGTTCCCATCTAGTCTACTCCATACATGACCCGGTCTTGGACTTCATACGCCACGTTTTTGGATCTTGATATCTGTTCATTGGTCAATCTTACAATGCCAAGCCACATGGATCCACTTACCTTTCAAGAAACGCGAAAATACGTCGGAGGCTTGAAAGGGGGCTTGACGGGGCTGAATGGACCAAAGTGTCCATTACAGTTTGTCTAATTTATCTCATTTATCTTATTTGTCTGCCAGGATTGAATGTAATTGACATGAACAGGTGAAACTGAACAAACTGAACAAACTGATTGTCGAACAGGGACATTTCGTGTGTACGTAATCAATGCAATCACCCTAGACTCGATGCGGTAATCCGGTCCCTTATCAGCTGAATTTTTCAACAGCATTTACCATTGTGGCGTGCTATGGCGGTTTCAAGGTCTCCACTTTATCCTGCTAAGTTTACAAAGTTACACGATATTCGTACGGTCGGCAATCGCAGATTGGGAGGGTTAATGCGCCCCAGTTGGCATGCATCCCTTGGGGGTTAAAAGAGATAGATGCATCCTCAATCAATGGCCCGGGTCGGATCGATAGTGGTTGGAAGTGAATCCCCACTCTCTGCTTGTCTTTGGTCCACCGATTGTGTTTGGTTTCGAGAATTGCTTGATTTTAGTGCCGACACCCTTCCAATCTTTTATTCGATCATGCCTATGCCCCGGCGCCAGGATTTGGTCGTCTGTTTCGAAAACCCTGGGTAAGAAAAGTATTGAGATCAGTGATGCGATCGATGTGCAATTTGCGGCCTCACGATAGCGTCAGTCCTTTCGCGGAGTCTTCGCCACTGGAACGGTCAGTCTTATACCTCCAGGTGGGTGAGTTAGTTTAACAAGAAAGCTGCTATTTGAAACTTCACCTTTGACGTAGCCGCCATCGGCCAGATTAATACTAAGACACAAGCGTTGTGTAGCGGTGTACCTGACCAGGATAGTATATCCGTGCCAGATCAATTAGACCGCATTATTTATATGATGATCCGTCTAACAGTCAAGGGAGCAAAATTGATGTTTTCCAGGTAGACCAGGTTGAAGTAGACGAGTCGCATTTCTCCAGATCGTGGAAAGTGGCAAAAGTCCGAGCTCAAGGTGGAGCGGGCACTAAAGGCACTAAAACCCCACTTTTGACATTTCCCCAGATTTCCACTTTTCCACTTTTTCCCCCCAAGTCTCCACTGTATCTATATCTTCAATCATCTTCGGATTAACGGAAGGGAAGAACTGAATCTCTGATTTCCTAATGTTCTGCTTTGTGTAATCTCAGAACCTTGATTGAACCCCTTAGGCGCTGATCGTGTGAGGATGTACTAGGTGCTGGATTAGACCTTCGTCGACCAATGGTAAGATTGAGAAGAGTTTCAGCTCCGTGGGAGGAGGTCAACCTAGACTCTCTTCATTCCACTGTCACCATCAGGCAATACGAAAAGTACCCTAAGTAGCTCTTTGGAATCATGGATTTAGACGTAGCGACCATGGTGGGCCCTTGCTGGAAACTCTCGCAGCTGCCTCTATCCACTGAATGATCCCATCGAGGCCAATCTAGACAAACCAAACCAATTCATTCCCTGAAAGTACGAGTGTGTCGCCACGCAAGGGTACCCCGGACGGTACCGCCACAACCCCGCATACACCTGTCAGATGATTTCACCTATATAAGGGTGGGAAGGGGGAATTTGCCTTTTCTCATCTACCAACTCTCTACTCTTTACTCTCTACTATAACAGAATACAACATCCACACAGCAATCATGTCAGCACCTGTCGGACCCATTATGCAGCAGCTCGCTACCCTGCCAGCTCGTTCCAGACAGGGGTTGAATAATTTGCGACAGAGGCTCTTCCAGCAGGGTACGCTCACCTTGCTCTTTCACCAACTCCATGACGAACAGTTTCACTAATAACTTACAGGTGAGAAGCCAAAGAAGGAAGGTCAACTCCTTCGCACCTCGATGACCGTCCATCGACCTGTCTGGGTGACTGCCGGCGGCGGCCTTTACACCAGTATGGCTGCGGTCTATCTCACCATGCGTTACTTGAAGCATGTCAGATAGATCCGGCCACATCATGGCGTCCAACTCTTTTGATTAACCATACATATTCTCGCTTGACACACTTTCTTCTCCCACCACCTTCACTACTTGGGCACCGTACCGGTTATGGACCTTTCCTTTGTTCAGATTCATGGTCGTCGTATCATCACCATAGAGTGGCAAGACAGACCAGGCGTTTGAGGGCTACTATTACCCTGAATACATGACTATTATCATATCTACTGTAACGTTACTGCAACTACTATCTTTAAATCCCACATATCAATTACTATAACACAAACAGGAGACATGCCACTCGTAGGAGACACGCTTCGTAGGGATGCAATCATCAAGATTTTCATCGAGTCATCACAATCAAATAGATACACATACTAGGGCTAGAATTTGTCGCCTATCTTCATGTGGAGCAGATCTACTATGACTACATACTATGACTACAGATCCTTGCTCTCGTCATTTCGCATATCCGGCCAAATCATTTAAATGTTTTGAATCTTGTCATCTCGATACAAATGGAAACTTTTCAGAATCTCAGCTGTAACACGGGGGAAATGGTCTTGGATAGCGCGACCATGACATTCCAAGGTTACGAAGGCCGTCCAGTCTAGCCCCTATTCCTAAAGGGATCCGGTGCAGAGCCCGCCCCATCCCTTTCTGGGCTGCCCAATCTGCCATCCGACCTATCACTGCACGCCTCTTACTCAGGGCGTCGTCACTGTACTTAGCAGGTGATCTCATGATTGTATCCTTCGGCGACGCAAGGGCCTTGGCAACCCCGCATTGGGCGATCTGTCATGTTTATTTCTCGGTTGTCTGGGGAAATAAGCAAAGCTGGAATGAGTATTGCAACGGCGCAGAATAAATGAGAATTTGTTGTTCACCGTTGGAGGTCTTAAAATGAGAGATCATGTTGGTTTTATGAGGGCATGACTATGTGTCAGCATGTAGGGAGGTGCTTTAGCTCTCTTGCGTCACATATTTTATGGATATTCTTGCTAAGTGTGGTCAATTCAATCCTTTTTATGTCATCAATTAGAGCAAAATTTTGGACTATTCAGCGATCAGATCTTCATTTTAGCTCAATTATCATACGAATGATCTAATATCCTTGTGATCCCTGTGCCCCTACAGACTGTACCTTTCCGCCGTCTCAAAAGCATCCCTCCAAATGACCAAACTTGCAAGTCGCACTTAACTGAAGAGAAATCGATGAAAATCCAAACATCATATCGGACTTGAGCCTTATTATTCACGCACTCAGACACCCAGGCACTCATTTCATCAATATTGCACGAAGTGACCCGTGAGCAGACTTAGGACATTCTCAACTCGCACCTCAGCGCTTGCGTCCCTTCTACTAATTTGCACATTGCCCATTTCTGCCGGAATGTCTTACTTCATCTCCCATTCCGGAACTTCTCCCTGTACTCCGTGTAGCCAACCTTGGAGCTAGCATCGGCGTGACATTTCATCAGTGCCGCTCCGGGAAGACCTGGAAGATGGAATATGCATAATTTCGTGCCAATTTCATACTGGTTACTCTGATTGCCTTTCTACATATTGCTCACCCTTGCTCCCTGTACAGAGTCAAGAGAACGAAAACTTCCCATTCCATCCGATGTGGATTACCTGTCACCAACAAGGCTGAAAGTGACCCACTCGTGATCTTCATTATTGGTCAGTCGATAACAGTGGAGCCATATAAGCTTCCAAGCTCCAAGGTCCTCGGGGCAAGAAGGCGATTAAGGATTACAATAGTGCACCGTTTCAGATTTGTGTTGTTTACATACTTACCTGCACTTAAATCCCCTTGATGCCTTCCAGTTTCTCACTTGTAACCAATCATGCTCTCGGACTCGAGCGACTAATCAGATCGCGCGGGGTAATGGCCACAGCGGCAAGACTTTTCTATAATTAACTCACATAAACATCACCAATTCCAAAATTAGCAGCCTTTCTCTGGCCAACACCACAAGCACGAGTTCCATGCAAGCTGTGTATTAGCCAGCGAGCGACATTGAATGTGGCCGAATCGCATCCAAATGGCGAAATAGCTGCACGCTCTGCATCGATATGTTTGGACCCTCGTTCTGTTTTCTAAGCGAGGTTTCACGATGTTCCGTCAACAGCCCGCCCAAAGCCGGACACACTCCCTCGATTAAACAGGGAAATTCATCCAAATGGCTTTAAAGTATTGAGCCATACATTATGTGGCAAACTTTACCCCGAAACTGCCCTCACATGGAGAACAGCGGGATTAAAAGCGGTGGCAGTTGAATTCCATTCGCCATGGTACTTTGGCATGGCGAGAACAGTCGGAGAATTCTACGGTCCCACTTTGTTACCGGAGGTGGCATGCATAGTTTCGATTGCCTGATACCGGCAGCTTGCTTGTCTTGTTCGGCCAAAGCTTGGCTTGAGCATTACCTTCGCTCTATACGGGGTCAATAATGTCCCGCAAATGGTCAAATCGTTCTTGCTTTCATCACATTAAGTTCATCTGTGAAATAGCTTAGTTTATCTGTACAGCTGTTCCGTTCTGGAATGAGAAACAAGGTACTTGATGTGGGCCCTGAAATTCACTCTAATTTTTCACGGTCCCCGTTACACCTTGGGAAAGCTCAACTCCTTATTATGTGCCCCTCACCTCTAATATTATCTACGTCATTTCAAGAATGAACCTAGCATAAAACTGGGCTTGTTGCAGATTCTTTCCCCTTCTATGGCGTAGCCGAAGCTATGTATAGTACCTGGATGGTCATGTTTGCTTCAAACCGGGAACTACTCCGCAGAAAGCGGGTCTTTCACAGGTCTTATCCCCAAAATACCCCAACATAGCAGATTCAACCGGGAAACAGTTGAGATTTCAAGTGTTTCACCTTCTTACAGCGGGCATCTGGGATCTTCGAGGAGACGACATTGAACAGATAACCGGAAGAATGCTACTCATCCCTCTGTTTTGGATATGCCAATATATTGCGCTATTAAGATTACTTGCAACCGATATATGTATCTATTCTTATGCATCTTGCCCCTCTTTTCGGTAATTTCTTGGAATGGCGTGAGCCAATCATCAGCTCTACTAGTTGGAGGCTGCGAGCAGCTTCAGGTCAATGAATTTTGCCGATGAGGGGAAAAATTGATCCATCCCCACTGTAGCAATTTCCGGGAACTATCAGGATATGCCGCATGAGGGGAAACATCTTTCATAGGGAATTAATGAGCAGAAATGCCATTATAAAAGGGCTTTTGGTGCACTTCAAACGACCCAGCGATTCCAGTCTACAAACAGGATATGAGCCCCAAAGTTCACTATTTTTTCCTTTCATTTCCCCACTACCTTGAATAAAGCTGTAATCTGGAAATTCGTTCCCATCATGAAGCTCCAAGATCATTTCCCGACTTTGTGTCTACTGCCCCTTTTGTCTGTTGTTGATGCAGCACCAGCTCGAAGGAGCATCAATGCCCCTTTAAGAGGATCCGAAGCGCTTCTCGGGTACTCTTCCACTGAAAAGATTGCTAGTGGAACTCAGCCAGACATTGAGTATAGTCTTCTTCCTGGCCAAACGGTCAGTCCGGATATCGGTGCCTATCTGGACTTTGAGGATGTCGAAAATCCCCAGCCTATCCGAGGCTCCACTGGGAGTGATGATCCCGGCCCCCGTATGTTGACATCTATTACTGCTCCACACTAGAGGTCTGACACAACATCTTCAGGTAATTATGCATACGATCGAATCAACAGTGACAAACTTGCTCCTCCTGGCACAGACAACGGTCAAACTATCAATGCCCAGTGGCCTATGGGTAAGTTATTGAACCAACCAGAGACAACGTGCGAATACTGATTATCATATAGGTCTTAGCCACAACCGGTACGGAATCTTAAATAAACTTCAAGTTCAAAGCATCGCTAATAGATTTAAAGACTTGGCCAAGATAATGCTGGATGGGCTCGCCAGGAAAATACGGTGGTGATGCCGGCTGCAACGGAAATGGCCGGCGTTGATATGCGACTTGAACCCGCTGGTTATCGTGAGCTGCATTGGCACGTCGCCGCAGAATGGTCTCTGGTGTTGAATGGCTCCTGTCGTATCCAGGTGAGCGAAGTTATATTTTGTACCCGATAATTCAATTGACTTACTCAATCTGGCAGGCCGTCGACCAGGATGGACAGACTTTCGTTGATGACCTTACTGCAGGTGATGTTTGGTTTTTCCCACCGTATGTTGATATTCCTTTTCAACAGCTTGAATCATGTGAAAGTCATCTTTAACCTGTATCTAGAGGAATTCCTCACTCCATTCAAGCACTAGACGATGGAGTCGAGTTTCTCCTTGTCTTTGACCAGGGCGACTTCGACGAGGATAACACATTCCTTGCTACGGAAGTTTTCCTTCATACCCCCGTAAGATGCTCCCATGTATCAATAACAATGATGAGGCTTACCTAAGAAACAGAAATCGGTTTTGGCGAAAAACCTCGGCTTGAATATCTCAGCCTTTGATGATATTCCAGACAACGAGCTATACATCTTCGAAGGCACCCCTGCACCAGATGACATTGAAAAGCAAAATGTCACGACTCAATCTGGCATTATTCCCCGATCCGAAAGCTACTCCTACCACTTCTCTGAGCAGCCCGCGCATGAAGTCGCCGGCGGGTCAGTTAAAATCGTTGATCCCCTCACCTTTCCAATTGCCAGTAATTTCTCTGCCGCCATTGTCACTGTGCATCCTGGTGGCATGCGAGAAATTCATTGGCACCCCACTAGTGATGAGTGGACATTTTTCATCAAAGGGCAAGCCCGCGCAACGTTGTTTTCGGCGCCTAACTCTGCGACGACGTTTGACTACCGTGCTGGGGATGTTGGTTACTTCCCTCAGTCAAACAGTCATTATATAGAGAACACTGGTGATGAGGATTTGATGTTCTTGGAGGTGCTTCAAGCACCCCAGTTTACCGGTAGGTGGCTCTTACATCAACCTCTCTGATCCCTTGGCTTATCATCTTTAGATATGGCTCTTGGCCAATGGCTGGCATCTACCCCGAAACAGATTGTGTCAGACACCTTGAAATTGAGTGAAAGTACTCTTGATAAGCTCAAAACGGCAAAGCAATATGTTGTGGCTAGTACGACTAGCGACTAGTACTTTTTATGCCATACTGAGGGCGGATTTTATTTTAGCTGTTATTACTTCGGTTGTAACACCTGGCGTTGGAAGCTTAATAAAGTATGACAATCTAACTGACTATCAATGTCTTTCTGACTGGTACATATCTTAATATCTAAAATACAGTGCTATTCAAATACCCCTAGAGCTACTGACTTTGGTTGGAGCGATACTTCTAGCAATGTGATAAAAACATTATCCCATTGAAAAAAAGTTGCTAGGTGTTAGAAAAATTAGATTTGTTCTTATTTGATAATCGCTAGGACTGATGTAAAGAGCATCCATGGATGCTCACTAAAAGGAATGTTTGATACCTGCACTGTCCATCCAGAGACATGTCTGCCATCCTGACGTATAGAGGAGTCAGAAACTCAATGCTCATAAATGTTGATCAACGGTTTTTTCTACATGCAAAGATGCGCAATTATACAGTCTGACAGTACAAGTGCTGGCTTATACTACTCTTAATTAGAATATGATTAACACGTGATGTGGCTTATACTGATGTGGCGGTGTATGGAAGACCCACTTCAGCCACAATTACTCGCGACACAGAAACTTCCCGTTGATAATTCCAACCCCACGATAAACCATCTTCTGCCCTACTTTTGCATAATTCATCTGCAAAATGGCTCCTATTTCTATTGCGGACCTCGTGGCCGCCCTCCCCTCGGAGGACTCCTGGGGCCCCTCCTCCTCCGCCGACAACATGTTGAACGGTGTCCCTTATGCCCCCTTCTCCAAGGGTGACAAGCTGGGCCGTATGGCTGACTGGACCGCTGAGTCCAAGACCGGTGATCGTCAGGGTCGTCAGCAGTACAACCGTAACTTCAGAGGTATGTTATCAGTGTTGCGACTCTTTTTTCTTTGTGGCCCGCCGTGGCATGCTATTCCGCAGTCTACTGACTTGTGGTTTTTTTTTTGTTTTTAAGATCAGCAGGTGTACGGTGCCGGTTCCACCAGTCTATTCACCGTCCAGGCCGCCGAGGATGAGTCCTCTTTCTCCGTCGTCGACAACACTCGCACTTCCACCAAGCGTACCTTCGGTCGTGGCGGTGGTACCGTTTTCCGTGGCCGTGGTGGTCAGCGTGGCGGTACGGCTGGCCCTCGTGGTGGTGCCCGTGGTGGCTTCCAGCGCGCCGGTGGTGGCCGTGGCCAGGGTGACCGCTCTTACGACAGCCGCGGCAACCGTGGTGGCCGTGGTGGCCGTCGTTTCGGCTGGAGAGATTACGACAAGCCCCAGCGCACTCGTGAGCCGTCCGTCAACGTTCGTCCCGAGTGGCAGATGCTGGAGGAGGTTGACTTCAACCGTCTCTCCAAATTGAACCTCGAGGCCCCAGAGGGTGAGGATCTTGACTCTTACGGTTTCTTGCACTACTACGATCGATCCTACGACCGTCCCCCGGTCAAGAACGCCGAGCGCAGACTCCAGGCTCTCGAGCGTGCCGCCTACAACGTCACCACATCGCAGGATCCTGTCATCCACGAACTCGCCGAGAAGGACCAGGCTACCGTTTTCGTCACCTCCGACATTCTCTCCATGCTCATGTGCGCCACCCGCAGTGTCTACTCGTGGGATATCGTTATCTCGCACCAGGGTAACAAGATCTTCTTTGACAAGCGTCCCGGTGCTTCAATGGATCTCGTTAGCGTCAACGAGAACGCTCAAGATGCTCCTCTCGAGATTTCTGAGGCCTCCGGCAAGCAAGAGCAGATCAACACCCCCGGCGCTCTGGCCATGGAAGCCACCTTCATCAACCACAACTTTGCTCTGCAGACCGTGACTGAGTCCGACGAGGCCAAGATCTCCTTCGCCCAGCCCAACCCCTTCTACAACGAGGCCGAGGAGACCGAGCCCCTCGCCTCCAAGGGTTACAAGTACCGCCGCTTCGATATCTCCCTGGAGCGTGATGAGGAGCCCCTGCAGCTTATTGTCCGTACCGAGGTTGACGCTGTTATGAAGAGCCCGACAGGCGGCCCTGACCAGCAGCTGATTGTCAAGGCTCTCAACGAGTTCGACAGCAAGGCTATCGGCTCGGGTGGTGCCCTTGACTGGCGCAGCAAGCTCGTTTCGCAGCGTGGTGCCGTCATCGCCACTGAGATGAAGAACAACTCCTGCAAGCTCGCTCGCTGGACCACCCAGGCTATCCTAGCCCAGGCTGACGGCATGAAGCTTGGTTTCGTGTCCCGTGCCAACCCTCGCTCCGCTGCTGCCCACATCATTCTCGGCGTTGTTGGCTACAAGCCCCGCGAGTTCGCTGCTCAGATGAACCTGAACCTCGGCAATGGTTGGGGTATCGTCCGCACCATTGTGGACCGTATCCGTGGCCTGGATGCTGACGAGCCTGCTGATGCTCTGAAGAAGTACGTCCTCATTAAGGACCCCAACCGCTCCGTGCTCCGTCTGTACAGTGTTCCCGCTACCACTTTCGAGGAGGATGACGAGGCTGAGATTGAGGAGAAGAATGAGGATGATGACGAGGAGAAGGATGAGTAAATAAACTCTGACATGATTTTTTTTTCATTGGATTAGATTTCTATTTGTTTCTTGGATTGTGCATATCTGCAAAAGTTTGATAAGAGCTATGAACCACACTTTATGACTTCCAAATATTCCAAACTTCCTCTTAATCTAAATCACATTGCTTCAACTCCAGTTTATCCCGGAAAGCCATGACTCGTGAAACTCGGTCGTCCCATCGAGCCAGTCTAGAAATGGTCCTCGATCCTCAATATCAATGCCCTCCAATAAATCCGAATACTCTAACCCTTCTTCCCTGGTGCCCAACTCTGTTGATTCAAACGCGGACGGATTGGTCGAGGCAGAAGTTGCAAGAACCTGATCCAAAACACGACGAATTGCCCGTTGGCCCTGTTGAGCAATGTGATAGTTGCCCTCACCGTGACGGATCGTGGTCTCTAGATATGATGCAAAGATGCTAAGTTTCTGGATAATGTCAGAGCGTGAGAAAGTTGATTGCTCGGGTGTCCGTAACCGGGATTGCCGTAGAAGCTCAGCGGATAGGACACCAGCTGAGGGAATTCCGACATTGCAGAGCTAGCATGGAAAGTCAGCATTTCCTGCATGTATGTGCGCATGTGCTCTTACACTCCAAGCAGCGTTCACTCTTGGCGTTTGATATTCCAATATTCTGGCGACCAACGATATAAGCGTAGTCATAATCTCGAGTGAAACACTGATGATTCTGTCCGATGTGGTCTTTGTTCTCTTGGCCAAATTTCTATGTAGCAGGAAGTCGTGATAGATGTATTCTAGACGAAGATTAATTTGGAGAATCTGGAGGCGATCATCGGGGGTCTTCTTTGCTGAGCAGTTTCCTACGGAACTCCAACGAAGGAAGTCAGGTAAATCGTCGTATTGTTCATGTAACTCCCGTGACAAGTCCCTGTCTATGTCAGCTCTAACCTGTGAATGGTGTACGTAAAAGGGTTCATACTCAACCCGTTCTGGTAGATCTTCAGTCTGGCGACCAAGCGACAACTCCAGCGCCTTTTCCCGGAAAATACCAGATAAAAGACAGACACGAGCTAAAGCACCATTCTGAATACATCCTTTCTGGTTCCAGCCATCCGGGGTCAAATTATTAATGGCTGCTTGTCGTATCCCAGGTTCGGCGTAGATTTCGTCCCAACTGAGGTCCAAAGGCATTGTAAGCTCACAATACCGCCAGCCGATGAGTGGTGGGCGGCCAAGAAATGTCGCAAGCGATTTATCATGATCATATGCTGCCACCATTGTCCGCTTGCGACCCTCATGGAGGAAAAATGGCACATTCACCGGCTCTTGATGGAGTCCAAAGGCAAAGAGAGTAGTCGACAATTCACCTAACTTGCGCCAGGATCGATGATCTGCGTTCATCATTAGACCAGGTTCAAGTACTGTTAGATTGTAGACATACCGCCATCGCCATACACTATTGAAACCAGTAGACTATGATGCAGGAGCAGCGAGCACACAATGTCATTGATGATTCCGGCACTCTCGCAGAATTGAAGACAAAGTTCCCCGATTGCCACCATTGTGGCTGCGACGTGCTCTGCATCTCCCAACTCATCATACTTCCAAAGAGAATCACGAGGGATGGTATCAATCCCCAGACCGACGAGAGTGAACAATAAGCCGATTGTTTCCCAGCGCCCAACACTGCCGGACGCAAATTCTTGCCATGTTGTATCTGAATGGACATCCAGCGGCTGAGTCTGTTTCTCAAACAACCTCTTGGACAGCAAGAGTGTCTGCGTTGTTTCATCGGCTTCTTCATTTTGAAGTGAGTCCCACATCTCTTCGGTCTGTGTCAGTATCATGAGTATAACTGGCCAGCCAAAGGTCCAGCCTTGCCAGGTTTTGTAACGAGCACTCAACATCTCCCGGTACAATGAAATATGTTTCAGCATTACCAACGCCCGTGCACCCCGCTGGATCCGCTCAATATCGACAGAAACAACATCTGGGGGCGATGATATACCCCCCAACTCCAGTCCACTGTCGTTATCTCTGAACGCATCGGAGTAGCTAGTATGGCCAAGAAACCCCGGTGCGGATGTGACCCTCTTTTGACTCCAGTCATCCGAATCAATGCTGCGCTCTGTCGGCTTTGTAATTCGACGGGAACGTTTCTCTCCGGGTGTCACTGCTCGTGTGAGGGGTGATGGGTGATAGACGCAGAGATGCTGCTTATCGCGTCTGGTGCATCGGCCGCAAATCGGAGTTGCATGATCACAACGTAGCTTTGATTTGCGACATGGTTCACAGGACCACAGTTGACCGTTACGCCTAGTGATTGGCATTTTAGTCGGAGATCTATTGTCTAGAACGAAAGATGTACTCCGTAGGAGTCAGAGATTCGGGGCTCGGAGTTCGATCAGGGGCAGTTGAACTAGTGCTGTTTTGGTTAATTCCGATGGGTATAGGCAACATTTGAAATTTTGATATGAATGAAAGATCCGAACTCCGATTGTATGAATCATCTACATGTGTGGTCTCTGGTATAAATATGCCAATATCATGGATCAAGGTCTTTACTCTATCAATTCTATCCTTCTCAAAGTCCATACAAAATGTCCAAGTTCACTCACTGCAAAACTGCCTGGCGCAAGTTTATTCAGCCTTTGGTATGTTAATCATGTTTCAGAAGAAACCAAATACTGACTATGAACAGAACGAAAAGCCTGAACCTGATAAGAATGAGTCAACGCCTTTAGTTACTCCACGACAACCGAAAGAGAATGAGAGTCTTGGTAAGATTCGAATGGATAGAGCTCCATACAGTAAGGATCAAGTAACTCCATTCTCATGGTCCTATAACTGACATTCAATGTTGCCCATACCTAGACATGATCCAGTCCAGGAATGCATTGAGATTTTAATCAACAAATACTTGTATAATACTTTGGCATGGACTTAGTCAGCACCAGTCATCTATCATTCTCCTCTCTCGCAGGAACAAATACATAACTTCTACTCTACTTCATCTCATCCTATCAACCCTTGTACAGTCACCACGATCAGTGG
Source organism: Penicillium odoratum (assembly GCF_028828045.1). Taxonomy (NCBI): domain Eukaryota; kingdom Fungi; phylum Ascomycota; class Eurotiomycetes; order Eurotiales; family Aspergillaceae; genus Penicillium; species Penicillium odoratum. The sequence continues at coordinate 3,168,512 of NW_026643146.1, read as the reverse complement.
GTCCCAACTTAATTCCACTGCCCCGCTGTGGAGTCCGAATATCCAGCTGACCTGATCCCTACACATGTGCACGTAACACACTTCTCCATGAAGATTCTAAACAGAGCTGTCGAGTATCAAGCCAACACAAATCATTGATCTCTCCACCTCCAGGCCTCCAGTATCAGATTGTTCACATGGAGCTTCCGATGTCACCTCTGCAGGTGGCTATTGGCCTCATTCTTGCCATTACTATTTGGATAATTCAAATCAAACGAAGCAAAACACTTATTTTACCACCTGGGCCTTCAGGAAATCCGATCTGGGGCCATCTTCGCATAATTCCAAAAGAATATCCAGCACGTCAATTTTTGAAATGGGGTAAAGAGTATAACTCCGACATTCTCTATTACAACGTCCTATCCCGGCCAGTGATCATACTCAACAGTGTCGAGGCGGCACATGATCTCCTGGATAAAAGAGGGGCTAACTATGCTGACCGTCCACGATTTGTTATTTTCGAGGTGATGGGATGGGGCATCACCCTCACGTTCCTGCGCTGGTCCCCGCGATTCAGACTCCATCGAAAGCTTCTTCAGCAGTCTTTCACCCAGTCTGCCTGCAAGTCATATCATCCGATTCAGCAGGAAGAGGCCCGACGAGCTGTCAAGGCATTGTTGCAGAAACCACAGGACTGGGAAATGCTCTTACGACGATATTCAACCGCCGTCGTACTACGGATTGGATTTGGCATACAGATTCAAGAAGAAAAAGACCCCTACGTGCAGATGGCTATTGACGTGGAAGAAGCTACCGGTAAAGGTGGTGTGCCGGGCGCTTCCATCGTGGATTTGATTCCTATCTTGCGCCATCTGCCCAGTTCTGTAGAGAAGATCTCCACTGCCTTCCAGCCACTAGCTCATGCCCGCCGCACAAAATCCTCTATTCAAAATTTGCACGACGCACCCTGGAACGCAACTGAGCTTTCCATCCGCACGGGAGATGCAATCCAGCCCTCCTTTATGCGTACACATTTTGGGCGCTACCTTGCCAATGAAAGAACTGGAGAGCCCAATGAAGCAACGATACCCGATCTGAAAGGTGCGGCGGGCGCAATTTCCATTGCAGGCGGCAATACCACATGGTCCACCGTAATCGTGTGTATTCTCAACTTGATGACCCATCCGGAGATTCAAGCCAAGGTCAAGAACCAGATTGATAGGGTGATAGGGGTGGATGAGCATGGGAACATCGATCGCCTCCCAGATTTTAACGATAGACCGCAATTGACGTGCCTCGAGTACGTGATCCAAGAGACGACTCGCTGGGCACCCCTTTCACCCCTCGGCGTTCCTCATGCCTCTCTCGAGGATGACACGTATAATGGATATCACATCCCCAAGGGATCAGTCGTTTTTGCAAATGCGTGGGCAATGTCGCGAGATGAACGGCAATACTCCTCCCCTGAAGAATTCAATCCAGATCGATTCATTCCACCGTCAGAAGGTGGCAAAGGGGAGCCTTTACCGGAGGGTCCATTTGGCTTCGGGAGGAGGGTGTGTCCTGGTCAGCACTTGGCCCTTGCTGGGGTTTACATCGTAGTTGCAACCTTGCTGGCCACGATGGATTTGCATTGCCCGGTAGATAATAATGGAGAAAGGATTTTACCACGCGTCACCTTCTCGAATGGCTTGAGTGGCGTTCCTGATAGCTTCCCATGCGTCATCACGCCAAGATCAGACAAGGCTCGGAAGCTGCTACAATGAATTTGTGCAACGCTACATGCGGTAAAGTGGATATAAACCCAGGTCAAAAAACCCATGGAACTTGTTAATTGAACCAAACAACTTTAATCATACCATTTTCAAAGTTCCGTAGAGGTAGCCAGCACGAAGACATTGTGAAGCATCGTATTTCGAGACATCTCGACCCTGTTGACTATTGGGGCGATTGGGTTTGGATAGCTGCCTTTCAGCTGTATTTGAATATTCAAAAAGAAATTGATCAGAATCAGGATATATCACATGTGTCAAAGTGCCGAGGCAATCCCATTCCATGGGGCCAACCATCATATAGAAGAGAAAGGAAACAGATCAACGCCCTAGGTTCACAGCTCAGCCAGGGCCGCTCGCGGTATATACAGCCATAGAAAATATAAGAAATGAAAAGAATGGTGAAGAGCTATTTAAAAGGCCTGTTCGGCTCCCGCTCAGATCCAGAGGAAAAGACTGAAAGTAATCAGGGCAATTTGTGCCGAAGAAAGAAAGGAAAAGATTTTGCAGACATCAGGATCATTATAGGGAAATGGAAAAGCGGCTTTATCCGTAAATGGAGTCACCACGGACACGGGAAACGCCAATGTCTACCTTGGTCCCCAGAACGCTGCTCAGGCAATCTATAAGTTCAAAGTCTTCGACGACCGCACCGAATCCATAGCAGCGCACTTTGGTGTTCAAAGTGTCAATGATGATTTTCACGTCATCCCGACTTAAAGACGGGTAGAGCTCGTGGTTCTTGAGGCATGACAGTGCCATAATCGGGGTAATTTGACCCTCGGTCACCAGCTGTCGGCTGAGATTGAGTAGCGTGGAGAGATTGGGAATAGGGAGATCCGGTGCCTTGTGTGGATATGTCTGCTCTGGGGTGGTATTGGCGATGTAGCTCGGCGGCGGGCAAGTGGCCATCAATGCATGGCCCGAGAATGGCATATCTTCATCATCTGCTTCGGTGACTGATCGTCGACACAGGTAGTCAGTGTGTTCGCGGCACGGAGCTTCCAATCTGTGAACGGGCATGGTTAGAGGATTCCTGGCTGTATGGGGAGGGGTGAAATACGTTAAAATAAAATCAATCTGAAGCTGCGGGTCGTTTTCGAAGACGCCCTTCAGCATGGGAGGCACGGTGGGTTCTGCTACATGGCATGCAGACCGATCCAATGCACCCATCTGCTCTGCCGGGCCGCCATGGTATACTTGCTGTTGAGGAGCAAATGCCATTGGGGGCGACACCTCGGGGTGTTCCAGACCAGCATTGGCGCGCGGACTGAAGGCTGTTGAGATTGAGGTACCCGGGGTGGTGTTTTGTTGTGTCATGGAATTGGTGAAAACGGCCGCGTTGGAACCATTGCTGCTTCCTGCGACCGGACTTGACTGGTAACCGCCGACCGAGGCGCGCTCCGTCCGGCGTCGCTCGAGCTCGGGCTCGAATTGAATCCCGTTGGCAAGCAAGATCTCCTTGAGTATTTCGTTCTCATGTCGAGCGATATTGATGGCCTCCTTCTGTTGTTGGATCGTGGTGTTTGCATCGGATATCTCGGTCGTGTAGGCCTCTCGTAGTCGCGATACCTCGGTCTCTAGCGCGCGCATGTATTGTTCTTTTCGTTCGCGGTGTGTTCTTTTTCAACGGTCAGCCATTCCTGTCCTGAACACGACAATCCATAGATGAATTTGGTTCATACCTCTGAGCCTGTCGGTTCAGCTCCTGTCGCCGAGTGAGTGCGGGCTTGCTATCGGGTTTGGGACCACGGCGCTTTGGTGTCTGGCCATCTAGCTGGGGAGTTAGTGGGGATCAGATCTGATGGGAGGCGAGAGACGAACCTCGAGTGGTTTTCTTGGGACCAGCAGCTTGGAACATCTTCTTGAACTCGGCGCCAAAGCCGCCTCTGGTGGGAGTCTGCGGTTGTTCTGTAATCAATGCGACAAAAATTAGCGATCTGATATAGATTGGGAAATTTAATCAGTATAAAGTTCAGAGACATTCTTGAATGCTTGATGCTTGAATGCTCGAATACTCGAATGCTTGTTCTCATCTCTCTGGATCTTTCATCTCTCTCATCTCTCTCGATCTGGAGCGGGAACCAGATCTGAGCCGAACCACCGGTCGCAAGTCAACCAACTTACCAGGGTAATGTTCCATATCCATATACACCCCACCAACATCCATGATGAGCAAGGGGAGGAAGGGAGAGGGAATTTAAAGAGAAAAGTCCGAGCGTGCCGTTGCCGTTGGCCGTTGGAGGAAGTGGAGATTGGAGATTGTTGGAGAGAGATGAGAGAGGAATCTTGGCAGAATAGCTACTAGTAGGTTGCTACAGTAGGTTCAATGTTACGGAGTCCTTGGGAAGTAAGTAAAAGGGGGGAAATTGGAAAAATCAATCGATTCTAAGGTGCTACAGAATTGATTATGTATTCAATACCAATATTGGTTATGTATTTTACTTATTAAATGGTTGTATTCAATACTTTTCTCCTTCCCGTCCAATCTTCTCCCCTCTTGACATCTGTCGATGTGACGAGTCTCACCAAGTGATGCGAAATTCAATTTTGGGAGGCATAATAAAGAAAAAAAAATCAAAAATCAATAGTTGCTCCCCTGCACCGTTGACAAATACTCCAAATCGGGTGATGGAGATTCTTGTTCATGTTTCTGCCCCCAGCAGGGCACAGGATGATGCAAGATACCGTGATCAGGTTGCTGCCATCCTCTCAGGCCTGACTGCAGATATCCGACAGGATTCTAGTCGCTCGGGCCATACTACTCCCATTCTAGACTGGGTCCCCGAGCAGCCGATCGCTACTCAGATCGGTTCCAGCCAGACGGCACCTTTAGATCCAATCCAAGTTCGTCAGCCTGTGCAGGATTCTCTTGGCAGTCTGGTCAGCGTTATTCCAGATTCCCAGCCAGAAATATACCAAGCCGGTCAGACTTCTGAATATCTGGATTTGGCAAATCCTCATAAAAAACCCCGTCTCGAATCTCCATCCCATACGAGTCCAAGTCTGAGCCTGAGAGAGCCTATAATCAGCCCTCCGATTTCAACACCACCACCACATTCTGATCCTGATGGCTTCCCCATCTCTAATTCTACTTATACTACTCCATCCAAATCTCCTCTTCTATCCCTCCCTCTAGAGATCAGACCCCCCTTACCCCCCATCTCTAATGCCACCTTCAATACTCATATCACACCAACACTTTCAATGCTCACCGAACGCCTCAACCCTGCACGAACCTACAAACCACTCCACCAGACTCGGTCCCTGGATCCACTCGAACGTGGCTACTGGGCCGTGCACTTCCATATATGGCCTGAGAAGAATGTCAAACACCTGGAAAATCGACCAGAACCAAAATCAGACCCGAATCTAGAAACTAACATGAAAGATTCAGAAACTCAACGCAACTGGAGCATCTCCTTCTTCACCCGCTTCTGGTCATTCCTCTCAGAATTCGTAGGGAAAGACGCTCGCGCCGGCTGGGGCGTCTGGTGTATACTTGAGCATGCATCTCCACATGCATCCCCATCCACTGCAGATGCCGCGCTGGATCGATCCACTCCAGTCCTACTGAAAGTTTATGCATGGGGGGAGGTCGCCATGCACGTGTATCTGCTCTTGTTCCTAGCGAGTGAGCGGCGGGTTCGGGGAATGGAAATGCAATGGAGGGATTCCGCCGATCGGCCAGTGATCCAAATGCCGTGATTTTGTATTCAAAGTGGCATCATCTATGACTGAATACCCCTTTTTGATTTACCACGGTTACGAATGAATGCAAATACGTTGAGATCTCCAATTTGGTCTTATCAAGGCTATTGTACATGCTGTGAAATGCAGGGTGGAGACCCAGGGGAAGAAAGAGAAAAACTCGGGGTAATACATATCACTCGACCGAATAAGGTGCAGAAAAAGAAATAAAAAAGAAGGTCAGAAACAGGGAACGAGAGGGAAAGGGAAAGGGAAAGAAATGTTGCTTAAGAAGAAAACATAGATCAATCCATGGGGAAATGTGCGATAACCGAATATATGAGGCACACCCAGCAGGTCCCATCCATTGCCTTGTCATACGCCACGCACGCCTAGTAAAACAGTTATGGAACAAACTTGAAACGCAACTAATAATTCAGTTCGCCACTGCCGGACCCACCCACCGCATCCAGGTCCTCGTAGCTCTTCAAACTGCGGCCCTGGATCGACTCCCGCGGAGGCATGGCCATGGGACCACCAGCCGCCGCATCAGGGAAAGGGTTGTTACCGGCAACCATGTTGGCAGCCGGGTGACCAGGGGGGACGCTGATTCCAGCTGGAGGGAGACGGCCACCTGGCCCGTACATGTTGCCCATCCGGATGGGACTTAATCGACCATTGGCGCCATTGTAGCCTCGGCGACGGTCATATGGCCCGGAGCGATTGTTGTGACGGTGGGGACCACGACGCATTACTCCTGGCTGGTGCATGGCTCCGTCGCCTGACATGAGCATATTTCCATTCCAGGAATGGGTAGGGCCGACAAAACCGGCCATTCCAGCTGCGGGGAACCCAGTGAGGGCACCGGGATTGCCCATGTAAGGCACGTTGGCAAGGCTGAAGCCACGTGGAGTACCACTCTGACCACCACCAGCCATGGGGAAATGGCCATTGCTGTTGGCATCAGACCGGGACGGAAGAATGCGTGATGGATCTAAAGCATATGAATTTACAAGAGACAGCTAGAGAAGGTTAGAAACTATTCGCCCCGTAGAAACAAGCTCAAAGAGAATGGGGGAGGAAATGGGGAAGAAAATTTGGAAGGGAAATGTGAGAGGGAAAATGAAAGGAAATTCATACCTCTCGTTGGATGCTGTCGAACCAATCTGCATGACGCTTCTCAATGTGCTTGTGCCAGAAGGTCTCGGCTTTGAATAGCTTGGTGCATTCGGGCACCTTGCAACGGTAGCGCGAGTCATCCTCTTGCTTGACATATTTGGATAACTCATCTTCCAAGGCCTGCTCCACAGGCCTTCCTCCCAGCTTGCGTAGGTCAGCATTCTCAGGCTCCAGGATCTGCAGCAACTTATCCTCGAAGGTTTGAACCCATTTAAATGCGCGTTGTAGTTGCCCCTCGGATTTGCTGGGTCGCTGTGGCCGCTTCTCTGCAACCGGAGAGCCTCGTTCTTCACCCTCTTCACTGGGGTCCTTCATCTTGACTGGATACGGCTGTCCCAAGGCAGTAGCGCGCGCGACTTGCTTAGCTTGGTTAGAAAGACCAGAGCGTGGGCGACGGAGATGTCCGCCGGGACATTTGCGGCCCAATTCATGAACTGAATCACTCTCAAATACACAGAAGAAGCAAAAGTTATGGACTCGACGCAGGTATTCAACCATTAAATCAAGCTTTTTCTTCTTTGCCAGGAGTTCCTCGTCATCTACTTCATCGTCTTCGGAAGTCTCCTTCTCTTCCCCCTCCTCCATCTCACCCTCGTCATGGCCGTCATCGTCGTGTCCGTTGGACTGATTCTTGATGTTCACCGGTCCAGTAACAGGTGGCTGCAACCAGCCCTTGCCGCGCAAATCCTCGACACGCTCCTCAATCTTGGCGAATCCGTCCACACCCTGGCCCATCTCAGAGTCAAGCTTGGAAACCAATCGGCGAGCAAGATCAAGATCCCTTTCAATTCGCTCGGGCGCGGAGAACAGGTCCCAAAGTGCCTTCTTCCGCGGCTGTGAGGGAGGAACATGCACACCCACATGGCATACAAAGTCCCCATGAATTGGGTCATGAATGGTCTTGTCGTTAATCGCTTCTAGGGCCTTTTCGGCGGTGCCAATAGTTTGGCCAGCATTGGCGTCCAGCTCGCCCTCTTCCTCGCGCCCGTCTCCTCGATCCACCACAGCATTTTCAGTCGCAGGGTGGAGTAAGATCCAACCCATGCGGTGGAACTTCTTAGACGGGTTGGGATCGCTGAGGCTGAGCCACTTGAAACCACCGTCACTCTCTCCAAGGTGTTCCTTACAGAACTCCTCAATCTTCTCGCGACAGACATTTGGTGCCAGTGTTTTGATGAGCAAAGTAGGCTGAGAAAGGGCTTCATCGCGAAGTTCGCCTCCTCGGACAGGCAGCAAGTCGAGAACACCCATTGTCTCACCCGCCGCGGTCGTTTCACCTTCCTCCTTCTCAATCACACCACCGGCGCCGTCGCTTTCATTCTTGTAGATACCTTCCAGGGTAAAATCGTCAAACGTACCCGCGCTGATGTCGCGTTCCCACTGGTCGTAAGCCCCCTTACGGAATTGCATGAATTGGCTTCGGAGCGGGTCTCGCACTTCTGGCACATAACGCTCCTTGAACCACTCCTCGTTCCGGTGCTGCTGGACGAATTGACGGGCCAGCTTGACCTGGAGATCCACCTTGTATGCATCATAGGCTTCCTGAATCTGCGACCGCTCCTTCTCTCGATCATCACGGGCCTCACGCTCTCCTTTGACCCGATCAGATGGGTGACGACCGCCATTCTTCGCTCGTTCCTTTTCCTCATTGACCTTTTGTTCAGCCCTCCACCATTCCGCGAAGAAATTGAAGCCCGCCTGGAAATCGAGGCTGAGTGGGTTGGTAAGCGGGTTGGTAGGCAGCGGCCGTTTGCCCGCATCCTGGCCAGGCACATAGCGATCAATATTGGCAATGTTAGGAGAAGGCGGGCGTCGACGATCTTCGCGCTCGCGAGCGGCATGTTCGCGAGAGTTGTTGTAAAAATCTTCTCGGCGAGTGTGGTCAGATGGCTCATAGCGGTCGATCATGGGTGACCGGGAGCGGCCGCGGCCTCGGCGCCGATCTTGTGAGGCTAGAGACATTGTCAGTAAATATTCCCACTGGCGCAAACTTGTCCCACGAACGTACCCGGCGATCGGCGTCGGTACTCACCCGGTCCTCGCCCGGAAAATGAATCTGCTTCGCGCTTTCTGCCCGGGGAGCCATAACTTTCGTATGAATCCATTATGTTTTGAGGGTTCGTGCAGTTTCACGGCTCTTGCCGTGAGAGATTGAGGAAATTTCCCAAGCACGTAGATCGTGGGATTCAATTGCGAACGAAGCTTCCAGCGAATGTCGAGTGGGTTGCACTCCCGCACGATGAGCTAAGAGGTAGCATCGTTAATATATGACCCAAGCAAGTGGTAAAAGCGCGAAAATGGTAGATAGCGGCGAAAGGGGAGGTTCATGAGTAACATGAAAGACAAAATGCTTGGGGATTGAAGAGGAATGAGATGAGGTGGTCGTCACGGTGGCCTGTGGCAGGTTCCCCCAGCCACATGGCCCCGGGTGGGAGGAGTGTAGCAAAAGAGATGATAAATTGGGAATAGCGCATGCCAGTGCCCTGCAAAGTAACTGCCATAATTCGCAAGACCGCTGCGACGAAGCCGGTGCAATGGCTCAGAGGAAGAAACAAAAGATAAGCAGGAACAGGCACAGAACCAGAAGAAATAGGGGACTGCGCGGTAGGGTATCAAGGCAGGAAAGGGGTATTGACAAAAGAGATGATAAAAGAAGGGTAGGCAACCTACAAGAAGCCTGAGCTAGAGTGGGAAATCGTGAAAGCGACAAGCTCACGGTAAGATGGAGAGCGGGAAGTGAATGGGAATGACTAAAACCGACTTGAAGGTGAGAGCTGGAGAGCGCTAGTCTATTTTGGGAACTAGCGCGCTTTATGAGATTCCAGAGTCGCCTGATCAGCTTTCTCGCTATTTGGTATTTTGTTGATTAGGAGGATCGAGTAAAATTCGAAGTGATAAAAGGAAATAATGGGGAAATAACCTGTTGGCTGTTGATGATGGTTTTTGTGACGGTGAGAAGAAGAAAGAAAAGAAAAAGTAAAACATTACTTATGCATAAGTAAAACATTGTTAGTAAACGATGAAATGTACTACATACTTCAAACAAATATTCTTCAATCATGTAATGATTTTTCATATTTGTTGGAACTCTACATTAATTGGCTAATAGTGAAAACTTGAATTAAGTCCATCGTTCGTCTGCCACTATCCCATAGACGCCGGGCTTACCTGCATAGGCCAATCTGGCCAGCGCTAACCAACACAATGTGACAAGATATGTACATTATCGTTGCAATGGAAAGGTTCAAGGGATTTGATCTGTCCGAAGTGCTTATAACATTGAAACAATGCTTCAAAGGCCATCACTTGTTTCGATCACACCGGCTTAAACAGGATCCCCAGCCTAGACCAACCTTCGATGATTGCAGAAATGGAGACTTTTGTTTCCAATTGAACTGTTCTTCTTGGGTAGAGCCAAAGCTCTATATCTTGGACTTGCAAAATGTTCTGATAGTCTTCGGTTCCACCTGGGTAGCCACGTAACCATGAATGCTATAACATGTAGTAAAATTGATTATAAAGCCTCAAATTGCTCGAATAAATGTGGAATTGATGCCTATCCAAATTTTCATTGAGGCCGCTAGTTAGTTACATGCAATTTACCGTATTTAATATCATTCAAAGTGAAACTCAATTCAACGCGTATCAAAGAAAAACAATTGAAAAAAGTTGAATCCGAAGCTTTGTAAGCCTCAGGCAAATGTTGAAAGACATCATATTAGCCTTTCCATGCTGTGAACCATATCCCACGCGTCTCCCTATTGACGATCGTCATCGCCCCCACAATGGTCCGTGCATCATTGATTCAAGCAGAGTCCACCTCAACACCTACACCCACACTCCAACCAGAACGAACAAGCAATGTCTGACCTTCTCAGCTCGCGCTGGGCTCCCGGCGCGAGCGAGGCGACTCGACATAAATCCCACGCACCCTTGCGACCATATTCAGGAAATCGGACCCACTCAGATGTGAATCCCGCACTATCGGGTCCTGGAGTTTCGAATAGCCACACACGCGGAACGGCATCAAGAACACCATCAAGGTCAGCGACTGGGATCCTTCCCCCTTCCGAAGAACTGGCACGCTTCATGAAAATCGTTGCACGACTGCGATGGAAACTTCCGTTCCTGGCTGAAGGCTACCGTCTCGCAACGCTGGCCGTCGATGAGGTGAATGGCATTTCGGCTGCGGATGTTGCGCAAGCGGAAATCATGTTCAAGATCGATTTTCATGAATACTACGCACTACTTGAGCGAGCGATTGTGCATTTATTAGCAGTATTCAATATTGCGGTCTCCTCAGTTGGTCGAGGCGGCCGAGGTGGGGTTCAAGTGAACGGAAATGCGGCAGGAATACATCGATACCATGCGAATGTGCTACAGGCCTTGGAGGAAGAGACTACCCCTCTTGCGCCTGTACTGGGGAGTGGATACGTCTATGAGTTGTTGCGGAAGGCAAAGGAGCTACGGAATCGGTGGAAGGGCGCTGATATGAGTGAAGAAGAACGGGAACGAGATCCCTTCGAAGTGGGGAAGAAAATCTTACCGCTATCGAGCTTCAATTTTGATGAGATTTTGACTGGAATTTTTGGGGGGCTGGAGGAGGCGTATATACGCGCCAGATCCCATGTGGATTTGTGCATTCGCCCAGGAGAGCTGGATGACACAGCTAACTCCGAATCAGATTGGGGGTTCATTGTCGATGCCATGGATTGGGAGGCCATCTGATCAGTCATTGATTGCATAGGTTTGGAGTTTCAGGTGGCGCTTTTTTTTTGTGTGTTATAATGTTTTATCTTTTCCTCATGTACAGTCTATTCAACGGCGACTGGCTTCGCCCAACATTGCGATATTGCCCTGCATCTCCTGTCATACTACTTGGAATTTTCTTAAATCTCATCAAAATACAAATGGTATCTTTATTGCATACTAAGTATAAGCAGTGACAAATTGATTCATATCCAGATCCGAGAAAAACAACCCAGTCTTTCCAACCCCATTTCCCTGTCTGTTTTTTATCCAGTGATGGAGACCCTCTCTAAAATCCGAACCGGAGACCCATAAACGCACAACACAAAGACATCGAAACTCACAAGATTCGCCGTGGTGCAGAACCCAAAGCAACGCGAAAGAGGGGTAGTAGAGACAGATCAGGCTGTACTGCTGACATATACACATAATGGTGAAAGCCCAGGGGCTTCCGATTCGGGGGATGGAAGGGAGTATGGTGTTGTGGCGTGGCCAAAGAAAAGAATATTCTGTTTCAGAGATCTCACGTCAACATTGAAGTTCATTGGCATTGAAGTCTGGGACACTCCCGCGCGATGTGACCATGATCCTCCAGGGTACGATGGCAGCCATGTCCATCGGATGGAATACTTCAGATGTGGTAAGTAGAAAGAGGAGAATTGAGATCATCCCCGAAGAAGCTATACACAGACGTCATGGGGACGATAAGAAAAGAAGAGGGGGGGGGGGGAAACCAAGCATGAATAAAAAGGGCACGAATAAGAAGTCAAAAGGGGTTAGGGGGATCCGTACACATCGCTCGCTAGAGATAAGGTCCAAAAAACGTCCATCCATAAAGCCGTAACGACAAAAGAAAAGGAACAAAGGAAAAAGTATAAAAACACCAGTCACCGGGACGTATCATGATTCAGGTACCGTGACGTGGACGAGTCATTCAACCATCATCATCAGATGCGTCAGCAGAGTCTTGCTCACTTGCTTCGGCACTGGCAATAACCTTGGTCTTCTTCGAATTCACGTGGTCTTCGTTGACCTCACTTGATTTGCGCTTGGTCGCAGAGCCGTTCTCCTTTCCCATGAGGTCAGCCAGCGGGTCTGGATCGCCTTCAGCAACCTTCTTGTCCATGGCAGCCACTTCGTCCGCTGTCAAGAACCGGCCACCAGGGCCACGGGGTCTGCGCATGGCGTGATTGTGTCGCGATTCATGGAGATAGGGTTTCCGGCCCTTGGAAGTCAGGCGCAATTGTTCCTCCAGCTTCTGTCGAGCAACCCGACGCTTCAAGATGCGGTGGAACTGCTTGGCATTCACATACAAGGGGGACTCTTCTTGGTTGTTACTGGCCACCATCTCAGGGGACGGTTGGTGCGGTTGCACTGCCGCTTGGGGGCCTCCCATTGGGGGCGCTATTGAGGGCCTGCCAACGTGGCTCATCACAGGCTGCGCATTTTGCACGCCAGGGCTTCCCACGTGGCTCATCCGCCGGGGTGGCAACTGGGAGTTGGGAGGCATCTGGACCTGACCACCCATTGGAGGCATCTGGCCTGCCATCTGCGGGGGGGAACGCGGGTTCCGATCGGGCTTCATCTGTACACCAGCCATGCGAGGTGAACCTCGAGATCCTTGGGCCATCTGTCCTGTCACATCCTGGTGTAGAGGGTAAAACTGGCCAGATGCGGCCGCGGTGGCCATGGCGGCCGCTTGGGTGGGGGAGATACCGTATGACTGGGGCATGGCGGTGGGGACGCCGTAGCCCTGGGGGAAGTTCATTTGTTGGTGAACGGCGCCCGGCGCATTCTGTACCTGTTGTTGGTAATGCTGTTGCGATGGAACGATAGGGGAAGTCTGGTGGGCGGAGTGTTGTGATTGCATTGGTGCCTGAGCATTGGTGGGGGATGCCATGGAGCCGACCGGGGCACCAGGGTTCTGTGGGCCCGCTTGGTAAGCTCCAGGGATGTGTGACGAGGCATGCGGATGTTGGCCATGAGGCTGTTGATACTGCGGAGGATATTCCATGGTTGCAAAAGGAGAAAAAAGCGTCGACGCGACTGCGCTGTCACACCGTGTGACAGAGAATATGAGGCGTTAAGATGACGGGATCCACCCAGTCAAATGGAACTCAGCTAGGCGCAGCGACGGATTAGATTCGCCGTCGTAGATGAGTGATCTTGTCAAATCGAACTGCGAAATCTGTTTGGCAGACGGCGCGGGTCAATGGCACGTACGGCGCGTGTGGACGGGGAGATGTCACCGCAGTTGACGTGGGTGATCGGTGATTCGACGGAGCGGGGCACAATCGTCTGCAGGCCGGGTATCCGCGTCAGTAACAGCGCAGGACCGAGCAGTCACTGGATTAAGGGACACTGGTGGGGGCAAGCGCTATGGGGAATCGAAGCACACGGGACTCGGCGCCTACCTTAACTACTAACTGCAGGCACCACTAGCCAGGATGTGGTGTTTAAGATCAAAAGGAAATTCTTCTGACCTTTTCGTCAATGGGAATCCCGAAACTCGGAGGGTTTTGGCTCTTTTGTGCAAATCGGTCTATGTCCACCGTCGGGTGTAACGTGGTTGGGCTGTGATGCAGCGGACCGGGGGGGTGATGCGCCCCTCGACTTGAGCTGTGATGCGTTGTTCACGATAATGCCACTCCGACACTTGAGGCTACGCAGACTATTTCAGGCAAGGGCCTTCCCTGAATAAACCGAGGCTGAGTGTGGCGCGGCCACGTCCAGCGCAAGATCCGAGGAGGAAGGGTACCCGGGCTTGCGGGTGTATGAAGAAATGTAGTCGGCGACGTCAGAGCAGTCGCTGGAAGGCTCCACGAATCAAGACTGCACCAGTTAGTCTTTCCATTTTCTGATCTGAGTTTCCAGAACGAGAGTGATGCGTTGGCAAATGGGGGGTGTGGGATTGCAATCCAAGGCCATGGTAGACTTGCATACCCAGAAATGGATTAGGGCCCAAGGCAAAGGGCGAGTGGATGTATGCGTTGGCACGGGAATAATGGGGGCAATTGCTGCAGCTGGGGAAAGTTGACATACCTTGTCGATCGCGTGTTAGGTTTCTGCAGCAAAGGCGCAGATCGTAAGGCTAGGCAGGGAGCGAATGGAATCGCGTGCAAGTAAAGGAACTCCGATCAAACCGAGCCTAAATGCCATATGTTAGATGCGAGTTGCCACGAGCGATGATGTAAATCCCGACGCGATCGGGAGAATGGTGACACATCCAATATCAAAACAAGTAAAGAACCAACAAGAATACATGAATGGTGAGCGCGGACAATTCAACAGGGGGAAACAACCAATGGTAATAGAAAGCGAGCTGAAACACGGCGTAGCCGCTTTGCAGGCGATGGAGCGCGTTGTTTTGGCACGGGCCGAGGACTTAAAAAAAAAACGCGCACGCAACGTGGGATTGGAGAAGGGGAATTACCGTAATAGGCGGGGTGGGAACCAACAAGCACAAAGCTCCTTGGAAACGGGCTCAGATAATTCAAGGGATGCAATGATTGGGGGGAAAAGATCAAGAGGGGACTCGGGGGGAATCCAAAAAGAGGGGAAGAGAACCAACGAGACCAACGAGAGGGAAAGGCGGTGGTGGTTTTGGGGGGCGGGTTCAGTTCTTGTGTGGGCACTAAAACTAAACCCATCAAGCCTTCAAAAAGCCCGAATGGATCCCCAATCTCTCCACAAATGTTTTGATCTCAGGATAGAGTGAGAGAGCCACAAGTCCATAAACGGGTAGGGGTTAAAGGTGATGATGATTCATGGAGGGAGAGGCCAAAAGGCATAAAAAAAGCCCCCAAAAAGTGAGCCAAATCCCAAATCAAATAGAAATGTAAGAAAAGTAAGAAATGTTAAAAAAGCAAGACAAATCCGAGAAAGGAAGGGGATATACAAGGCAATCAAAACGATTCAATCATTGAAAAGAAAACTAAAAGATCATAGCGCACGAGCACCATCGAGTCCATGCATCAACTTACTTCGAAGATCGGTGATAAACCCAGATAACAAGAGGATTCGACACCTGAGGGGAAATCCAAGTGGGAAAGCAAGATGATTGGGCTCACCAACTGGACCAAGGTGGACGAATGATATGGGAAAACACGAAGTAAGGGTGGCCGACTCTGTGCGATGGTTGGCAGGAGGAAGCTTGGGAAAGGGGACGGGCAACCAACGAGAAGAGGCAGAAAGAGGAGAGAAAGGGCGAAAAGGGGCGAGATGGGGCATTTTAGTATTTTAGTACTGACTTTTCTTTTAACTGACTGGCCGACGATGACTTCCTCTTCACCCGTTGACGTATCAGAGTACGTGTTTCAGTGGGTCCATTTACCAGCGGGTCTAGTATGGGTCTGGTAATGCGGCCCAATACTACTTCATTACAGGACTTGAGTGGTATTATTGGCTAAACTTAGGGTAAGGTCTAATACTGTCATGTATCGTTGTTGATCTCTTGTAACTTTGGTACTGTCTTAGTAACATGGAATCCGGCCATCCCGGAAGTCACGAGAGAGTCATGTGCAACTCATAAAGCGGTGAAAGTAATGTTGTGTTCAGCCATGGTAATTACTGATTCTGACCTAATCCCGGGGCCGAAATGAAGTGGTGTCCATCATAATTACTGTGATTGTGCTGACCTCCCTCGGCCCTCGCTCCTGTTTGGGCAATCATGCTCTCTATCCCGTCACTGTGATACAGCTTGCTCCGTGATGAGATCCTAGCAAAGATGGTGATCGGCGACAATTCCAATCTCAACCACCTGCACTCTCGAGCTTGCACTCATTCCCTGTCGTCCGGCGATCGTGCCTCCCTTCAATCTAACGCTTGGAAATAACGGTATGACGCAAGATACGTCATGTCCAACGGTGGCAATTTCAATCAAGTAAGATCCATGAAACAAATGACCTAACATGCCATCGTCCTGGGTCTCGCTCGTCACAATGGAGTCGGGCGATACGCCCACGGAAGTCGCCGGCGCGTACATTAGTATCCATGAACCTTTATTCTAGGCGTCTTACATAGTGAGACTTACATCCCCCACCCAAGTAAATACAAATCTGTAGGAATACTCTATAGATACCATGCATGGATCATTTGATGATGGCCCACGTGTTAACCGTCAACTTTATACGTGGGTGACCATTCATTGCTTTTTAATTTTACGGGTCCGATCCCCTGCGGACCCCACGTGTGTTCGGACTGGACCACAGAAGATCGAGTCCCTATAAAATGAATCGAGCAAATTGATATCTTCAAGCTCTGGATTTGATTTGACTTGATTC
Source organism: Penicillium odoratum (assembly GCF_028828045.1). Classification (NCBI taxonomy): domain Eukaryota; kingdom Fungi; phylum Ascomycota; class Eurotiomycetes; order Eurotiales; family Aspergillaceae; genus Penicillium; species Penicillium odoratum. The sequence goes on along the minus strand of NW_026643146.1, from coordinate 3,151,861 downwards.
ACTTTGATATGTCTTATTGCAGTAGTTTGAATATTCTATCACAGCTCGGATTCTGTTCATCTAGACGTGTCGGTTTGAATACCGTGCGATCGGCACCTTCAGGTTCGCAACCTTCAAGTTGGAATATATATTTGGAGCGATTATACTGTACAACACTGATCCAGTACCATATCCATTTCCAACAAATATTTCTGCTGTATACCCGAAAATCAGAGGTACATACTAGTACATATACATCATGTAATTCAAACTCTTTGTTTTTGGAACATTCATGTGTTCAAATGTTGCAGATGTCGTACATGGGCACCTAGACTCTAGCCCCTCGTTTCTTGCTCTACCACGCAACAGGCAGGGCTCAATGAAACCTTGAACCAAGATCTGAACCGAGTATCAAGCAAACCCACCACAGCTTACATGAACGACAACAAATTTCCCCAATGTTGCGATACACATGGAGCATACGCAGCAAGTCATGATCTAATCTAATAGCCCGCACGCATTACCATCAGCTTTTGTTTTCGCCGGTGTCGGTCCAAAAGGTACCAACGACAGCGTGGGCAAGCGAGACAACTTTGGAATGATCTGCTGGATTTGCTCCGCGTGACGCGCGAAGTTGGCGTTCAAATTCAAGACTACCTACAACGTTCAGTCGATTCTTGTCGGTGGTTCCTGTCAGCGCGCTATGTCGAACCAGATGCTGATGTCCATGCAATTTTTACGGACCATTCACCTCGTTATCCGGAATTCGTGCAGGAAAAATGCTCTGACTACATGCCTCGATGCATAGACCGAACATTGAAACTTGATTATCATTACTGCAATATTGACTTGGCGTTTTGTTCCAGGCTAGTGACCGCTTACCTCAGCAAGGGGTCCCGCTCCGGAGCAGGTGGCTTTTCTACATGGACAAGTCGAGTTAAACAATAATCGTCAATACCGTTCACTGTCTCGAGTCTGCGCCATTGAAGTCGCGGCTCTTGAGTCGATCGACCCAGCTCTTTCTAACTACCCATTTGTAGCACCCCGGTGACCCACCCCACACTCAACAGCACACGCTCAATATTCGGTACATGACGTCTTTGTTGACATCGACTATTCCCGACCTCCCTGCAACTCTGACCCAGACGCAAGAACCGAGACGACCATCAAAACAATTTCAAGGAGGAAACCTTGTGAAATCTCCCTAACCCGCGCTCCTCGGGGAGTTGGCGCATTGCTGCATCTCCCGTCACCGCTTGTGTCACCCTTCCAAAAACACAAACCTCCCCCGAGCAGTCGATCCCTGACGCATCCCCAGTTTATGGGGTAGAGTGACCGAGATGGGTCCAGGCGGTGGAGGCAACATTAAGGTGGTGGTTCGGGTGCGACCTTTTAACAGCCGAGGTGAGTGAGGGATCTAGAAAAAGTCACCGAGACCCAATGAGGCTGACGAGCATACCCAATCTGCAGAAATCGAGCGTGGTGCAAAATGTATTGTGTCAATGAAAGGCGCCCAGACGGTGATCAGCCAGCCGCCGGGCATGGAGGATAAATCGCGAAAAGGTGGCAAGGGTGGTGGTGAAGGACCCAAGACCTTCGCGTTTGATCGATCGTACTGGTCTTTCGACAAAAACTCCCCTAACTACGCTGGACAGGATAATCTCTTCGATGACCTGGGTACACCGCTGCTGGATAATGCCTTCGGCGGATATAACAATTGTATCTTTGCCTATGGTCAGACCGGTTCTGGAAAGTCATACTCGATGATGGGATATGGAAAGGAATATGGTGTCATCCCTCGCATTTGCCAGGACATGTTTGAGCGGATTGCCCAGATTCAACAGGACAAACTTCTCAACTGTACCGTGGAGGTCTCATACCTAGAAATTTACAACGAACGAGTGCGCGATTTGCTCAACCCGTCCAACAAGGGTAACCTGAAGGTCCGCGAGCATCCATCAACGGGTCCATATGTGGAGGATCTGGCCAAGTTAGTGGTGCGCTCCTTCGATGAGATTGAAAATTTGATGGATGAGGGAAACAAAGCACGAACGGTGGCTGCGACAAACATGAACGAAACATCCAGTCGATCCCACGCCGTCTTCACTTTAACACTCACGCAGAAACGTCATGACTCCGAGACCTCGATGGATACGGAGAAGGTGTCAAAGATCAGTTTGGTTGATTTGGCAGGTTCGGAGAGAGCAAATTCCACCGGAGCGACTGGTGCTCGATTGAAGGAAGGTGCAGAGATCAACCGTTCTCTATCCACTCTGGGTCGTGTCATTGCAGCCCTGGCCGATGTGTCTGCTGGGAAAAAAAAGAACGCCTCGATGGTTCCATACCGTGACTCTATTCTCACTTGGCTTCTGAAAGATTCACTGGGTGGTAATTCAATGACTTCTATGATCGCAGCTATCTCACCTGCAGATATTAACTTTGAAGAAACACTCGGTACTCTACGATATGCTGATTCGGCGAAGAGAATCAAGAATCACGCAGTAGTGAACGAAGATCCGAACGCTCGTATGATCCGCGAACTCAAAGAGGAACTAGCACAGCTGCGTTCGAAGCTCGGAGGTGGTGCGGGTGCTGGACCCGCCGGTGGATTGCCAGCTGAAGAATCATATCCTCCTGACACACCGCTGGAGAAACAAATGGTCTCCATTCACCAAAGCGACGGGTCCGTGAAGAAAGTCAGCAAGGCCGAGATTGTGGAGCAGCTCAATCAAAGTGAGAAGTTATACAAGGACCTCAACCAGACGTGGGAGGAGAAATTGCAGAAAACAGAAGAAATTCACAAGGAGCGCGAGGCTGCCTTGGAAGAACTTGGTATCAACATTGAAAAAGGTTTCATTGGACTTAGTACACCCAAGAAGATGCCTCATTTGGTCAACCTAAGTGACGATCCCCTGCTGGCAGAATGTTTGGTCTACAACATCAAACCAGGGACAACGACCGTGGGGCATATGGACCAAGGGAACAATGTCGAAATTCGATTGAACGGGTCCAAAATCCTTTCCAAACACTGTACTTTTGAAAACGTGGACAATGTTGTCACCATCGTCCCCACCGAAGGTGCCGCAGTGATGGTCAATGGTATGCGGGTCGACAAGCCCAAACGCCTCAAGAGTGGATTCCGCATCATTCTCGGTGATTTCCACATCTTCCGTTTCAATCACCCACAAGAGGCTCGTGCTGAACGAGTGGAACAGAGTTTACTACGGCATTCTGTGACAACCAGCCAACTTGGGTCGCCCGCGCCCAACAAAACACACGATCGCAATATGAGCAAGACTGGGTCCGAAGTCGATGGAGACTCGAGTAGGGCAGATTCTCCGATGCCGTCTCAGCGCGGACGAGAATCAGATTGGTTCCTTGCTCGAAGAGAGGCGGTCGGTGCCATGCTTGGACCAGATCATATCTCACATCTGCCAGACGACGAACTAGATGCATTACTTGAAGGTGTGCAGAAGGCCCGCGCAGAGCGTCGTGGCTTACCTGAGAACGAGGAAGACTCTGACTCTCTCAGCTCCTTTCCTGTACGTGACAAGTACATGTCTAATGGCACTATCGACAACTTCTCTCTCGACACTGCTATCACGATGCCTGGAACTCCCCGTCAGAATGGCGATGACGACGGACCAAACAGTGGGGTATCTCTCAACTCAGTCCGTCAAGATATGCAGCGCCAATTAGATCGACAAAAGGATGAGTTCCAGGACAAGCTAAAGACCGCCGAAGCTTCTTCCAATCAGGATCCCACCGAAACTCGCACCGAGAAGCAGCGTATGGAGGACGCCCTCAAATTCGCCAAAGAAGACTATGAGGAGCAGCTGAGAGTGCAAAAGGAGGAATTTGAGTCCCAGATGCGAGACATGGGTAAGCCTATTCCTCAAATTTACGAGAACGGTTTCGCCAAACTTGATGAACGGGAAATCGCAATCGCCCAATCCGTTTTCCGCCACTGGTCTCAGCGCAATTATGTCCGCATGGCCGAGAAAATCCTCCAGCATGCATCTCTTATCAAGGAAGCTCAGATCATGAGCCAGATCATGGACAAGAATGTGGTCTTTCAATTTGCCATTGTGGATCATGGCCATAACATGGTTTCATCCTACGACCTTGTATTGAATGGAATCTCTGGCGACGACGATATCGCGCTAGAAGAGGCCAAGAAACCATGTGTTGGCATCCGGGTGATTGATTACAAGCAGTGCGTCATTCACTTGTGGTCGATCGAGAAACTTCAACGCCGCGTGCAATCCATGCGCCAATTACACCAGTACATTGATCGACCCGATTATATCCAGCACTTCAAACTCGAGAACCCGTTCTCAGACCCGTGTTCCCCACAGTTCTCCCTCATCGGCGACACAGATATTCCCCTGACAGCCGTCTTCGAGACCCGCGTGCAAGATTTCTCCATTGAGATCACGTCACCTTATACCCAAAGCGTTGTTGGGATCATCCGACTGTCTTTGGAACCATCCTCCGCAGAGGCCCCATCGTCCACATTGAAATTTAATGTGGTTATGCGGGACATGGTTGGGTTCGCTGAGTGGGAGGGGACAGATGTTCATGCACAGCTCTTCGTTCCTGGAATCTCCGAGGAAGGAGGTGCTACAACGACACAGATGATTAGTGGCTTTGAAGAGAGTCCAGTGCGGTTTGAAAGTGTGCATAGCATGAGTCTGCCGCTTTCAAGCCCGCGAACGGCGACCCTGAAGGTCTGTGTTTACGCTCGTGTGACTTCAATGCATCTGGACAAGCTCTTGAGCTGGGACGATATGCGTGATTCCGCGGACGTTGTACCCCAAAAGCGAACCGCCCCTCGAATTGCAGAGTCGGAATTCTACTCGGAAGAAAGGCACGACGTGTTTGCTAGAGTCCAGATCCTCGAGCTTGCGGAGACTGGTGAATACTTGCCGGTGGAGGTTGTTCAGAGCAACAATCTTGATGCAGGCACCTACCAGCTTCACCAGGGTCTGCAGCGTCGTGTCTCCATCAATCTCACTTACAGTTCCACGGAGAGTCTCCCATGGGATGACATCAGCAATGCTCGTGTGGGTTCTGTGCGTCTTCTGGACCCATGGGGTAAGATCCCTGACCAGGATCTCCAGACCCCGGACGTTCCTCTCAAGTTCCTTCAAGAACCCATGGTGAAGGACAACGCCGATGGAACCTCCAATGTGACGATCGTGGGACAGTGGGACTCGAGTCTGCACGGCTCCCTACTGCTCGACCGAGTCACCGCAGACAAATATCGAGTCCAGGTCACGGTGCGCTGGGATCTTATATCGTCCCGTCTCCAGGACCCCGTGGTGTTCGAGGTCGATCAGACGGTTCAAATCCTCGGACGGACCTATGTCCGCCAACAGTCTATGTTTAAACAGCTGTGGAGTACTACTCGCGTTGTGCACTCGACTACTCGCATGTATTCGTTGGTTATTCGACCAATCTCCGCTAAACGAGCCGCCGACCTGTGGCGAATGAACACTCAAAACGACTACGTCAAGGGTGAAGAGCTGTTGACAACGTGGGCTGCCCGAAAAGTGTCGCTGGTTCGAGATTATATCGCGGCTCGCAAACATCGATACCGTGTAGCCGAATTACAGGCTGCCCGGGGAGCCCTCAGTGCGGGTAGCCTAATGCCTTCATCCGCTCGTGGCAGTGGTAGATCCACGCCTATGAGGAATCAAGACCTCAACGAGCGCAAAACCAAACTTCTTCGGAAATACCTTGATCTCTGGCCGACCAAGAAAGATCCCACCGAGACTATCCTGGTTGGCAGCAATACCGAACCTCCCACTGATGGCGCACAGCATAGGTCGAATGCCATGTCAGACAAGATGTCATTGAAGCCTCGCTTCGTGGCTACTATCCAGGCCTTACCCAAGAACCCAGAGGTCTTGAAATCAGGACATGTCCTGACCCCCGACGACACAAACAGTGTTTGGGTTCGCCGATTCGTGGAGCTTCGCCGGCCGTATCTTCACATTTATTCGGTTCCCGGTGGAGATGAAATCAACGCCATCAACCTGCGTAATTCCCGCGTCGATCATGCACCGGATTTTGCCCGCCTTCTCGATGGATCTGGCGCCGGTAACGATCGCTCATTATCCGCCAAAGGACGCCCGAATATCTTTGCCGTGTACGGAACGCAGAACACATACCTCTTCGCGACCCGCACCGAGGCCCAGAAAGTTGAATGGATTCTGAAGATCGACGAAAGCTACTTCAGCAGCAACGGTGGCAGTGCAGTTGCAAGTGGCGACGAGCGATGATTTTTTTGTTCTTTTGCCCTTTACCCTTTGCGTTTGGCGGCTTCGAGTTGTGCTTCATGTCTTTGGTGATCTTAGGCCTGGAGTCTACCATTCTAGTTCATTTTATATATGTTCCCCCCTGTTATGACTTGTTGTTGAGATACCCCCCTTGAATATATCAACTGGCCGTGGCGCGCTTCTCCCTTGTACATAGTGCGATATCGTTGGGGCCATGATAGATTTGATGGTGCTCATTGATTATTAGATTATTATCTCGGCTTTTTACCTAGGTATAATCTCATGCATTCCCAGATTAACCTGTAAAATGTTTACCACTAGTATTTTCTGGTAACAAAAGTTCCTTTTGATTTCATTAGTCGAAGGTTTTGTATTAACTGGTTCTTGAAGTGAAACATTGGGACAATTGGTTGTCACGGCAACTATCGTCGTTGACATCTCGTCATCTCTTACGGTCCAGTTGATTGAATCACTCGCGACTGAAGTTCAAGTGCAAGTGATTTAAACTGATTTAAACTGGTACAATCATTGCTTATGGGGTTGGTGTAGCCTTGTGGATATCTTCATTCCCGAATAACCAACATCCATCTGGGCAGGATGCTCGCGCAAAGGCCTTCTTTCCGCTTCTTAGCCACCGGTGCTACGGTATCCCTTGTCATCCTCACATTCCTTATTTTTCAGTTGCGTCCATCTGGAGACTCCAGTCGATATTTTCTGAAGACTTCTGGGCCGATTCAACGCTGCCATCCAATTGAATCATCAGCTCTTGGCAATGGTTCCTGGGAGTTTGTTGTCGGGCGTGACGGACAGAACCATGGTCTTTCAGACGAGCAGTGTCGTATTGCATTCCCGAAGCTTTTCGTCGAGATCGACAAGTCTGCTTCATTGAAGCAGGAGAACCATATTTCCTACAAGGAGCTTGATTCCCGGAATGTGGAGGACGGCATGGTGCGGGGGATCATTGACCAGGGAGAGGTGAGTTAAAGCCGCGTTCGTTTTCCAAGTCTCTAAATTCACATAAGCCTGAATTACAGCTATACATTGTCGATTATGCTGCCATGCCTGTTACAGGCACTCGGGCTCGCTCCACATTGAACTCACTGCATCGTGCGCTAAAGGCATACCCGGACCGTCGTCTCCTCCCTAGCATCGAATTCATCTTCACAACAGAAGATTTCGCCGAAGACTCATCCGGCCCCGGTCCAATTTGGGCATACTCCAAGCGCGATGGCGAGGACTCAGTGTGGCTCATGCCCGACTTCGGATACTGGGCCTGGCCCGAAGTACAAATTGGACCGTATCACGAAGTCCGACGGCGCATTGCCGCAATTGACGATGGTGAAACATTCCCAGATGGTACTGTTGTCCCAGGACTAGCCTTTCAAGACAAGAAAAAGCAACTCGTTTGGCGCGGCAGCCTTGCCACAAACCCGGTCATCCGCAGCAAGCTACTCAAAACCGCTCTGAGCCGGAGCTGGGCCAGTGTCCGTGTAATCGATTGGGACGACGAGAATGACATCCGATACAACCTCCTACCGATAGAGGACCACTGCCGCTATATGTTTGTCGCGCATACCGAGGGCAGGAGCTTCTCTGGCCGAGGCAAGTACCTCCTCAACTGTCGCTCGGTGATGATCTCGCATCCTCTTGTCTGGCGCGAAGCGCACCACGGCGCACTTGTTTCATCGGGTCCAGACGCAAATTATATAGAGGTTGACCAGCACTTTGAAGATTTATCCACCAAGATTGATTACCTCATTGATAATCCACAGGTGGCGGAGCGGATCGCTGATAATGCAGTGAGGACATTCCGGGATCGCTATTTGACTCCCGCTGCGGAGTCGTGTTACTGGCGGCATTTAGTCCGCCAGTATGCTTCGGTTTCAGACTTTGAGCCTGTCTTGTTCTCTACAGATCGTGATGGGAAGAAATCACCTCGTGGCGTTCCTTTTGAGACCTGGTTGCTCATGCATTGATGCTCGTGATTTATTTTAGCGTTTGCGTTGGATGGCTGGAAATGGCGTTTATGATACCTTGAACGAGATTATTTTTTGTACATCTTTCAGTTTATGTTGACGCTTTGTTTATGAAGTGACTGAATTGCAAATATATACAGATTGGCTCTCACCCCACTCAGATGTTTATTCCACTGATGCACTCTATTGAACAAATGCTGGAGGACATTATCAAAACCTTTCCATGAGTTTGACATGCTTCGGAATTTTGCAGTCCCAGGCTTCCAGCTACCTTATCCCGACATTTGAATCATATGACTCTCTCATCCAAATGTCGCCGTCATAGTTACGATTCGGGGTGGACTGCAAGTGCATGATCTTGGAGATGGATCAGGGAAGAACGTTTCTGAACAGATCCCTAAAGCTGAAACCCTACCGATAAGGCGAGAGATATCCTCTGGTAATTTAGGTATATCTATTTACGAGTATTAAAGAATCAGAAATCCCTAAGAAATCTCATCGAGACAGACTCAATGATCTTCGAGGAATTAACGTTTGATATGTGAATATCCCACTTTGATAGTCTTACACTAAACCTCCATAGTTATTCGAAGAAGATGCGATCGCAAGTCAAGAAAATATGATTATTACTCAAGAATAAAACATCACCGAAAGGAACATTAGAAAGACATAAGAGAAGTAGAAGAAGACAGGAATGAACAAAAGAAACAACACCAAGGCTCAACTTGGCGAAAAGAATGTCCAGATCCCTTAACTCAGTTCTCAGTATCTACTTACGGCTGGGGAATTTGAAGTATCCCTCGGAATTGTCGAACACGCGGACCGGCTTATCACCCTTATTGAAACGACAGATGACCTGGACCGGCTTCTTCTTGTGTGTGTCCGGGAAGAACTCATCCAACTGGAATTTTTTCTCGGTGCCCCAGAGCGCTGCAATGCCATCGTAGATCTTCTTCCGGATTGAATCATCTAGGTCTTCGTGGTCCTCAAGTCGCTTGTTATCATAGAAGATATCATGGATGCAGAGGTGTTCGTATTCACGAGACAGGATGGCTTCCTCTGCCCTCCTAAGTTTGGCCTCGAGCGCCGCCTTTTCAGCCGCCATTTTCTCGGCTTCTTGCTTGACGGCCAGCTCATGGGCGGCGTGAGCAGCCTCGCTCTCCTTGATGCGGAGCTCGAGTTTCTCCATCTCTTTCCTCAGGATAGTCTCTTCAGTCTCATGCTGGGTCTTAAGCTCAACATTCTTAGCCTCGGCCATGCTGAGAGACTTGGTAAGCTCAGATCTCTCCTTGTCCCATTTGAACGCGTCAATCTGGGCGTTGGCAAGTTCGTCAATCTTGCGATTGAGCTCAGACTGCATCTTCTCCTTCGTTTCCTTGAGCTCATTGTCTTTGAATTCACATTCCTTCTCGAGTTTCTGCGCACATTCACTCTCCATGCGCAGCTTGGTCTCCAGCTCAAGGATAATCTTATGGTCATAACCCTTGTGGCCCTCGAGGTGGAATTTCTCTTTCTCACACTCGAGCTTTTCGCGAAGAGCACAGATCTTCTCCTCTTTCATGACCTTCCACTCTCTCAGAAGCTGGTGATTGATGAGGTTGAGCGACTGTCCCCACTCAAGGCTCTCCTGAACGAAGTGGCAAGCGTTGAAAGCTCTCTCGCGAGCATGGTTTCTTTCGAGCTTGATGTCCTCGATCTCAGACTCCTTGAACTCAAGAGCAGATTTTGCATCCTCCCACAAAATGTGGAGATTGGCATACTGGCGCTTGCTCTCCATTTCATTTCGAATAGCTGTATCACGCGCACTTTCGGCCTTGCTGCGGTCTTCAATTGCCCTATCACACCTGGTCTCAAGAGTGGCATTGATACCGTTCAGGATATCCTTATCCTCTTCAGCCCTGATCAGCTCAGAGTTCAGAATTTTCACTTGTCCCTGCAGGTCGCCGTTCATCGAAGTCAGTTCGACAATTCCATCCTCAGCCTCATGAAGCAGCGTAGTCTGAACCAAAAGCTTGCGTTCGAGGTCAGACTTTTCCATGGAAATCTCCGTATACTTCTTTTCGAGGTCGATGTTGAGCTTCTCCAGCCTTGTTTTCTCCACCTCCAGCTCATTAGCCCGCTCCCGGGCGCTCTCAGCTTCTGCACAAGCAATCCGTTCAGCCTCTCGGGCCCTTCGGCAAGCCTCAATAGCATCAGCACGCTGGGCAGTAAGCTTGACAGCCCACTCCTTGAGCTTCTTGATTTCAATACGGAAAGTCTCAATCTGCTTATCACGGATAAGCAAGACTTTCTCCGCAACCTCAGCCCGGGCTTCTTTCGCATCACGCTCCTGGGCCAACTCGACCATTCTGAAGCGGGCCTGGCCTAGCTGACAATTGGCAATCTCCAACTGTTTCTCGATCTCTGTGCGGCGCCTCTCAGCGGCCTTGAACTTGGCAATGGCGACAGCCTTGGCATGCTCTGATTTATCCAGATGATCGATAACCTCGGTCAGGGACTCGAGCAGGTGATCACTTTCGGCGTGGGCAATGTGAAGATGAGTAGCGATACTCTCACGAGCCTTGATGACCTGACCCCAGTGGGCGGCGTGGTTGTGCTTGACGTCGATGTGTGTCATCTGGCGGAAGAAATCCTTATCGCGGATCATAGTGGTATCGATATCCTCAATGGTCGTAAGCTCTCGCTGATGGACCTCATGCTGGTTGATGAAGTTGTCCAGGTTGAATCTCTCGGCCAGAGCAGCGATGGTATCGGGTTCGACGAGTTTGGGTGGAGGGATTCGAGTCACCGTGGGCTTTTTTGGCCAGGGCACAAAAGTAGTCTTCATGATGCCATTTCCATTGGTACCGTTGGTACCATTGGTGTCATTGGTTTCATTAGAGCCCTTTTCCGTCAAGGTAAGCTGAGCAGGAGCCTCAACAGCGACAACCATTTTGGCGGTATTTGATGAAGTGAACCGAAGAGCAGTTGAAAGTTAAGATATTTTTGTTAGAAAGTGAAAAACGATAAAGGCAAAAGACAGTCGTATGTGTACAAGATGATCGGATTGAAGTCGAAGGCTTGGAATCTGGTATTCGAGGGGAATCAGCCATCCTTATAAATTTTTCGAGTCTGTCCTTCATCGCTTGCAATGCCTTCATGCCTCATACACATCCGGCTATGGCTATACTGGAGTCATGATCACAGCTAGTCCATAAGAACGGCGAGGCCGAAGAAAAGTCGATTGCTGACGGGCAGCTCGATCCGACATGATAGAATCCAATCATCACGTTGTGACTAGCATAATCAGCTGAAGAGGTTGCCAAGTGGCTGAATCTATGTCTCCGTACGGCAAGGCCGCGTAGTGGAGTCGAGGTCAGTGTACCTGGCAGCTCGCCCCGAATATCTTGTCCCGTCAAATGCAAGTGTTCCCAGTAGCGCCCAGAGCGGGCACCAATGAGAGTACAGAACGACAGTCTACCATAGCTCGGCTGGATTGACAGAGAAAACATGAATTCTGCAGAGATGGCTGACGATAACTCTAAGCCCCTCATTATGTTTCGCCCGTTCGCTCCGTTCGGCTTTGGTGGGGATGGGCTTGGCTGACAGCCACTTGCGCTCGCTTCAATTTGCCCCATGTTGTGAATAAGAAAAGTCTACCAAGAATAAATGTTCAAGGTGGTAAAAGCTCGAGGAATCGAAAAATAATTTTGAAACTCGATGGCTTGCGAGACAAATCGACTACATGATCCCTTCTCTATTTGGATTCTACTCAGTATCCTGGAGCCAATCGAGTCTTGAAATGTTATCCAATAATTGATTGTTTCAAACGCTTTAAAATGTAATATAGGCTTTCGGAGAGCAGAGATTGTGCATAATAAGGAAGCTTCATTTGCTTAAGCATCAAATTAATCAACGAATGGCAATTTGCCCATCCCACATAGAATATCATAATTAATATACCTCTGTTACCCCCTATCACTTGCAGAACAAGTGAGATTAGACGGTCCAGCCACCAATGGAGCCTAGAACTTGCCATTGGGATCGGTCGCCAGCTCGGGATCCGAGAAGTTGCTAACATTTCATCAGCAAATGGAACATGTACTGAGGTCATTCAGAACTTACCGCTGACTTGTGCGATTCCAAATTCCACTCAAATCTCCAATAGGTAAGCAAAAGGGGAAACCAACAGAGTCGAGCAGCTGGGCTGCCAGCAAGTAGAATCCTAGCATAGTAGCCACGAATAGAGCGGCACCAGCACCCTAAACGGTGTTAGAAAACATTGACCAGCGACAGAAATAGTTCAAACATACCACAGTCAACCTGTTGCCGACCACCTCATCCTTGAGACCCAATTTCCAGTACGCACCCGCCAAGAGAGAGAACACGAAGATCAGGGATGTAAAAATCAGAACAAACACAATGTTGGTACGAGTGGCGCAGACAGCGTAGATAAGCATCAGCAGTGCCATGAATACAAAGAAAAATGCTATTCAATTAGGTTAGTCTTCTGATTGAACCCGCAGCCCTAATCGAAACATACCGAATGTGTCCACGAAGCCTGGGCCATGAAGACCTGCCAATGTATTGGTTCCATCTGGAGAATAGGGGGCTTATATAAAGTTAGTACCCACAAGGTCATCTCTGAGATTGCATGATACGTACCTGCAGAGTTGAATGCTGGAGTCATAGTAGCACCAAAAGCCAAGCAGAAGCCACCTAAGAAAAGTCAATTCTGTTGTATTCCGATTCTCCGATAGCGACTCACCCAAATGCCCAAACACGACCGACGAGAAAGTGTTTCCAAGGATAAATTCAAGGATGCTGGAAAGGACCAGTAAGAGTCCACCCAGTAAGATCAAGACTCCACTATAACATGTCAGTCGAAGAGCAGTCTAGAGCCAGGGTAGTTCTTACGTGAAAGCAGCACCACCTCCACCTGCACCTCTCCACCCCATCAAGCAACATGCCATTGGTGTCGCTGTGAGTACAAAAGCTCCGATACCTCTGGAGTCATAGTTAGCAAGGGGTCATCAGGAGTTGGGATTCATATCATACAATGGTGTGGGATTTCCCAAATTCTTGGCCAGCTTTGGCTGGCGATGCATCATAGGACTCAAGTAGAGCCTTTCAAACTGTTCAGCAGACAGAGTGATCGAGGTAGGGACCTGCGTCAAGGCAGGCATCCCCCCTTCACTATGAGGAACCTTGGAGGTTCCACGCATAATTTCGTCACCCATTTTGACTTCTATTCTAGGTTGTGGGTAAAAGATATCCTGAAATGGTGGACCTTTGCCGAACAGAGATCTGGAGGATAGCAAAGGGTATTTAAGTCGGACCAGCAGACAGCTCTAAACTGCCAATTACCGATTTTGAGTCCCGCTTGATAGCTATAGCATACCTGGAGAGCTTCCCCAGGTTTCGAGTCTCCGCATCCGATCGGAAGTGGAATTGTGGCTGGAGCAAAAAGGTTAAAGTGGCACCGGAAGAAGATATCGGGAAACGTTTCCATGGTTTTCGACGATCCCCGCACTCTGGGCAAGAAACAAAGTTTGGGTACTACGCTGGAGATGAATTGTTGATACTGAGTCGCCACCATCTATCCAAGGATTCCCGAAAGCTTAAAGATGCCGATAAATATGCCGAACAAGCGGAACCCGAATTGAACGTCAGTCGGATCCTCTGATCGTCTGATCCTGCCAATGATTGTCAATTATTGAGAGTATGTGGCTCTTAAAGTTGGTGACAGAATCAAGAGCGGAATTGATTTCGGATGTGCATACGCCAGGTTATCTCTCTGCTCACCCATCCATGAACTGAAGAATTGCACTCCATCGTTGTTTGTGTGTGTGTTTTGTGTTACTATTGTCAGGACCGTAGTCCTAGCCCGTGTGTCCACCATTCGTTTCAATTTCTTTTAACCTTAATCTCGCATTATGCATTGATTGGCCAGCCCAGGGGGTTGATACACTACTGAATGTGACGACAAAAAGCGGAACTGGTTTCCGCGACCAAAGATTCACTCCACAGGGGCGTGATATCAGGGTGATTTAGGGACTTCCTTGATCCAGACCCAGACCCAGAGAAGTAGGCACCGAAAACTGGTTTGGCATGAAGGAGAAGGAGAAGAAGAAGAAGAAGAAGAAGAAGAAGAAGAAGAAGAAGAAGAAGAGGAAGAAGAGGAAGAGCATGACTAAATGAAATTATAGCATAGGTAAATCGGAGAAAAAGTATAGAAGCCAGATTTATCCAATCAGAGGCATATTTTCAGAGGGTCACAAATGAGGAACCTGCACCTCCGCATTCTCATCACACACCTCGACCAACTTAGCCCGGGTGCCAGGTTCCTAGAACGAGATAAGTACAGTATAACAAAACAGAAAAAAGAACTCACAGTAGCAGCATGACCGGCATCTGGAGTTCAAGACAGACGAGAGCCTGGCAAACCTTTGTGCAACTCCCAAGCTGTATTCGGCCAGCAAATAATGCCATAGCGACCTTGGATGATAGTCACTGGAGCAAAATTGTCAGCCAAATTCCATTGCATTAGGATACAACCACTGCTAACTACTAGTACGCTTAATCTTCGCCAAAGTCTCGCCCTTAAAAAATCTGCTTAGCCAAGAAGCGGATGTTCAAAACATAACGCGCCTCGAGTCTGGCATGCGACAAAACCCAGCCCTCATCTTCAAGGTTAGTAAAAGCATCCAGGCCGGACCTTTAAGTACCAATAACAAGATCCCAGCGATTTCACTAACTTGCTGTATCAACCCCAGTAGCACAATCCTCCGAGACAAGCAACCGATAATACCCTTCATTCGGCCTCGACCGGTCTTCTCGGGAAGACAGTTGACAAAGATCTCATACGCCTCGGGAAATATTCTGCGCAGCACCAAAAGTGTCTCGAGAGAACCGAAGCTCACACTTTCTGGCGGGTCAGTGATCCCACCATATGGGGGTAAGCTTGTGCATAGAGTGGTACCAGGGTTGATCCCCACGACCCGCCGAAAACAAGGTGCCATTTCGATATTAAGAGGTGTTTGCCCAGAACTTGGATATTGGGGACTAGGCTCTGGCTGGTGTTCTCATTGAACACGGCGATGGGGGTAAATTTGCTTGCCCCGCGCTGATCGAAGATATGACACGGTACGTAGCTGGGTTGAAAAATTTTGTGTTGGAATTTGAGGAACATCCGCCTAGCTCGCTGTCCAGGAAGAGGACTAGAGTTCAATGCTTTGGAGAAGTCGAGCTCAGTTGCGGCTTGGCTGGAATTAGGGAGCTTTCTTTCGGGACAAATTAAATGGTTTATCAACGTACCCTGATCAAGTGACGGGCATCGTAAGTCAACCTTGGCCTCACATTCTGATCTCCAGCCAAGGGTCAAATGAAGCTCAGTGGTTTCAAGTTTGGAACAAGTGGCAGACTTGACATCTATGATTGCGCAATTAGGAATGCTATTGGTCATGACTCAAGTTAGATGTACACTTTAGACTCCAATATCTCCGGACTCACAGCATTGAGCGGAGGAATTCACAACCTCACTCAGTTATGTCTCTAACCAAGTAACATTTATTGTTCAAAAATGCGAAAATGAGATAATTCAAATGTTTCATAGAGACTTACCAATTCTCCGATGTGTATCTTTTGGTAAATCCCGACTTTAGATTTACCATAATTGTGTTGACCTGAGGATTCCGTTGATAACAGAAGATAATAGAATCAGAATTGACACAAAGAGTACCACATTCCCAGTCTCAGTCATTGCGTGATGCATTCCTGACAAGCCAGGAGGGCGGTTAATTACCTTGGATGACGAATGTCCCCACTTAGGATGCTTTGATACAAAGTTTTTGTAGTAGCTTATTCTAACCCTGTGGTATTTCCTGGCATAATAACAGCGTTCTCATATGATGATCAGATTTGCATATATAACTAGCGAAATTTTGCCTCCTACTCGCCCATTAATATCAAATATTTTCTTCTATAAATCATCGAACATTGAAGAACTCTTCCCTAATCTCAATCATGTTCCGCAGGACTTCTGATTTCTTCAAACAATACAACCAAAGGCGCGGCTCGGTTGATTTGACCAAGTCTGTCCAGTCAGAGCCAAGTGACAATACAGGCGTCGATAACACACCCAAGGCTACTAGTTAGGTATCCCTGACTTTTTGCTTTCGAACATAGGTATTCTAACTTAAAGTAGTCAAAGATGCCCCTCAGAAACAACACAGCTGGAGCTTTTACTCCCTAGACGAAAACGAACCGGAGAAGCGACGCCTGAAGCGAGAGGAAAGGGAACGTGCGGATTGGGTTGCTACGAGACAATACTGCAGCGCTCAACGGCGTAGCAACGGTGTGGGAATTGGGTTCTAAGAAGAGTGCTTTGGAGGCTTGAGTATTTCTAAAGAGACTCGTTCTGATCTTCAATGGTTCAAAGTTATGTACTTTTACCTAATAGTGTATAATCATAAACATATTATTACTTCTCAGTTCTAATTACAAAATTCACTTTCTTCCCACGATGTATATCACCGATCGCTGGGGAACTGGGGGCTTGTAATTTCATGCCAGTGCAAACAGGGAGACATTAGTGATCATTTCAGTCACGATATTATATTCATAAAGGAGTGTTCATGCGGTTTGCAAATATTACCCGCACCGTGTTCAAAACATTACCCAATCAAATCAAATTGATCTGGGCGCATTAATCGCAGGATCCTCAAATCAATTCCTCAATTTCAGCGATCATCTCGGTAAGGCCATAAGGTATATGTCTAGATGAGGGTCTAGTAAAGCACCATCAAGCTCAGCATCGCAGCAACCGAAGCGACCCAGTGGGCGAGACCCATGGGAGCAGAGACAGCTGAGCCGCTGACAGCAGTTGTGGAGGCAGCGCTAGAGGCGGAGGCACTAGTTGTAGAAGAAGTGCTGGTAGTGCTGGTAGTGATGGTGCTCGAAGCAGTGGCGGATGAGGAGCTCGTGATCGCAGCGCTGGAAGAGACAACTGGAGTAGAGACAACTGGAGTAGAGACAACTGGGGTAGAGACCTTGGCCGGGCTGCTGGGGATAAGAGGGCTAGAGGTAGGGAGAGCAGGGACCGAAGACGCAGCCGTAGTGACAGGCGATACACCAACGGGGGTGCTGGAAGCCGGCGAAGAAGAAGCGACAACAGAGGATACCACGGAGGAGGAAGCAGCGGCGCACGAGTCGCCGGTCAGCTGGATGCTAACACACTGGGTCACATCGGTGCTGTTGGTGGTGTAGATGTTGCTACCGTTGTCCTCGCCAGTCTGGCAAGCGATGAAAGATGAGCTACCGTCAAAGCTCAGCAACCCAGAAGAGGCTAAGGTGAAGCCAGAGGTGCCGGTGGCGCCCTGGTCACATTGAAACTGAGTAGTCTCCGCTAATAGACGGTTAGTTTCTGTCGATCTGACAAGCATGGGCTGACTCACAAGTGATAACACATCCACGGCCCTCACTATCAGTAATGATAGAGTTCGAGATGCAGAACGTGGAAGGCGACAAGGTGGTGTCACCAAGGCGGACTTGACCGTCGGTCAGCTGGCCAAGAGTACCGGAGGCACTTCCAGAGGCAGTGAGCTCGAAACAGCAGGTATCACGGCGACCAACGAGGGCATTAGCGCCAGCCAGGAAAGCTGCGATGGCAATGGTGCTCTTCATAATGTAGGTTGAAAGGGTGGGCTATGAAAGAGCGCGAGACGAATGTAAACAGTGCTTCAAAACGAATGTCTAAGGTCAGACCGAAATCGCCAACCCCAGGGGTTTAAGTAATCGAGAAAAAGCAATGACCTACGAGAGACTTACGAATCATCCACGAGTAAATACAAAAACCGGGAATTAGGCGAGCGTGTTCGCCGTTAGAACCTATCAAATCCCCCAATTGATTGGTTCTTTCATGCTGATTGTTCAAACTATAGACACTAACCGCATCTCGATAGGATCAATGTTTAATGTAGCGGGGAAATTACCAACGTGGGACAGGCCGCGTGTCCACATGATCCCTGTCATAGATCAAAAGCCCGAAATTGCTGGAAAATGGATCTTTCAGAGACCCATCCCACAAGGCGATGATGATATTTTGCCCAGGAACTCATTGCTATTTAGGTTCATCCGAAATTTCCATAGAAGCACATTTAATCCCAGTATTCATGTAGGCGGACTCCGTGTCATTTTCTCATTTTTCTTTCAACTTTGAAGCTAGAAAGGAACGCCACTGCCAAGTAATCTGCATTGTTGATAGCCCCGCATGAAGCTAGGCCTTGAAACGGGCCTGACAATCCAGGAACTGGAAAACTTTGATTATTGAGACGTATCAAGACGTATCAATAAACATTGAATCTGGGTCAGACATGATTCATATAACTATTTCATTTAGTTACTTGACTATTTGTACGTTCTCCGTAACTTGACCATGATTTGACAAGTTGAATCCCGACCTCCACTTTTGCCTTAAACGGGACGCGTCATTGTTGTCCCTGGGTCCAAGCGTCTTAATATCCACCTTTCTCTTACCGAACAGGTTTTTCCCTTTGAGCTATCTGTATAAGTCTAGACTCAGGCTATCACCTCTTTCAAGTTCATTTACCATTAACATGGGTCATGTCGGTTGGTCAATTGGTGCAGAAAGACGGTCTTGGTGGGGTTTGAAAATTTGAATAACCGGGCATCTGGTCTAGATGCCTGTAAGGCGACGAAGAGATTTTCCTTTCAATTTCCCTCAAAGGATCGACATCGATACATTAAAGCAGGTTTGTAGCAAATTAGGCTCTAAATACGGTTAGCCAATGTTATCTGCGTGCCTGATCATACCTAAAATCTAGGATGTGATACGCCTAAACCATGCATCCGATCGTTTTTGCCAAGGCATCACAATAGGTGCCTGTCACTATATGCATAACAGTATTACGATTCGTTTGCATTTCTATAAGAACAATCTCTCATCCCTGATAACTTAAGTGAGTATAAAGTTAAGAAGGTGATGATGATGATGATGATGGTGATCTATTAACCTGATGCTGCCTAGCTCTGGTCGCCGTGGCAATGCAGGCGCTTCGTCGTCCGAAGCAAGAATATGCCCAACGCCAGTGAATCCCACACACAGTAAGGAATGGCTATGCGTAAAGGAAATAGATATGATACTACCCAGACAGGTAAAGATGAAGCCGAAATAGAGCCGAAAATGCCAAGCAAAGTAAACCCCGCTGAAAAGAACGTCGCTATCGCTATGTAAAATGCCTTGATATCCCCGATATCCTCCTGTATATCTCCTTCTGCATTTATCAACTACTGTCGTTGTGATCGATATCTCAGTTATCGCTCACTCTGGTGTTGGATACGCATCATCTTCACCCCTTGCCCATTGCGGTAACTCCTGGTGTGATGGTTCAGTTGCTTCTTCGGGCTCGATATCACATTGGCGAAACCGCCCGAGAAGACCATTTGATAACATAGATCCGGCGACATAGCGAGTCGCCTGCGGGTGAGACATGATTGCCTCATAATCCATCAGGCTCTGTAGGTCCGTCCTCTTGACCTTCTCCATAAACGTCTTCCTTAGGAATTGAGAAATGCAAAGTTGAAAATGAAATATCTATACCCTTGGGCAAGACGTGAGTGAAAATGCAAAATAAGTTAAGACTTCACTCCTCTACTATGTGCACTTATCCATCGGTACAACCTGCTTTATAAGGGTTGTCGACAGTTGATCTATCATACAGGGGACAAAGCCCCTACATGGTGTACGCACAAACAAAAAGGAGAAAATTTAGGGAGAAGGAAGAATGGGTGAGAAAAAGAGAGAGAGGAGAGAGGGAGGAGGGGGGGGGGGGGGTTTAGGAGAGGGATCAGGTGATCCCTCTAATGAGATTCCCTAGTTTTCCAGTTGGCTTTCTTTGACATTCAAAAGTAGTGTCAAGCATTTCCCGTTGGAAAACACCATCCACTTACCAGATTACGCTGATGTCACAATTATATGGTTTATGAGACCTTAGAACTGCGTGATTCAAAGCGATTATGACGTGAATACGAGTTATATATATATGCGAGTCAAGAGCTACGCAGGAACGCTACACTACTAAATTCTCAAGCACAGTTCAAAGATAAAAAAATGACGCCATCTATCTCCCAAGCCGTTACAAATATCACCGTTCCTATCAAAAACGGCGTTGGATCTGCCGAGGGCAAACCCAAGATAAGAAGAGTGATCGAAGAAGAAGGGGGAAAGACTACTGCCAGCGTGTGCCCAGACCCGTCTATATGAGATTATGTTCTTGTACTCATAACCTTGGTATTTTAGTATCCGCACTATCTTCCAACCTGGGATCATGGCGAGAAATTTCCCCCTCTTGAACCGTTTACTCACGTCGATCACGGCAAAAACGCCGACCATAGCTTTAAGGATCTCCTAGCTGAAGGATCCAAAATCCAAAAACTCACTCCAACCGTCGGTTCCGAAGTCACAGGCATCCAGCTGAGCAAACTCAACTCCGCCGGAAAAGACCAGCTCGCTCTTCTAGTCGCTCAACGCAAGGTCGTCGCCTTCCGAGACCAGGACTTTGCAGACCTATCAATTCAAGAGGCCTTGGACTTTGGTGGTTACTTTGGTCGACACCACATCCACCCCACGAGTGGGTCTCCGGAGGGATATCCTGAGATTCATCTCGTTCATCGCAACAATAACGCGTGGGAGTTTGATCAGTACCTTGCTGAGAAGAATAGTAGTGTATCATGGCACTCGGATGTGACCTACGAGCAGCAGCCCCCTGGAACCACGCTGCTGTATCTTCTTGATGGTCCCGAAGTGGGTGGGGATACTGTTTTTGTGGATCAAGTTGAAGCATACAAGCGACTTTCCCCGGCAATCCAGGAGCGACTGCATGGACTGAAGGCCGTGCACTCTGGATTTGAACAAGCTGAAAATAGCCGAGCTCGTGATGGTGTTGTGAGACGAGAACCAGTAAAGAATGAGCATCCTCTTGTTCGGACTCATCCGGTAACCCGGGAAAAAGCGCTCTTTGTCAACGCTGGTTGTAAGTATAATTGTTCTCATTACCCAGTATTCTTTTATGCTTCAGGCTGATAGGGAAATAGTCACTCGCAGTATCGTGGGACTGAAGAAAGAAGAAAGTGACGCTCTCCTAGCATTCTTGCTGGCTCATGTCGGCCGAGGTATTGACTACCAGGCTCGCATTCGATGGGCCCCTAAGACTGTTGTCATTTGGGATGTAAGTTATTATCATCGATAAAGACGCCATTCTTGAACTAATCTAT
Organism: Penicillium odoratum; assembly: GCF_028828045.1. Taxonomy (NCBI): domain Eukaryota; kingdom Fungi; phylum Ascomycota; class Eurotiomycetes; order Eurotiales; family Aspergillaceae; genus Penicillium; species Penicillium odoratum. Next base: position 3,130,350 of record NW_026643146.1, on the reverse strand, counting down.
GTACAGAATCGCGTGACTGCCCATTCTGCGATTATTGACTGGACGACTGGCGAGCGCCGTCATTTGGCACGAATTACCCCGCAGGCCGAACGCCCATACGAAACGCCCTACATTCCGGAAAGTAAATCACACGAGGCAAACTAGGCAAGCAATATTTCATCTTACTTCAGCCGTGAATGAGATTGGAGCTGTATGTAAATCTTGGCGCCAATAGGCCCCAAGCGGGGAAGATGGAAGATGACTACAATATGTAGGCTGACAGCTTCACACAAAACGTATGTGATATTGGGTATGGGGGGAGAAAAGAGAGAAGGAGCAGAAGATCTAGAGGATATCCCCCCAGACCCAAAACTAAGCTAGTCCTAAACGGGATGCCAGCGCTGCTCAGGTCACATGATATGACCCAGGGACACCGACAGTAAACAAAGAATCCAGTATTATTTTCAGAGTGACAGTCTGTGCCGATAACAAATACAACTTTTCCTTGATGATATATTGCAACATCAGTGTCTAATGTGACACAAAATACCCTGCATAAAGCTACTTTTAGAGATACATCTTTCAAAATTGATCTTGAGACTTTAATGCTTGTGCGACAACGATTTATCATATTTGTCTCGAGTATATCGGGTTGTTTACGCTGGCATGGGCATATCCCATTTCTCTGTCTTGGAGCCTTTTTTTCTCTCCATACCACTCCATATTATGATCTTTCGTGCTTTTCGATGTAAAATTCACGTATCACCTCCAACAATATTCATTACTTGATAGATTACTCTATATAATGGCTTCGTCCCGTCTTGGCTTAACCAGATCCGATATGACAATAGTCTTACCGAGAAAAGCGGAAGTCAATTCTATTCAAATGTTAGTTGGTCATGTTGAATTATAGGCTTGTGTCCACAAACCTCTTATTAGTCATGATAGGGGTTTCACGTAGGTAGTCTTCCCTTTGCTCGCTTGTCATTGCATCCCACTTCGCTGCGTTACGCCTGAATCTTCATTAGCACCTATAATAAGATCAAATGCGAAGAGTACATACTTGTTGCACCAATCGTAGTAAAACTTCGAACCAATGAACAAAAACAGACTGACCACCGCCAGTGCAATAAGGACTTTGTTTCCATGTTTATAGTATGGCGCATCGTGGGTTCGATAGACCTACAGTAGTTAGTAAATACTCAGAGTCATAAGTTGCAATAGCTCACATTAGCGCCCGCAATAGAACTGATCTGAACAGACATGTTGTATAATGCGGTAGCAACAGTCCGAGTTCGTACAGAGCCCGCATTTCGTGATGTCAAAGCAACGATGACCGGATGTATACTCGGACTTCCGACAAGAAGAGTCAGAATAGCGAATCTAGGCCACGGTAGCTTTTTCTCAGGCAAAACTTCCAATGCGATCAGAAGAACAAGATTCCACACTTCCACCGCGGCACCAGAAAGTAACCGCTGCTGAGTTCGCTCCGCAATCCACGTAATGGATGCGAGACCGATGATCCCAACAACAGCAGCCGGAATCGCCAACAAATTTGTCTGAAAGGTCCCGAATCCAGCTTGTCTCAATTGTAGCGTGAGATAGTTCGTAGCTGGGGTCGAGGGAATCATCCAAATCAATCCAAGAAAATAAATCGGCCACATGTGGTAGTCTTGGATTGACTCCCATAACAACTTCGGCGTAACAGCTTGTCGGTTGTGCATGGTTCCCTTACTTGGGTCGTCACGAATGACTCGATTAACAATGATTTTTTCCTCGTGCTCCGTGAACCATCCATCTCTGCCGCGCCATCCTCCTTTTGTTTGGACCGGAGAAGCGGGCATCCAGAACACAGCGATGATTCCAATCACTCCAGTTATCAGACCTTCAAAGGCAAACAGATATCGCCAGGCGCCCCCATCATCGGAAAGTCTGATATGGAGGAACCCGAAAGCCAAAAATGCACCGATAACTCCAGTCAAGGTCAACGAGATCCAGAAACAAGCGAGTCGTTTGGGCAATTCATTGGATTTGTAAAAGAATGACAGAAAGAGGACAGTGTCTGGGATACTAAGTTGAATAGTTAGCTTCTCCAACGAGCAGAAGGATACTAATACTTACAAGCCACCTTCTATTAATCCCAATAAAGCGCGTGTGGCTAGGAACGTGCTTTTTCCTCTGATAAAAGCCTGACATGCTGCAACGATACTCCACAGAATCATTTGAATAGGAATCCAGCGATCGGGTCCCAGTCTCTTGGATATCAACTGAGATGGCATTTCAGCCAGAAGGAAACAGACCAAAAAGATCGTCTGACCCAAGTTGTAGTCGTTACTCGTCATGCGTAAATCGGTCAGGAAAGTACTGGCTAGTGCCTGACCGATATTTCCTCGATCAAGTTGCAAGGCGAAGAATGTCACGCAGGCGAAGGTCAGGACACGATGATCAATCTGTCAGTAGGATATCAGTAAGAGTTGACATCAGCTTGCTGAAAATGACCTACTTTCCTAACGATCTTTCGCTCCTCCTCCTCCGTCCATTCAAATTCCGGGTCCCAGCGATGAATTCCTTCATAGCTATCAATCGGACGGTAGAATTCATGACCCCCCTGGACCTGAAAAGTAGCATTGTCGTAAACTTGAACTTGCTGCGACTCTTGATCCGAATTGTCTGACACACTGACTCCGGGAGAGTCTTTCTGACCGACGGAAACCCGCGCAGTCTTCTCGGCCATGTCTTTAATCGCGATCAAACGAAGGTAATTAGTACGCGCTCTGTATGCTGCCCTTCTGTACAATCATTCGTCATACTTCTAATGGTTTATATATCATTGAATTAGCGGGGTATACATGCCTGGTCACGCAATCCCTTTAGCTCGGCGGTCATCACATCACACATGCAGCCATCAATTGATGTCGTGCCTTCCAGTTGAAATGAGATAATTGTATTAATTATGCTCTCAGATGTCTAGGATTTCTCAATTAATGTGATTCATGTACTTTCATTTCATTGAATTCATTGTTCCAACTTTTGAAGACATTGAAAAGACTTGTACCTCCAGCCTTGGGCTGGCATATTAGTCGAATGCAAGTACTAATCAGGTACTTCGATCTACCCCTCTATTCATTGGGTAGACTGCGGACTTTCAGACATTTATTCGAAATTCCGACCTTTCTTTTCTTTCTATTCCGCTATATATGAATTTGGATAGCCCTTTGACAGTTTAACTAATCCGGTAGGAAAAAAGGTAGAATACTGGGTAAGACACTGGATAGAAGACCGAGTAGAGTACAGAGTAGAATAATGAGTGGTATACTGAGTGGGAGACTAAGTATGAGATATTGTAGCAGATTTAGTATCTATAAAACCGAAGTAGGAGCCGCACGAAAGGCGCAACGGAAAGCCCCTAGTCTTGCATCACCGGAGGAATAGAAGACGGAATTTATGCATTTTCTCCGGCTTATCATCTCTACAACGTTGAATGGAAATCATGGCCGGGATTGCGCCATAGCTGGCTAAATATCTAAGAATCCTTTCAGGGTCTTTCAAATGAGGGCGCGCACGCCGGCTATTTCTCCAGTCCCAGACCACCTTGGCACCTTGGCACTTTAACGATATTTACAGGGATAATGATGTGATTGCTGGGCGATTCGACCACCAAGGAACCACAAGCCATAAAACAGAAGCATTGGTAAACTGTTCACGTCTAATACATAGTCTATACTTTTGGACTCGATTACAGATAAGCATCAACACTTTCCAGAGCTCCGATCAAATCTGCATGAAAGAAGCGTCGACTGATGCGCTCTAATCGTGCAGAGCGAGCTTCATGCTTCTCATAAACCTGTCCCTTGCATGAAGTGGCCCCCTTTGCCTTCTCCAAGTCTTCACGAGTTTCTTGTATCTCTATTTCCACTGAAACAGGCTGACCTTCAACCACGGATGGCATAGTAGGATATCCAAAGCCTGCGGCAGAAAGCGCTCGCTTGGTCCACCTATTTTTAATGTTGGCAAAGTGCCATTGCACCTCTGATGGTGCAGCATGGCGGTTGAGTTGATTGCGCACATCAATCAACCCCTGGACACAAGTAACGTCGACATTATTCACAGCCGAAAAGTCAAAAACAATTGCCCGTAGAAGTGGAAGTTCATCCGCGGTATTCCCTGTATTTTTGGGCTTAGGGTCATTCCACGGACGATCGCCTTTCTTCCCAGAGTCCAATGCACATGTACGACGGGTGCTCTTGAGTATGTCCTGCGCCAAGGCATCCAAGTAGTGGCCGACATTGGAGTAACTGAGACCCTCAGAGAAGCGGTAGATGAAAACACCCGGGCGTGGCTTTTCGACATTCCACTGGCGAGGCTTCTGGACATCCGAAATAGGGAAGAAAAGGGGTCTCTGGGTTTCTTCATCTCCGATCCATGTGCGACCAAGAAGTCTTCCAGAAGCCTTGATGTGGCGGAAAAGCAAAATTGCCAGAGATAAGCAAACAGTGACGTAAATGCTATTTTCAATGCGATTGATAATTAAAACGATGAGCCCCGCTGCAAAGACCACGGCATCCAAGGGTGATATAAGCCAAAATTGGTAGATAGTGTTTGGTGCGGCGATCAAATCAGCCACCACATGGATGATCACGGCTGATAAAGAGGCATGAGGGATGTAAGAAAGCATTGGCGTCAGACCGTAGATAGCAATTAGCACAACGGTGGAGCTGATGACACCAGCCAACGGAGTGCGGACACCAGCTTTGGACTGAATGGTGGAGCGGGACAACGAGCCAGTGGAAGGATATCCTCCGACAAATGGGCCGAGGAGATTGGTGATGCCGATGGCTATGAGCTCTTGAGATATGTTCACGGTGTAATTGTTGATACGAGAATAAGATTTGGACGTTGCGACGTGTTCCAGTACCATTACAACGACAGCAGCTGGGAGTTTGGGAAGGATATGTTGGATCATGTCGCTGGAGAGTATAGGAACACCGGCATCTTCCAACCCACGGGGTACGTATCCAACAATTTCGAAGACGGGATCCTCTTGACGATGTATATTAACTATGGCGCTTATCATCGTGAAGAACAAAATGACGAACAATTTCCGCAGGTTCGAGAAAAAGAAGAAAAGTTTGGCGCGCCGTGGATACCTCTGGGCTCCATAATTGCACATCGTGCGGATCCCATATAAAAGGACAAGCGCAGAAAGTCCCATGGCTGCATCATATCCCCTTGCCGAAGGCAGATTCTTAAAAACATTGAGTATGATCTGATATGCAGGGTCATCCAGACTAAAGCTGGCGGTTTCTCCAAGCAGATTCTTGACTTGCCCGGAACATATCAAGATCGCAGATCCAGTCATAAAGGCAGTGATCGATGGAAGAGGAATGAAATCGATGATGAAACCCAACCTGGTCAGACCGAGGAATGTGACGACACCCCCACATATTATAGCAATTGACATGGCGATCTGGGGCGCAGGGGATCCGGGATAGGCGATTTGTACATCTCTGACGATCGCACCAATGACGGTGGATAATACCGCGACGGGCTGTTCTACGTTAAAAATGGCCTCGAATCCTCAATTTGAGCACCTACCCCAATAGTGATGTCTTTGGATGTTGCAAAGATCCAGTAGATCATTCCACCGGTGAAAGATGCGTATAGCCCATAATGAGCTGGTAGTCCCGCTAATTTCGCATATCCCACGCTCTCCGGGATCACGACCGCACTAACCGTTACTCCTGTATTGGGAATATGTAAGTAATGGGATGCGAAGTGGCCAAATCGTTGTCCATACCTGCAATTAAATCACTGAAAAACCATTGTAGATTGTAATGCCCAAGCCACTGGCAGAATGGGAAAAGTCCACGAACATATTGGAGTAGCTGGCTTCTTGACGGGAATGTTTCGTTCAACCAGTCCAAAACTGTGGGATCTAATTCTTGCTCGTCGGAAACTTTACCCAAGGGGTTGAACGGGTCCTGGAGGCCAAGGATTCTTTTAAGAAATCGCACCATCGTGCGGGGGCAATAAATCGAATTCAGGGGAACGCGTAATCAACAATCCGAGAAAGGGAAGGATAGGCTTATATAGCGACATGGTCAAAGAGAGAGTCATATGGGCCAATGGAAAACCAGTTTTTGGATACTAAGGTATGTGTGCCGGTACAACGAGAAGATAAAAGTATATTGGGTTCAATTCGACAGAGGAATGCGAAAGGGAACACGAGCATAATCTATGCCCATGGAGCGAATTTTGAAGTACATGTAGTGACCTATCAAATTAGATGATGGATGGGAACTGCCAGTTCCTGTGGCTCAAATTCCTGGGTCAGACTTGGGTTGCATCGGGTCACACTTGTTCACATAAGAATGTGGCGGTCCCGTGAGGCAGACCGGAAGCCTGAAGAGATGCAGAGTCAGCCCCTACTACATCCCAACATTTAGTCAGAATTGTCAGTTATATGCATGACAACAGTAGAGGGAACACGATGGAGGGAAAAGGGGAGGGAAGACTAATCTATATACTACCGGTCATTTGAGCTCTGGCCAGCATCGTTGGACTTGAAATCAAACATGATGCTGAGCCAACTGCCTACTATGTAAAAAGAGACAGAAATTTGCTTGCATTCCGAGAGAGAGATGAGAAAAGGAAGAAAAGGGGAGACCTGAGTAGAGGAGATTATGTTCATGGAATCCTACGTTAGACCCTAATTGGGTCGATTCACAATCAGGCACCAAGGCATCAATTTATATCGTTCAGTTGGTTAAGACGGGTGAGAACGGGTTGGCGTCACCTGGAAGTACGACTGTTTCTGGACGTGGTGATCGGATATTTTTTCATGATTTTTATAATGCTGTAAAGATGGAGAGGTTCATATATGTCGCTAATGTTAGTCTTACCGGTGAAACTGCTATTATTGTCTGATTTGTCTGGTTTGAAGAGATAACGCGCTCACGACCTTTTGATGTTGTTTTCTTTTGATTATACATACCCAATACAGCCTATCATTCATTAGGACTTATTGCGATTTGTTCAAATAAAGACCTCTGGGCAGCATAAGTCAGGAAGAACTCTACTGCTGTTAAACAAGTAGCTGGAGATTGATCATTCGTTATTATACCATTCTTCAACTGATCTATCAATGCTAGAATCCCCAGTTGAAGTAATCATGAATAGAAAATCATGTTGCAAAGTCATAATCGACATACACCCTATACACCCTAACGAATATACTACGTATGGCCAAGTATCTGAACGCCAAACTAAACACGCTTTTCTTCGCGCCTTTTTTTCTTCTCCCGTAGGGTATTCGCCCAATCTCCTGCGCCCTTAATGGCCACCTCGGGGGTGTTTTTATAGTTGAGCAAATATCCCTGAATTTCAGCAGCAGTGAACTCATCAGCCGGAATGATTGATGCAAATTCCTTGGCCAGCGTATTTATGCGAGAGCGCAATTCTGTGAGGTAAGTCTGATGCGCTTCTTTCTCTTTCACTTCTATTTCCAGCAACTCTAGGCTCTTGCTCCGTGTATGTCCATTGGGGGTGGAAAAACTGTTAGCGAGCTTCGAATTCCCGTTTTTGGTGCGCTGGGCAGCGGACGTGCGAGGAGAGTCCCCATCCATTGCCATATAGATTGAGCTGAAGAGCTCCTCGATGGCCATCTTGCTGGCATATCCAAAGGCAACCCTCATATCCACTCGGCCAGGGCGAAGGAGTGCTGCGTCTAGCTTCTCCGGGTGGTTCGAAGTCATCACGAGAATACGTCCCTCGCTGGCAGCGACACCGTCAATCACATTCAACAGGCCTGACAGGGTGATTCCATCGGCCTTGTCAGTACTAACAGCTTCCTCAACGACGATGGCATCGACCTCCTCGGCGGGAACCTCCTCGAGGTCGGCGTCATCCTCGCTCTCTTTAGAATCGATATCTGCAATGGTCTTACCACGGGTCTTGGTGATCCCAGCCGTGTCAACATCCTCAAGAAGGACGATACATCTGTTTGGCAATTCGGAGAACAAAGAAGCAAGGCTCTCTTCGTCAAGAGACTTGGAGTTCAGATTGAGAAGGTAAAGCTTCAGGCCAAACAGACCCGCCGCAGCGAAGCATAGACTGGTCTTTCCTGTACCAGGGGGACCGTGTAGAAGATATCCACGTCGATATGGAATCCCACGGTTCGAGTACCAGCGACGGGTACGCGGATGAAGATACTCTTTGATATCGTCAATGAATTCGTCCTTCTGCCGTGGGTCGAGCACAACCGTCGACAGCGGCCGCGGCGACCGGGCCATACACCGAGCCCAGTCCCATGCACCACGGGAATAGTAGCGGTTAGTACCACGGTAGATGATCGTGCGGTTCCCATCCCGCTGCACATATGCCTGCTGTGCCTCGTTCAAGACAGTTCGAAGGATAGATGCATCGCGACCGAGACAAGAAAGGTAGAGTCGCTCATTATTCAAGACGTATCTGTGGCTGCTGGTCTGATGCCTTCGCTCTAGCATCAAGGGCCTCCTCTTATACCAGAATATATGACGGCCCTGGGATGGAGTAAAGCGAAGGGGCTTGTACTTGTCGCGACTCATGACCTTGGCCCAGTATTCATCCCAGGAGACGCCATCAGCGCTACCGGGCTCATCCCACTCGCCATTATCCTGGTCTGGGTTGTTGTCATCATCCTCAGATTCCCCCTCGCTGCAGTAGCCGTTGGACTTCACACCAGCAACAAAGCGGTTGGTGCGTTTCATGTGTGGCTGTCGTGAGATCCAGTACATGAAGTAGTTGAATGTTTCATCGTCCAAGCGAATCTCTGCAGTGGAGACCAGATACTCCTTGACAAAATCGCTGATGTATGAAATGGCATATTTGGTGGCAGCACCAACCATAACCAAAAAAATCAGTTGTTGGAGATAAGCTGCGAGATCGATCTTGAGGTATGATAGCAGGAAGCGTGAGACTAGCGAGTATCCTGGGATCATGGCATCTAGGAAGAGCGTCTCATGCGAGGAGATACCTGTCCGTTCAGACAGAGGGATTGTTTGGTTGGAATCCATGATCCGAATTTAGGTCCGTAGTTTGTAAATTGAAAGTGTGAAGAGGAAGCGAGAAAAAAAAAAGTAAGCTGAATGTGAAGAAGTAAAGACTCGGGAAGAAACAGCAAGTCCAATAGCAGAGTATTGAGAAGAAAGAGAGAGTGATAATAGGAAGGAGTAAGGGACTGAGCAAACCTCAAGCTTATAAATGCCCAGGTGCCTGTGCTGATATGTACAAATATTTGAAGGCGAGTAAAATGGCTTTTTTATACGTAAGTTAGCAAAAAGAGCCTCATTCCCGAAGAAAGCCTTGCGGGCGCCCAATTGGGTGTCCGAGCCTTGCTTGATGGCTGCCTGCCTGTAGTACAGTTTGACTCGTGCATGACTCGAGTGGCTTGGACCCAGTGATCTACTGATTTGGCCTCAGATACGTCATTTAAAGCGAAAAAAAGCCGAGTGATCACAAGGCTAATATGAATGAGAATAAAATCAAGAAAATGAAACAAAAAAGACTCGAAAAGAAGAGCAAAAAAAGAAATCTCTCCCTCGGGGAATCGAACCCCGGTCTCCCGCGCGTATCAGTGTTAATGACAAGCGGAAATCATGACCCCTAGACCAAGGAAGATAAGATAGTCGAGTTTCCGCTCGACCACTTGGTACTGGTTGATGTGGGATTCCCCGGCTTTGGCTACATAACCGAAATCTTTAGCTCAGCAACGCATTCCACATCATGCATCATCAATCAAACTGTTGATTGTCTCTGCGTAAGCTAATTTGAACAGAATCAGTAATAAATTTTGAAATTTCTCGGAACTTATGGAAGCATGCGAATCATACATAGACCATGAACCTAGACTCACCTATATATGGTAAACCTTAGAACCTGGATGTCTCCAATGATTGGGGCGAGGACGTTATGTATGGTGGCACGGTCCTCGGGTTGTAGAGAACTTCCAAAGGGTTGCACAAAAGTACTATGTATTATCTACTCTAGAGGCTTATAAACATGGGTATCTCGGAAATCTTGGCCAGTAAGCCGGCCGAATTAAAATGGAATATGATGTAGCAAACGCATTCCGCCAGCCACTATGCGCCTTGCGGGTGGTTGGCCTGCTCAGCCGAGACCAATTCCCCCGCCCACTCCTTCCATTCTTCCAATTTGTCCACCAGGGAGCCCCACCATGAAGTTTTGTCGTGGCTGTTGGGGTCTGATGTAGGCGGTTCCTCAGTTGGGGCATCTGATGCGGGACTCGTTGGCTCTGGTGAAACAATAACAGTTGAGGCTGGCTCGGGTGGATCTGATGGGCGTTCCATAGGCGGCACGTCCTTGTCCGAATGAAGCCCGACTGGGTGAAGGGGAAGTCGAAGTGTCCCGTTATTCGGATGTGGGTCAATGCCCAGGGAATCACAAACAATATTGTATACCTCAATGTTTTCTACGATAGGTTAGCTGATACGTCTCGAATCTGGACCAAGAAAACTTACGGAATGCATCCAGGCGGCTGTTGGGAGTATGGGGAAACGCTGGACCCCGCGCGATGAAAATCGCCCGCATCAGCGGGTGTTCATGGTCATAGCCATGGATACCCATTGGGTGATAAACTTGTCCTGTTTTCAGCGCTTCAACCGCATCAAATTCAGGGCGTTCCACAATAGCCCACCCAGCCTTTGGAATAACCCACAGCGGGGCAATGCGATCGTTGTATTTGAAATGGTAGCGCTCAGGCATGTTTTCTCGGGTATAGAACTCAAAAGCGTGCGCATAATCGGGCGCCACCTTCTCAAGCTGAGCTTGCAGCGTTGCTAGATCTTCCGGTCGCTTGGGCCGAATGCCGCGGGATGGCCATCCATCCAGGTGAGCCACCAGATCAAGGTCAATGATATCCTCCAGCTGAATGAGGCGTTCGGTGGAGGTTGTAGCCATGCCGTGGTCTGAAACAACCACAATGTTGACCACGTCCGTGAGATTGCGGCTTTTGAGACCAGCAACAATACCTCCCACCATCTCGTCGGCGTGTGAGATAGTGGTTCGAATTTCAGTGCTGTTGGGTCCATAGTTGTGACCGTCTCGGTCAACATCCGGCACGTAAGCTGCAATGAACTGGGGTCGCGTTGGCAACAATTGCGATTCGTCCTCTGCACCGGGCAGATCAAGAAGCTCCAAGACACGGTTGACCTTGCGGGACAAAGCCTCAGTTCCGTTATACTTATCCAAATAAGTTGGCTCCGGGGTTCCAACATGAGCCTCTGACCCTGGCCACATGTGAATACCACTCTTGACGCCCTGTTTCTCTGCCGTCACCCATAACGGCTCAGCATTCCACCATTTTGGCAGCATACTGACTGACGGATGCGTGTAGTAGAATTCTTCCTCCAGGTCTGGATCCCAAAATGTATTCCCCACAATCCCATGGCTCTCGGGATATAATCCTGTGACAAGTGTAAAATGGTTTGGGAAGGTCACGCTGGGGAAGCTGGGATTCATGTATTGAGGCGAGACGCCGTCCGCGACCAGTGAACTAAGCGCTGGTGTCAGACCGCGGTCAAGGAAATCTGCCCGAAATCCGTCGAGGGAGATAAGAATGGTTGTCGGGGCGAATAGTGCTGTGCCATTAGACAGGAGGGGTTTTGAGAGGACTTGTGCAGCTCGGAATCCGGTGGAGGCTTTGTATGCGCCGAGAACGAGGATAAGGAAAAGGACGACAATGAGAGCGAATATGAATAAATATTTACGCCATGATAGTCTGGATGGCTAAAAGAAGAACAAAGTTGACATTAGCATTGAGAATGAATGAGTGACTGCTGCACTTGACGTACCGGTTCATAGATGTAGTCGTCTTCATCCAAATCTATTGAAGAACCGCTCATCAAGGATTCATCATCGCCAAGCCCTTCTTCCATCTCATACATCAACTCTCCTTCCTCGCTGACCCTCTCTCGACGCGACAATCGGGCTTCCTTCCGCGCTCGTCGCCGTTCCTTCTTTCCAATCCGCACACTGCTTCCGTTGGGGCTGAACATCCTGCGCAACCCATGAGTCGGACCACGTCTGGTCAGCAATTTTTCCAACTCATCTTCATCTTCGAGAACGCCTCGATCGTGTTTGGCGAGCTCTAGGGTGCTGCGGGGGTGACGAAGGAACTCATCATCTTCGGAGTCGGAGTCTTGCTCGGAGGGTGATCGTAATGAGGCTGCATCGCCGTCATAGTTTGCTGGAGATAGAAGTTCAGGGCTTTCTGGGCGCAACATGGCGGGCGTATGAGCCACGACACGAATGCATCGAAGCTGGGGAGAAGCAGCGTTGTAGTTGAATCTCGAAAAAGGGAGATCGGCGGGCCGGGATTAACCCGCCAAGACCATTTGTATGTTTCTCCCCATGTCTCAGGCGATTTCAACTTCAAATGCTGAGACTAAATGTTAAGAACATGGATTTTGTCAAATTGTCTCTCCAATCACAGTGGATGCCTCTTTTCAAATTTAAATATTCTCTTCCAATCGAACAGTAAATCAAACCGAGTTGCTTCACGTACAATGTATAAATGTATTACCATCAGAACAATACTGTACTTCACTCCTGACTCTCAAATCTAAGACATCCTGAAAGCCATTATTGACTATTGATGATAGATCATGCTCGCGCCTTGTATGATGGCCTTGGAATAATGATGATCATACCTTCGCTTTGAATCTGAACACAGAGTCTATTTCCATTTCCATCTTTCATCTCAGGATGTGCGAGTTGACGCAAATGACAGCTCTATGAGAAATCTTTCGTCATGGGCATGCGCTTTTGCATTCCACAACATTGAACATGGACTTTAAGGTTGCAGATGTCAGCTTCAGTACGGATGGTTCTGAATTTGGTAGGGGTACTGATGTAAACAGAAGGTTCCGGATGCAGTATCGCAGTGCTATGCTCAAGCTGCGAACCCTTGAAGTCCACATGGGCAGTCGCTATTGTCTCAAGGCTAGGACAATGAGCCGCCAGACCTTATGGTATACAGAGCCTTCAAATGTTGTGACTGTGACCTCAGGAAGTCTTGACCTTTTGGCCCGAGACAAGTTCCGATGTTATTGCCCTTGTACAACTTGACTGTGGAGCAAACTCGTCAAGAGACAGTTCTATCTCTTTAATCCTGTCGCTTACCACCCAGAGGGCTTCTAAGAAAATTGAATTCCTAGTTTTCAGCTATCGTAAGATATACTGACAATTGGATCTACGAGTCTTGATTCCTATTTCCTACCAGGGTAAATGGTTGAGCTTCTCCCCACCCATTGTTCTCTGGCCGCATTCCCTCGCGGATGCAGATCCCCCCCCCCCCCACAAACACGCGCCGTTTTGGATCCCTCAGAGCAGAAAATGCAATTGTTCTTTCCTCCACATGTCGATCGTCGAAGAATTCCCCGTTGGTGCAGTGACGGGGGCAGAGACGATGTTTCCGCTTGCGAGCCAAACGCCTTCCTATTCGGGAGAACACGTGACCTACATCTGCCCTCAGCAAGACCAAGTCTGCAAACACCATAAACACCGCACAGCCTTCCTCGTCTCTGACTCGGTGGAAGTCTATGGTGTAGGTCCCAAACCGTACCATGGTTCCACAGTGGATTATGAGCTTTGAGCGGGTACCCAGAGTGACATCAAAATGTCCACCCCGGATGCGGAAATCCCCAAGATTGCAAATCTCGTCTCGCCGTTGCGCCGGGGTTCCCATCAAGGGCAGAGAGGCACAGGCAATCATAGATAGGAACATATGGGTCCGAGAAAACCTTGATGGAAAATTTCCGTTCTCCTTCGTTATATGTCATCATCTACTTGCCTTGATATCCCTAGACACGCCGGATTGAGACAGCTTCTCGGTCTATAAGAACGTCTTCCTCATCTCTTTCCTTCACAGCTTTCCAACGCATTGATATCTTTTTCATCTAGGTGTGTTTGGATATCTTCATTGAAAGATAACAGCTTATACTAATCTTCCTCAGCACGCTTCGTCATTCGTTAGACAACCGCTTCCAGCTTTATCCACCCAAAAAATAAAAATGCACTTCACTACCTCCGTGGCTATTCTCGCCGTCGCCGCTGGCGTTCAGGCTGCCAAGCGTGCTGAGCCCCCTGTCCATGAGAAGTTCGCTCGTGCTGTTGACCCAACCGGTGCCGCCGGTACTGCTGCTGCCGGTACTGCTGCTGCCGGTACTGCTGCTGCCGGTACTGCTGCTGCCGGTACTGCTGCTGTCAACACCGCTACCCACCCCATCGTGACTGGCGGTCCCATCAACAACGGCACTACTGGCGGCAACGGCACCGTTGTTACCGGTACTCCCGTTGTCAGCACTCCCCTTATCCACAGCACCCCCGTCAGCGCTGCCACTGGTAAGCCCAGCTCCAGCGCTGGCGCAGGCTCCGGCTCCGGCTCCAGCTCCGGCTCCAGCTCCGGCTCTGGCTCCAGCTCTGGCTCCAGCTCTGGTTCCGGCTCCAGCGCCGGCTCTGCTGCCTCTCCCAGCTCCAGTGGCTTCCACCCCACCAGTGGCGGCTCCAGCGTCGGCCCCATGGGTGCTGCCGGCGCTATTGTCGGTGGTGCTGTCTACGGTCTTATGCTCCTCGCATAAGCGGGTCATCATATCTAATATTGTGTTTTCCTTTGTTATTTAATGATGGTGTTTAAACTTCTCCTGTCTCCCCATCCTGTCAACCCTGGTTCTTGTTATGGTCTGATCTTGTCTCCATGGCTGCTGTCCGTGGGTCGTTTTCTGAGCATATTGAAGCTGCGGAAACGCAAGATGTTGGAAAAGAGAATGGCGTTCAGGTTGATTTCTAGATCGTGCTCTTCAATATTTTAAGGATGTTGTATGGGATATTTACCGATCTAATATAATTCTAATTTCCAAAAGTTCAGCTTCGGATGATTTTCCACAATAGAGCATTTTATTTTGAGACTTGGAAATGGAATGCCCCTTGACACTTATGCACAGTCCTTTTAGTCCAATCCTGGTCTAAAAAATTGCATCCGAGACTACCTCAGTGAAAATATTTCCTCCAACACAAGGAACCATTTTAAGGTCCACCTTTCTAAATTTCATCTCAGGGTCATAGTTATAGATAGAGTTAAGATCAGGGCCAAAGGGGAGGAACCAGGAAGGTACATCAAAGTATTGAGGGGTTAAGTGAAGCAGATCCAAACTAAGTGGCAGGAACACAAGGAGTAGAAAGAGGTACCTCATGAGTCATTACCTGGAGAACGATGATCATCACCTAGGTCCCAGCCTGATATCCCATCTTTCATAGCAAATTTTCAAATGATGATATATTGACTCAAACCTTATTTCTAAGTGGCAAATGCAACCTTGCTCTTGCGTGTTTGTTTGTCGTAGTCATACATCTATTAATAGTAGTGTTCCAACAGGGCCTAAACTTAAGGTTTTAATTAAGGTTTCTCATCGAGATGAGCATGCAACATCGAGTGAAGTATGACCAAGGGAGTATGCAAGCTATATCACGTAATTTGATGCTTCTAATGTGGATCTACTCAGCCCCTGTATATCGCGTCTAAGAAGTGCCCGAGTGGATTATACCGGTTTGTTCCTTTAGTACTGGTTTTATCACTTGCCCTACCTACCTATGAATACTACTCTGTACTCAAAATCCATGCAATCAAAGTTTTTAGGTCATTAAAAAGCCACTCACTGTTACTACATGATGTTACTTAGCAAACAACTTAATATGAGAATTAATCATATTGCCTGTGCTATGCTGCTCTGCTTACCTACGCTAGGCAATGGCTTCACCAAGTCCTCGCCGAGGCTTTTTGATTTGTCACTCGGAACCGTAGTATCCTACACAGCGAATGGATGTTGAAATTTATCTAGAGAGCATGCCTATATCTGGTATGAAACTTAGAAGGCGATGGCAGGTAAACATGTCCATTCGAAAGTAAGACAAATTTCAAAGTAGTACAGTGGCTTTTCGCATAAGATAATGAAATGGAAAACAATACCACTGAAGCAAAATTTGAATGAGAATAAACATAAGAAATTAATTTTGGCAAGATATCATTCTATGAAGTAGATATCCAATTTACCCACTGACACTCACAACCCCCCGTCCCACCATCAATCCCACCATAAGCCGACGAAGAAGTAGAGTCAGAAGCAGGATTAATCAAAGTCCCTCCAACCGACCGATTCTCAATCTGCAGCTTCGCCTCAGTGAAATTGTAGTGACCATTATCCTCAATCCCATAACAATAAACCCTCTTCTTACCAGCATCGCCACCGTGTCGATCTACAGTCACCGTGACAGGGTACGGGAAAGAACCAGGGCGAGTATAATCCGTCGCAGATGAAGACGACGTAGCCGTTGAAGATGTAGATGTAGATGTAGACGTCGCTGTCGCGGTGGCTGTGGCACTCGTGGAAGAAAGGAGAGAGTAGCCCATACCGGATGGGTTTGTCCAGATCTGGACAAGGAAGCGAGTCTGTGACCAGGTACAGCGTGCTTTGGCTTCTGCTTGGGTGGAGCCACCGTTGTTATCTTCGGAATCATAATCTTCTGTACTATCGTTGAGAGGTGCTTTTGATTGGAGGAAGATGGACTTGTCGAAGTATGTATAGAAACCGTAATGCTCCGATGGCTCTCCTCGGTTATAGAGACGGACTGGCTGGGAGGAGGGGAGTGGGTACAGTGTTACCGCTGCTGCTGAACCATCTGAGTCCTCTGTTGGAGCAGGGATGAGGGATGAAGAATTGGTACCGCGGCGGAAGATATTCGTCGATGACAGATGTGCCGATGACAGGACAGACAGGTAAAAAGGCGTCTCCTCACCAGCATAAGGCTTGGCGTTATCATCTGTTGTATTTCCAAGGAAGGTCTGATCCGCGATACTCGGAGGAGTTGGATCCGCCGTCCAGATGTCACGCTTGGTTGTCGAATTCGAACTACTAGTGGTGTTCGAGGTCTCATTGCGGTAGCGAATCTCAACCCGAAAAGTGGGTTGATTTGCGGCATAAGGTTCATTCTGAGTCTGCTGTGTACCCTTAGGAAGTGCACAGCTCCACAGGGTCTCAATATTGATACACCCAGAATCCTGGATTTGAGCCTCCGTTCCAGCGATTGTCATAATGCCAGTTTGGATAGGCGGATAATTCGTCAGATTGACCCACTGCGACTGAACCTGCGTCTCGTCTCCCTTCTTCGTCAATGTAGTAGCCAGAGCAACCGCCACAACCACAATAATGAGGAAGAACAAGCCGATGAAAAGATACCATCTTCGGCGAAGGCGACCTTCACGCCCGGGGCGTCCAAAGCAGCCCTTTTTGCTGAAACAGCCTCGTCCACGCCAAAGACCACCGACTTTCTTCCCTACGGCATCTTCGCGTTCCAGCCTACGTCGGCGAGCTTCACCAGGCCCTATTTCTCCCGTGGGGTTCATCACTGCCGCCCCTGGAGTCGGGTAGAGATCATGTCGTTCTGGAAGAGGGGCATCTCTGTGGTGCTGTGCATATGCAGGTGCCGGGGCATTGACTTCAGACAGCTGAATGGCCCCAGGTCCACCTGCAGCACGCTGGAAGCCAGGAGAGATAGGCTCTGACGCCTGGGGTGGCCCATGTTGCTCTGGTGGCGCAAGAAGCTCAAGTGTTCTTTCATGCTCTTGTGGTACATCTCGTGGTCTATCTTGGAATTCTTCGGGCATCTTGGTGATATCTGGCTCCTGGGATAGCTCCTCGGAGTGCGACTGAGGAACTGCAGGTCCCACTAGCCATCCTGAAACTGCAGGCTGGGGTTGTTCCTGTGGAGGAAAGAAAGGATTGTTCGAGGGGTACACTGGGATATAACGAGGCATTGCTCTCTCAACTATGACTTGAGCCTGAGGAGGGATTTCGGAAGGCGGTACAGCATAGTGGTAGTTATTGATAATCTGCGGAGGCTGAGCTTGGGCCGGGGGCTCGTGTGGGAAGTAAGGCGCGGGAGCTGAAGTTGCCATCTCCGAATGTGGTGCTTGAGCCGGGGGTTGTGGTGGAATATACGGTTCAGAAGCTGGCTCTGCTTCTCTCATCAAGGGCCCCGGGGGCAAGTAGGGTGCCGGAGCCGGAGCCGGGACTGGGGCTGGCTCTGGTGGACAGATAGCTGGCGCTGGAGCCGACTCCAGGGTGTTGGGTGGAGTAGGATTTGGAATAGGAGGCTCAATAACCAAGTCCCTTGTGTTCTGTGGCATTTCGGGTGGACTCTTCTCATCACCAATTACAGTATCGACTGCAGTGGAAGCCCAAGAAGCAGTACTGCTCGTTGAAACCCGCAAATGTGAGCATTTTGCGCACTCGGAATTCTTCATGGCATCTTGAGAAGGTGTATCCACATCAATGAGCAATCCACGAGCAGCAATCGTAACTTCATCATCCTTTATCTCCGATGGATCATGCAGAAGCTCAGCTTCAGCCAAAGCTAGCCCTCGATCGCCCGTGACGGTTGCCTCGAGGCCTGGCTGGCTTGAAATAATAGTAGGCGGCGTAATCGAACATACATGATTGAAACAGTCAAAATATGGCGTTTTGCTGAACAGCTCATGTGCACAAGCCTGGTAGTACTCTGCCGCTTCGCCCTGAACCCGATTTCCCTGGAACATCATCGACATGGCAGTTTGTCTATTTGGGACTGGCGGGACGGCCTCATCGAGAGAGCGATATTGCTCGAGACCTTTGTTTCTTTCCTGCCACTGATCTACCACGACTGTCTCTGGTGTATCAGGCGAGAAACAAGAAACCTCCTTCTCTTTTTCCTTTATCTTCTCCTTCGCCCGGACTGCTTGTGATATGGGCGTAGATGGACTCGCCCGAGAAAACCATGGGCTGAGTGGAGACTTCTTACTAGAAAGTGTATCCGAACGACCGAGTAAAGGTGAGAGCAATACGTTCCACCATCCTTGAGATTGTGGCCGGCTCGCTTCCGTGTTAACACTCAGCCGATTCAACGGGCTCTGATCATTATCATCGACAACGCGTGAACATTCCTCATCCGGGCTATCATTCTCGAAAATCGTTTCAGCCGAAAGAGACTGGCGCTTCCGTGTCATAGCAGCAAAATGGGCATTTAAATACTCAGCCTCGGTTTGCTTTTTGGACATGGAATGTTCCTTGGGGATGGCAGGAACCGGTGGGATATCAGTCTCACTATCCCAAAGACGTGGTGTGGGTTGAGAATATACGCTGGATGTTGCTCGGGGTCGTGTTCCTTCTAGACTGGCCGTGTCTACAGACCAGGGCGCTTCTTCACAGGCAGGAGTGACGATTATCGAGGGAGTGAGCGGTTGGTCGCCTGCACTGTCGAGTTCCCTTGCTCGATCCGAGGATTCGTGGTATGGAACCGTCAGACCGATCATAACATGACGATCGGAGGGTGATAGACCGGACTCGGATCGATTGTTAGGTCTATTTTCGGCATCTGGGCTGAGAAAGGACACATCGTGATCACTTGGTTCCTGAGGTGGCCCAGTCCGAGGAGCTCTCCTTCGAGAGCCGCTCTTTGTCTTGTCCTTTTGTGCTGAGCGTTCTTTTTCTCGAGCCTTGGATAGTTGTTTCAGATCATTCAAGTCCACAAATGGAGCTGTGATATCATCGAGTTGCCTTTTGGGTGAAGGGGCTGAAAGTGAAAAGTCCGTGACTAAATTGAGGCCGACCGGTTTGGGGGCTTTCTTTTTTTTTGTAATGCCACGCAGGCTCAGCCTTGGGGTATCTCCATAGCCACGATGCGAATTCGAGATATTCGGAGACCGGTTCCCCTCTTTCTGTGACCTCTCGACCTTTTGTCGCGTGGACTTGACCAGGAAATCAAACGGTCGACTCCGTTCCAACTCGTGGTCCTCGGCAGAAGAGCACGAGGAACCCTCCACTTCCTCGGTGATAGGTGATGATAGGGGGAAAGTCGGAACTGGGACCTGCAGTTGCGGCTGCGGTTTCTGTCGTTTGGAGAGCATTTTGTGAATGTTTGATCAAAATACTACACAATAGCGTTTAGTAAGACAGCATAGGCGACTCCATTCACACGACATACCATATGTCCGATGCATGAAGAGTCAAGTAGAGAGGAAGTCGGATTCTGCAGTAGATATCGGAGGAAACAACGCAGTCTCTATTAATATTAATGACTCCTGAAACAATGTAGTCAAAGAAACGCCACGGAAATGCTTTCAATGTCGGGAAGGAGAAGCAACAACAACGAGATAAAGGAATCCGATCGAAGGTCAAAGAGTGAAGATGTGAAGAAGAGAGAAGAGAAAGGAAAAGTCGGGAGATCCGTGAAGAAAAGAGCTTCTGTCACTGTTATGCATGTAGCTTTTCGATCCGATCTAGACGCATTCATGTTAAGTCAAAAGTGTCAGCTAAAAGCCAATCAAATCATCTCAAGTCACTATATCTATACCTATCCCAGACAACCTAAATTAAACGGGAGTTAAATCGCCGCTATTGGACGTTTCATGAAGATCATCTCAAGTGCAGAGTGGCAATGGGGCTGCATACGCGCTGAGAACAGGGCGCTTAAACCACCACCAATGATAGACAAGACCTAAGAAGCCCAAAAATAGATCCCGCGTTTTGTATTTATTTAGTTTCTTCAGGCGCTGCAGTTTAACCTAGGTGGATTTTGGATTTGCTTTGTTTACAACATAATTACTGAGGCAAAAAGTTGTTGAATCGGTGAATCAGTTTCTACCGTTGGTAGAAATGGTGATATTGGCACAGCAAAGATTTAATGGATATCATGGCGTAAAGTACGCACTTTTGGATATTTGTTACACACTTCATATAGAAGCAGAAGGAAGAGAAAAACAAACAGGCGATCCGATGCCTTAAACCCCAGTTCCCATGAGCCTCTCATGTGCAACATGCAGATCGATGATAAAACGGTTCATCAGGGCTTCAAAAATCAAAACAAAAAAGTGTCACGGCGGGTATGATGAATGAAACATATAGGAAAGTATAAGCTCAAAAGGTAAATGGAGCCACTCCAGAAGGAAATGCAAATGAGAAGGTGAAGGTGAAAAGACCTGGAGTCGCCTCGGGACAGATGAAAGAAGACCCCAGGTTCATATCTAAAGAGGACATGTAGAATGACAAGGTGGGAAATTGGTCGTGGAAGTGCATCCGCAGCATGATTAGTCATTTCTCATCCATAGGCTCGGGGAGCTGGGCTACCGTCGCTCATCGGTATACTGGATGCCCTGCATCGGAGCAACCGACCCATTCATCAGAGGTGGGAGAGTACGAGGTTGGTCCTGGTTAACCACGGAGCCATTTCCAAAGCCCGAGAACACCGGCTGGGCCTGCCCATTAGTCGGTGTCGCAGACATGGGATGATGCTCGAAGATTGAGGGTGGTCGAGATTGCCCATTGGCTTGTTGCTGCAATTGGGCGCGGAGCTCTTTATTCTCCGTCCGCAGCACGGAGATGTTCTTCTCAAGACCAGCGATATAATCAATCGCCCGGGAAAGGGTCTCCCATTTGCTGGACTTGTTATTTTGGGGCTGTGGGAGACGCATGCGTAGCATTTCGAAACAATCCTTCATCTCGCTTCGTCGCTTGCGCTCCGCCAGCTTATGCGTGACACGCAATTCGGGAGTCCGGCTATATGGTGTGTTCGCTGCCGAGCCCTCCGCTTCCCCGATTAGATCTCGCACTTGCTTGTGTTGCAACGAATGGTGGTGTACATTCTGGGGGAGTTCTAAATCCAAGTCAGTTCATTTCCTTTCCTAGACGAAAGGTTCATCTTACCATGCTGTCCTCTGGAGATGTGCGATTCCGAGTACATGCTGTTCAGAGACTCTGCAGTGCTGCCTTTTCGTGAGAAAGGTGGGTTGGACTTCTCAGTAGACGAAATGGAACTTGATCGTGCCACATCCGGGTCAGGAAAAGCGTAAGCCATACCGGCCGTGGGCGCCTCGGCGTTATAAATGTCAGATCGCGGGTTGGACGAGATGGCTGGAGCAGTTCGGCCAGCTGCGAATCCTCGATAGTCGTTCGCGCGAGGTCCCAAGGGCGACAGTGGTTGACTTCCTCCAGAGTATCTGGGCCCCCGGTACGAGTTCATGTCAGTTGCGATCCCCCGTTCCCGTTGGAGATTGGACACGATGGAGGACTGTGAGGCATTTGTGCTGTGGTATGGCGAGGCCGGGTTGATGGCCAGCGAGCTGATGCCCTGGTTCATGCGGCTGTCGACGCTGCTCCGCCTGGACTCGGGGATCTCGACCACACTCCCACGGTGAGAGGAAGCATCGTAGTTCTGATTTATGGAGGGCAGGGCGGAATTGTGTTGCGAAGAGTTGAAATTGGGCGAGGGTTGCTGTGCGCCGGCGGAGGAGGGAGTGGTAGATTGGTCGTGGCCGTATGGCGACCGGTCTGGCGCAATGTGGCCTCGGTTGGGTGAGGGTTGAGAGGTCGAGGTCAGGAAGGTCAGAGAAGGATAATTGTTGCCGGTCCCATTGGTTGTGGTCGAGTAGGTGGAAGACCCTGGCCCAAAGTCAGTCACTGGAACATCCCTGGACCTCAAACTCCTACTTGTACTCTGCGGCATAGACCAATTCCCCGAGTCTCGCTCAATGGTATTTAATGACGAATTGCCCGGTGATTTGTCCTGAGGGTTCGGACCTGCGCCGTTCATATTGGCTGTGAGGGTTGAGATAGACGGCAGGGTTTGAGCCGAGGCCGCGGGAGTCGCGGGCCCCGACGATACAGGCTCCCATGGCCGATGAGCGACCGAGTCCATCATGGAGGGCAGAATAATAGGGAGTAGAAACGATGCGAACAAGCGATAAAGGACAGGAACGAGCGAAATTCGGAGAACACAATAAGTTCTGACGCGCACACTATTTCATATTCCCCTCAGGGAGAGTAAAGAGTGTCAAAAATTGGTGCAAGTTCACGGAGTATAATCTGGATCCGAGTTTGTCACGTTCGTGAGGTTTTTTTTCTTCCTTGTCGATATTGAATTGCCCAGAGAGTTGGAGACTTGAACTTGGGGGATGTAAAAGAGCGGGACGAAAAAAACGAGGAAATTCAGTCAGAGAGGGGCCGGAGTACAACCTATTTAGGTAGATAGAGATTAAAGAGGGGGAAAAAAAGAAGTAAAGTCGATCTCACACTATGACTATTAGTGAAATCGTTAACCCAGTTTAGTCACTTCTCATTTGTCCAAAGTCAGTCCGATCTTTTTTACATTATATCGGATTTCTGTGAAATTACATGTATTGGAGTAGTAATTACTCCGATTACTTTAAATTACTCTACTAACAATTACTACATCCTTTACTAAATCTGTTTCACATTTTCAAAACCAAGACAAAAACCCTGTCCCATTGTATACCACCTACCCATGTAGCCAAATGTGGCACAAGTATTTAGTTCTGGATACACTTAAAAACCAGTTGGACCAGCCGACATCTTCCATAACAAGTAGTAGTATGTAACTTTGGCAACCACGGTATGAGTATTATTACCATGCGCCAAGACCACTGCTGCGCGCAACACAACTCCACCTGTGCCACGAGGCTGACCCTGGGGCAAAAAAAGGCAAGGGAGTGTGAGAGAGAGAAGATTCTCTCAGAGTTACATTTGCCCATCCCCACTCATTACCCGTATGATACAAGAAAGTTCCAAATCAAACCATCCCGTATCCGCCGACGTAGTCACCCGTACCTTCACAAGGGATGGATCAGAAGATAAGTGGAGTAAATTCCTCATGGCAATGTAATTTTGATTTCTGATTTCCTATTTTTGATTTTCTCACATTCTCAAATTCCCAAGATTCCCATTCCCACAAGTTCCAGTTCCCCAATCTGATCCCTTGGGACTCGACGCAAGGAGTACACGTTATTTGGAAGCTAATTTCCAAACTTGGGTCTTTTCTTACATTCTTGTTAATTACATCATGACTTCTTCATGTCACAACATTCGAACGTGGTTGACTTTCTGTACCACCCGTGGTGTGGAACGTCTTATGGAGTGTACACCCTTGGGAGTTTTTGACTTTGAATATATCTAACTCTTTTCACGTGGCAAAGAGATCAAATAGACTCGAGGCAAATTGAGGCTCCTTGCATCTCAAACAATCTATACCATGAAAGTTTGATGTATATCCCTTACCAAGGGTGAAAGCAAACGAAACTTGAAGTGTCAAACTGCAGGAATAGTGGCTGCATTACGCTAAACCATAAACGTCAAACACATGGCATATGTTTGACAGAAAGAGTAAAAAATGAGGTTTCTTTTGTCAAGTCCAGCAATTTGACCTGTCCAAGTTCCCACACGCGTGGTTTCCCACACATGGCACTTTCTCCTCTTATCACTTACCCCGTATTCGGTCTTCAATCTTCAGCCTTCAATTTTCATTCTTTTTCTTTGTTGTTTGCCTTTTCCAGCCAGAACTCGAACTATGTAAAATCCAGTCCGAGTCTCGTGTTTGAATCTCTTCAGAAGCTTGATCCTTCAATCAGATTCACATTGGCCCGGTTCTGCACCCGCCCGCTGCCGCCCGAATCCCCACCTTCAATGTTAAACCACTTTAACAAGCCTAGACCCGCGCGCGTCTAACTTCGTATTCTTCGGCCTAGACAACCTTGCCCTGCTCGGAGCCCTACTCGAGTCTGTGCGACCACAACGTTTTCTTGGCGAGACTAGATCTTCTCAGTTGGAACACTCATCGGAAATTACCACACCAGTCCAAAAGAAAACGGGCATTTTTTGCCACGGTTATTTTGGATCAAGAACTTGGTGGCTGATTGGTATCTGATCCTGATGGATGTGTCTATTTACTCGGCTTTTCTCGCCTCGAATTGACCGTTTGGATCTAGATCCTGTTCAACTTAGAGTAAGCTCACGCTCAATGTTACAGATCAAGTTACAGATATACATACAGTATTGTATGGTTTTAAGTACTAGTAGGCAGCAAGATATTCAACTGCCTAATTCTATAATTAAGCCGAAGCGGGTCCTGACACCGCCACGGTAATGTTGCGTGGCTACTGAAGCTTCAGCTTTACTCTTCACCTGCCACATGGCACAGTCGCCTTGCAGAATGTTTCTGATGTTTCCCTTGACACGGTAGCAGTCTTCCATTCCGGGGAAATCCCGTCAGAGCTTATATAAGGAATTCCTCATACCACTCTACTCTGGTCATAGCTTCCTCCCCCCCCCTTCCCTCCCGGAAAATTCAGCCTCAAGGGATTAATCCACGATAGAGTTAATGAACCAAATAGTTTGGTCCACGGACCCGGTAATCTGTCTTCCACGGAACCACATTCCACTGAATACCCAGCCCACGGGGAGATATCGTGGCCCTTCCTTGCGCCCCGCTTCCCAATAGTTCATTCACACGCGAGTACCACAAGCTTAGGCTTACCCACATGATTCAAGACGCCATTCAAATTCTCTGGTCATTGCCTATCACAGACTTTGGTAGGGGGGAACAGCACAGACTTCCCTTGTGCGCCCGTCGATCATCGAGTCAGGTCTTCCTCCCCGAAGCTGGGGGAGTGGAGATCATTCCATGCTAGTTATTGTATCGCTGCATTAAACGATCAATTTTTTCCCCTCCCTTCTGTCTCTCATACCCCTTGTTACCAGTGTTTGCCTGTCCCTTTCGCTCATGGACTCCACGACTTTAACGGGAGAAACATGTTTGAGATACCACGGGGAAGACGCCCCGAATTCCATCGCTACCCTCACTGGTCATGTCTCAACCCGTCGGGTAACCCATGTGTACCAGGTACTGGTTACAACGCCGTAATGACGGTGTACAAGGGATACTGAACCGAGACTCAATAATTGATTGTATCCCATACAGCGAGACTCATTTACATGCTCTGTACACTTGGTGACCTCATTCAAGCCATGTGGCTGTTTCAGTCAGTGCGGGACCCTACGGCCCGGTTCGCGCTTCACACTTTACACTATTTCTTAACGGGTTGAGGTTTCGACTATCAAATAAGTAACTCGGTTAATATTGTATTTTTAATCAAACTATCATCGTAGCCACCAATTTAGCGCTGGTGTGGAGCGACTTGTTTCGCGTTTCCCGGGCGATTTCATCATGTTAGGGGTCTGAATACAATCCTGTGAGATGTCCGCCATTCGTGGAAGAAAAGTTACTCCGTGACTTAAGGCTTGACCGCTATCTGGCCCATTGTAGTATTGTTACATCGCGTTTCCTGAATAGGTTGGCCTAATGAAGCTCTGCTGAGGAATTCTCTTGGCGATGGGGGCCAAATGCACCTTGTCGATTATGTACCCGAATACGCTCAAGTGCTTACGGTGATGACGACTTCCTCACGGGTATCTCCTCACGGGTATCTGATTGTCTGTGCGGTGCTTTAGGTTTGCCCACTCTACTGCCCAGCCCAAGATGAACACCTGAAATGACATTCACAAAGTCGTTGGTGATATGCTGTGCGTTGCTTGCATGTGAAATTTAAGTTGGAATCTAATATCGCCAAGGTCCCAGTTTGGAAAACTTCCGAGGTTTACGGAGTTTCTCAACCTAGCGGATCTGTCGATCACGGCTAGATTGACATCTGCGCATTCGCATTTAGCGGCTTGTCGCTTATCTTGGCTTTCTATGCACTGTCCACGGGTATGGGTCCATTAAGCAGATGTTCATGTTGACCTCGAGAGTATAATGCATTGATGTTATTTCGTCATGTTCCAAGTGGTACAAACGTTCTGGCTATTATATGTTTTCAAAGTTTTGTTCCTCAGGTGGTTCCAAGGTTCAAATGTTTGAAACAATTGTAAACACCTGTGCAGGTGTTGATATATATACTTAAGTACCAGGTCACAGCACTGAAAGCATGTAGGTACACTGTACAGCATCCCAGAAAATCCAAGCTTTGAATGTTTTCTACATGAGCTGTTGGTGTCTACAAACCCACTGCAAACACTCTGTATATCCAGACGGTTTACCTAAATATCCGACGCTCAAACAAGATTGTCCTGCACATGTGAGATCCCAGCATGGCAACCCGATGGGACGACACCTGGGAGAGGAAAATGACAACGAATGTGACAGGCGTGATGAAATGGACTTGCGGAATTGAAGTAGTTGTCAACAAGGATACTCACTACCGGGAAGCATAGACATCAATGAAGCGGATCTCCACAAAATCCAGCGCGAATGTTATGGGCCCGTGCATATACTAAATGGCACTTTGCCTTCATGCAGGTGACCTCGACAGGCCCTACGAAATCGCAAATACCAGCAGAATTGACAGGCTGGATGGATTGTCTTCATACGAAATCTATACTGAGACGAAAGTTTGCCATCGGTAGGTAGCCATGATAAGATGGATTATAATCCCCGGGTCTTGGGCAATTAGCTAGCCGGGAATGCAGGAACGCCCGAAAGCTTTTCGAATAGCTAGCACTATTCGGTATCCGTGTCCTCGTGTCTGCCTACTTCGCTGAGACTGCTGGGATGAACGACGACTTCGAACACCATTGGAGGATGTTGACAGTTTCGATCGGCCGACAAGTCAAGATGAACCTTTCAGAGCGGCCTAGCGGGTTGTGGAAGCTGTGACAGGTACTGTCATGGGTGCGGGAAAAGGAAATTTGCTTCGATTGCCGCTTGGCCCGGACTGCTATAGTTGCTTCCGGGCGAAAATTGAACACTTGCAGAGCAATTTGGCAAGTGGAGATAGCATATATACATAGCTCGATGGATCGGGCCTGACTAAGCATCTTGGGATCTCAGGAATTCCTAATGTTTGAAACACAAGACAATCCCAAAAATATTAGTTAGAATATCCGTAGATTTCGCAAATTGCTGTGCAACATGCTGAAATGACACATGCGGCTCCCCAGTATAAAAGTGAATGCGTGCAGTAACTTAACCAGTAGTGGCGGTGCGTATTGGGAGCAAATATTGGCTTAGGACTCAAGGTCTAATTTGACTTGCGCTCAGTCTCTGGATACTGTAGTTATAGAGTAGAGAAGTCGTAGGTCAACGACGGCCAATTCAAATGTAGGCGGTGAATTGTCAACTGGAGTCAAACGCTTCAACAGCATCACTTGTCACTTTTATCCCTTGTACTGGATCTAGGCTTCATGTTGATCCACGACGCCAGCTTTCCTTCTCCAGAAGGATATTGAAGGTTACTAAGGGAATTGGATGCTCTTCTTTCTGCAATCAATCCTCTGTAAATGACCAGGTCCTGGCCCGCCAGGACTTCTGCTGGACAGAGGAATTTCAACTCCTACACTGAATTGAAATCTGGTTGAGTCTTTCTTTAACGGAACCGACACATTGCATGAGAATAGTCCGATTCAATTTTGAGTGCATAGGTTAGATTATTGGTACTGTTCGTTCCAGGCGCCAACCGGTGTCGTCACTTCCCGCCCAGAAACCACTGGAACATCCTCCAGCCTTCTATTTCTACGAGCTTCTTAACCACTCTGCCCCTGGGCAAACCCAATGTCTACTACTGAGCCCACCGTTCGTTGTTCCCCGACGATGAAGTCTCATCGAGAAAAAACATGGAAGGAGGGAGTGATACCAGAAAACCAGGAAGATCGCCCACCTCCACCCCGCCCGACCTATTCCCCAGTTACGCCAGTGTTCGCCCAACTCGAACCGGTCGCTGCAAAGAACGCCACGATTGTACCACCACCCTTGTCGCCTTCACCTACTAATAACACTCCGCACCAAATATATCGTCCACCACCACCTCCGGTAAATCCACCTGTCTTCAAACCGGAGCCACCTCCAGTCCCCATCTCCGAGAGTGATAACCCCGATGCGATCGCACTGCGTTCCGCCATATCCATATTGCAGATGCAGAAGCAGCAGAGCTTGCGCGATATAAAATCATTAGATCGCTTGAAGGAGGCCGCCGCTGCCGACCCAGAAGGCTTTGCGCGTGAGTTGGCGGCGGGACGTTTGCGCACTGAAGATCGCGGGGCCATCATACAGTTCTCCGACGAGATGGACATAGACGAGGATGATAAAGAAAACCCGAAACAGACACAGGGCGGGAGTCCCTCGGCATTTGCCCGCATACCACAACCTCAAAATGTGGTGCGCATGCCACCGATCAACTGGGCCAAGTACCATGTGACTGGAGAACCACTCGATCGCATGCATGAAGAACAGTTACGCCGTCCAGACCCTGGAGAACCACGACGAGAACCTGCACCGGAACATATTTTGGCCTCGCCATACCGTCCACTGGTCGATCAGTTAGATACACCTGCACGGCTGGGCCGGCCAACCAAGACCAAAAAATGATGACCTTAAGAGTTTTCTACGACAGCGCTGCTTTACCTTACGACGTGATGGATTTTATTACGAGAAAGCATATAGAGGTTTCCTCGAAATGTCATTTATATTGTATATGATCTGCCACATCTATCTGTCCTTCTAGATGTAATGGATACGCGGCATCTAACCTCTACCCGATCCTGCTCCAAATCCGATGCCACTGCCACCGCCCTCTCCACCGCCACTTCCCTCACCAATTCCAATACCGATACCACCACCGGCACCGAGGCCAGCACCGAAGCCGGAACCTTCTCCAGAACCTTCGCCAGCGCCAGCGCCACTGCCAGCGCCGGCACCCAGGCCGCTACCAGAACCACTGCCGTAGCCAACGCCTAATCCCGAGCCAATGCCGCCCTGAGAAACTGCATCCTCTGTATTCTTATTGTTAGTGAGTGTATATATCGGCATATCTGAAGTACGAACCAGCCTCAGCGGCAACGGGAGCCGCAATAGCAACACCTCCAAAGGCAAGGAGGGCAAAAATGTAGTTGGACCGCATTTTGATCTACCAATTCCAACAGAGTTAGTCAAGGTTCCTGCCCCGAAGGACAAATAAACATTTACCAGATGGACACTGGAGTGTACTAGAGAGAGATCAAGATTGATGATAGAGAACTAAGCACTTGAGAGTCATGATCTGAGAACAATGTCGAGCGAGGGATGCCCGTTTTATATCCCAAGTTCCCGACACATTGTATATTCCTCTCTCCTAACCAGTCGAGCTGACTCCATCCTAGAATCTCGGCGAATATGTCTTGACTAGATTCGGAGATTGACAGGGTCTCAACCAGTCATATCGATCCTTCGCTCGCCAGGATCACAATATTATGAGAGACCTTAGATGCTGAACTACGTCGATGTACATATTGCTTTTTACGTTGATAGGTTGACTAGCCCAAATAAGAATGTGTCAAATGAGCATGCTACAAGTACCCTCGTAATGTGACAAGGCCGCGTGGAGGAGCATGGTCTAAGAGGCTAAGACAATGCAAGATGAGGGCTGCTTTTGAATATGTTGGAAATCTGAGATCTGGTCTACTCTTCTTGTAGCAAGTATTCGTTTTCTTTAGGATCCATGTACCTGTAATACCCCTCTGATCTCTCAAAATCTTACAGCTATAAGAGCATAAGGGCAGATTGGAAATACGCAGGGATGGACCAAATTCGAGGAAATCAGCAATAATCAGCTTTGGACGTAATCAAGCAACCAAGCTTCAATACCAGACTTGTATCCCACTGCTGATTTTGATGTTGATTTCGATGTTGATCTCCCTTGTGACTGTTTCGGCTTTCGTCCTGGTCTTAATGCAGATGTCGATTGGGGTGTCCCGACTGTCACCGAAAGCATCTTACAGCCCTAAAAGCCATTTATTAGCATTTTATAGAATGTGCATACAGACTGGTTCACTGCTTACCTCAAATGCTGCCTCGGGAGCAATAATCTTTCGATAGTGGGAGAGTCTGCAAGTTGGGATATCGTACTCTATCTTGATTTTTTTTGTGAACCAAGCCGATTCGATCGATTGTATAGTCATTTAGAGCCAGTGTTCCGGACTCTTATAGCAGAGATCCCCGTGGATAGATCTACCAGCTGGATAAATGTCAAATTCCCATGATTGCGAAGCTGATTTAATATCAACAATGGTCTGACATACTATGCTTGCGTTTCGGCCGTTTGGACTATTGAGTATGCTGTGCTTCCAGTCATCTTTTCTCTGACGGGAATCGGTTGAATATTGCGTGAGTTGCAAAGAGGGCAAAACGTACAAAAAACCAAGCTATAGAATGATCGCCATAGTATCCAAAAGACATAGTAAAGTATAGGAAAACAAAAACTCTTGGTCGCTGCAAGGTGGTCGAAAGAGGTGTATGAAATTCCTTACCTATCAAGTATACTAATGGTCACCATTATATCAACCAGGTATTAATCGTGACATGCTCCGACGACCAGTGAGGAACAATGGATACACAGATGACTCAAAATCTGCATCAAGTTCAAAGCTTCGCCTTATTCATTTCCCATGCCTCCACGGCCTGGAGACCTCTCTTCTGAACATCATCCTTTTTCAGCTCCACTTTCTCCCGCCACGAGAGATTCCCATCATGATCATCCAGACCATTTAACACCCGTGAGTACATCTCCTCCTTCATGGTCCCATAGATACCCGTCGCAGCCTTATTGAGAAGTTTGCGATCGCGAATCAACTCAAGAACCTCATTCAATCCACCCACCCCATCCACAATCCCAGCCTGTAATGAGTCCCTCCCTCCAAAACGACGAGCCTCCAGGACCACATTCCGGAATGTGGTTGGGGCCAACTTCTCCCGGAATATCGACATCATAGGCGTCTGCAGTGGCACGCCAAACTCCAACTCATTAACGCACAGGAATCCCTTCTCGGGATTTTGAATACGGTAGTCGTGGTACATGGCCAACATGAAGCCGCCTGCAAATGCGTGTCCGTTGAGTAGACACACTGTTGGCATGGGGTATCTGGAAAATATCAGCTAGGACCCGGGCATGGAGGAATAGCACATACGTTAAGAATCGTCGGAAAAGACGCCAGAGCCATTTATCGAGGAATCCCTCCGTGCTCATGGCAAGTTCCAGATCTAGTCCATTACTGTAGAACTTGGCGATACCACTTGTCGTTACCACGACACCTTTTGGATAGCGAAGCTCAATAATATCAAGTGTCAGAATTAGCGCGTCGATGAATGTCGGAGTCAACCGATTATCTTTTGGCGAGGTGAATGTCAATAGGTAGACATTCTGCTGGTCTTGAGTGGGATTGGTGCAGACGATGGAGCCACCAGTTGAGCTGATGGGAACCGTGAACAAGGTGGTCATATTGGGTAGATAGATTAGACATGAAGCTGGGGAAAGCTACAGTATAAAAGCAATTTCGGTTCAAGGCTCACCGGCCAAGTCGGATCTGAATTGTAATCACTCCGCGGCATCACATGCCTGGCCTATGGATGACATAATCGGCATACAATGTCGAAGATCAATGTCACAGGAGTTGGGACCTCTCATCACTAATGAAATTTGAACGCTATCTAGTCAGGTGAGATGAAGTTGAATTCGAACGTTATGGAGTTATCCAGGTGATGGAAAGTTGGCGGTTTTGAGTTCGAACTCCTGAAGGGAACCTCCAAGGTTTTTACCCATAATCAAAAGGAGCTCAGGATTGATGACTTTATATCAAAGTTTTGAATATCGAATGAACCAATGATATTGACTTGTTTTGGTATATCTATGCATGGAGACGTCGTAGAACCGGCTGTAAGACCTGACGTCATATCGATATCAGAATGCTTTCGCAACATTCAAGAATCGTTCTCTTTCTTTTCCCCAACAATACACTATCGTGATAACTAAAACAATTGGCCATTTACCAATTCCTCTCTACTGCTACCATTCAGATATCTGAAACCAAAATGGAGACAGGCGACCGCCCCAGTCTGCCCGCCCAACCACCCAAGCAAGCTGCCTACACCCAACCATTAAACCCAGTGTCACACAGCCCACAAGAGCAACGAGCTCCAGCACGACCTCACGATGATGCCCCTGGAGTGATCACAAGGGGCGCAAGTTCAAAGCCATCAAGTGACGAAGTCCGGGCCCGTCTTAACGAGCAACACAGACTGAAACAAGAGAGGATGCTCAACTCTCCAGATGTCGATCTGGAGTACGGGGTAGAGCAGCAACCAGCAGAGGGGTATATTGCGGATTCAGTCGAGCGGAAGGGCATGGGCATGCGGCGCGCTCAGGCTGGTGCACATGCTGGGCCGGTTGGAAGTGCTGGTGGGCCTGGACATCCCGGTTTTGGAGAGGAGAGGGATCTTGCGGCTCATATGGGTGAGAAGCGGGCTGAACATGATCGCATACTTGGCGAGAAGATTGGACAGAGCCCCCTAGAACCAGAGTATGATGTCGCTGAGAGAGAAGCCGCTCGGCAACGCAAGCTGAGGCAGAATGAAGATGTGGATGTGGCGGGGGCAGTCAGGGAGGCGAGCGGAAATCCAGTGGTACAGTAGTCTAGTGAGTGAGGAATGCGAGGCAGGAACTGCTGGTATCATCATTTGGAGAGCGTTCGATCCATCTCGAGAGGGAGGGTATTATGTACAATTAAATATCGGTGTCGTCCCCAAGTCCAGCCGACATCTTCTTCAGGGAAAGGTCCTTCTTGAGTTCTGTGATCCGTCGACTCAACTTGTTTCGTAGAATCGGATTCAATAGACTCTCCCATTGTCGAGTTTCGGTGCGGATTAGGTCTTCTAACTCGGCAATTTCTTCACGCGATTGCTGCAGCTGTCGCTGTTGCTCCAGCTGTTCATCATCCAAGTCGTCATCATCTGAGTCATCACTATCTTCGCCAGATGATTCCCTGGCGCCTGACCCATCTGCAGCAGCAGCTGGGTTGGCTGATGGTGTCTCTGCCTGTTCAGCATCCGTGGGCATGGCAGACGCGTCGTTATCGTCGGCAGCCAAGGCCGCTTCCATCTCAGCGACAAGGTCGTCATCGAAGTCGCCCATCATATCATCGTCCGCCTCGCCTTCGGCATCCTGGTCCTCATCGTAGAACTCCTCCTCGTATTCTTCGTCTTGGACATATTCGGCGCGGTGCACAGATGCACTGTCCACCAACTCAAATCGCGGTGGGAAGACCGATGTCTCATCTTGTGCGACCAGTTCTTCCACAGCTCTCTCCACTTGTTCAATAGTGCGCGAGCTCACGCGATCTCGGAAACGTCGTTTGCGAACCCACCGCAATGGCGGTGCAAGACCGTGTGGGTAGTGTAAAGTTTTATCATCCGGATACTCGATCTCATCAGGAAGAGGATATTCTAGTGCTTCCTGGTCGCTAGACACTGGTCCAAGCACTAGCAGCATTTGGCAGATATCTGCCGCTTTGTACCAACCTCGACGATCCCAACTTTTCATGCCCTCAATGATACAGGGGAGGTCAACCAAAGACGCGGCATACATTTGATCCCGAACTTTCAAGACCGCACGTCGCCCTTCCCGATTTAATGGCTTGAAGGAAAATTCTGACCTGTCGAATCGTCGTTCGTTGATGGCCTGTCGAAGGTATTCGCAGTCCTCTCCCGGCAGCATACGTAGAATGAACTGTTCTTCGATGGCCGGATCGGCTTCCGTATCGGATGCCTCTGAATCGTATCCAACACCCACCGGTCGATGAGCAACCACTCGTTGGTTCTTAAGTCTGATTGCCTGTAGTCCTGGTTTTTTGGAAGGATTTAATTTGAGGCGTTTGGGCCCTTGCTCCGCTATGGGTTCGGGCTGGCCTGCATTCTCGGCGGGTCTCTTCTTTGTCGTCTTCTTCTTTTTGGATTTCTCTTCAGTTCCCTGAGAGAGTGCTTTTGGCTTGGAGCCGATCTTTAGGGTGATTTTTGGCTGGGAGGGTTGTGGTGCAGGCGCGTCTGCTGGAGGTTCGGGTGCCGGCTTTTTGCCAAACTTCAGCTTGAGCGTCGGTCGTGGAGCATCAGACATGATGCCAGCGGAGGGAGGATTTATCAGAGATCAAAACAGTATGTCGTTGAATGGGAAACAAGATGGGCGACGAAGTGAAAGTGGTTAGTAGTATAGCAAGGTAATAGGAAGGCGGATCGCTGAAGGCGCGGCCCAAGGAATTCTCCGCCTTACGATTCCGCGTTGCTTTAACTTTAAACACTTTCATCCTCTTTCCTCACCCATACACCGCATCTCTTTTACTTGCGCGCCACCAATCTTGAAAGACAATCTATTGATACAGTCTATCGTACGTTCTTCTTGTTATTTTCATTACAGTATCTGGCCAGTTCATCGCCATGTCCGGCCACAACCTCCACAATGCTCTCCTGCGCCCTCCCATCATCCAGATCCTCCGAGCTCAAGGCTTCCATTCCACAAGACCATCAGCCATCGAATCACTAGCAGATCTTACTGCGCGATACATTATGATCCTTGCTTCTTCAACCGCCGCGCATGCCGCTAATGCTCACCCCGAAGACCCATCACCAGTTCTTGAGGATGTTTACCAAGCTCTTCAGGATGCAGGCGCTCTTCGACCTCAGCTACGAGAATGGGAGGAAGACTGGCAAAATGAGGAGGATATGCGTGGTCTTGAATCTTTGATCGGGTGGATCACGGGCCCATCACACCGCGAGATTCGACGGATCGCAGGCTTTGTCCCCAGTGAAGGCGACATGATGGACCCCGATTCCCTCATGAAGGAGGATTACTTGACAGCCCTGAAGAAGAAACACAGCAAGACGGGTGAGGAGTCCCGATATGCAGGAACGGTTCTTGGAAAGAGTGCTGAAGAACACCCGATCGTCATCGAGGGTGGTGCCCCGAGCATCCGGGAATGGGGACAACAGGTGCGATCGCGCGCACCTACCAGCCCACACAGCGATACTTCAGGCGTCAGCAGTGTACCAAGCAATATGTCAGAGGGTGCCATGGAAGTGTGAATTTGAATCCGAAGCTTCCAGGATCGATTGATCCAATATCTTTATTACAACCTCAATGCTCCGAGCTACCAACCAAATATACCCTGGCTCTGTGTTACCAAACTCTCCGCCTTTGGTCTGGAAAGCCTGGACTGGAAAGCCAACCAGTCCGTCACATGATTCAAGCTACACGAACAATCAGTCGAGCAAAGCAAAACACTCCTCCCGGACCTTTTGACATGTCTAAACAGGTGCGCACGGTGGAAGGATCATGCGCAAAAACCCGGTCCAAGCAAGAAGAGCCACGGAGCTCTACGAGAAAGATTTAGGCGATGAAGCATGAGCTACGATCACTACAAGTCCTCTTGTCGTGAACATCTTAGAAGCGGAACCCGCGTGCTGTATAGGCACGGGCAAATAATCTAGGATGGATTTAATAGCTATTTGATGCAATCTTATATCATCCAATCCTGTTTAGCAGTATCGCAGTGTAGTTTGGGCCAAATAAGATAATTACTAATCATTGACTAATCTATACATATAAATAGGCTAAGACTAATTGGTCAAGGGTAAAAAGTCCACTTTCCCCCCGGAAATCGGAAATCCCCGCGTCAACAAGTCCGGGGTTAGACTAAATAATTTCCCAAATGTCCTTGTTTGATGTCCCAACTCCATAATCGCTGGTTTGAAAGGATAACCTCATTACTTGCTCGTACAGTATTGAGTCAAGCCTTGAAAGATTAAACTCTAACGCCATCGGCGAACTTCCTACCAGTTAACGCTGAGCCCACGCCCTTCCCACACTTGCCACAACGACCTCTCACCCAATCAAAGCCTCTCGGAGTCGCACATCGGCAGTTAGATCAAACGAAGCGAGGCATTTCGGTCTGATGTTGATCTCGGCCTGGCATGTGTCCGTTGATTGGCTCCCTTTGATCCAGAATTTCCCGAGTCTGGCGGTCCGATCCACATGTCGGCCATGTCAAACTCAACAAATCAACAACTTATCGGCAATGGTACATTATATATCTACCGCAATTCCTCCACAAAATGTTCAAACCGGGGGATTTCCATCAAATAATGACTCCACTGGGACTCCATTTGCCCCAGATTCACCCCAGTCGTTACTCCGCGTTCTGTGATGACCAAATGACCCCGGAGTGGAAATGACCGGCGGGATTCTAGATGCGCGGGGTTTTAAATCCCCCTTTATGTACTTAGATCTGACCCTGTCCCACTTTCCCATTTTCCTTTCCTCAATATATTCAATATGGCGACTCCAGGTGGAATCCCGGATGAAACCCCCAGCAAGATAAGTTCTTATGTGGATGAAAAAGCTGAGGCGCACAATGAGCCCTCAAGCGTCTTATCGGAATCCCACAAAACCTACTTGGTTGAGCGTCATGGCAGACTCGACCTTGATCCAATTCCCAGTATGGATCCAGCTGATCCATACAACTGGCCCTCGTGGAAGGTAAATCAAATGCCACGGAAAATATGAGCAGCAAAATTAATCCGCTAGTAGAAAGTAACCAATCTGTGCCTCGTCGCCTTTCATGCTTGCATGGGCACATTCACCGCCGCAGCCATTATTTGTGCCTACGAAAATATCGCTCTAGATTTGGGCGTTTCCATCCAGCGAGTCAGCTACCTCACCTCGTTGCAGATTGCTGTTCTTGGTGGTGCTCCGTTGTTCTGGAAGCCGCTCTCTAGCCGATATGGTCGACGCCCCGTATTCCTCTTGTCGTTGATGTTGAGCTGCGTATGCAACATAGGCTGTGCCAAGAGCCCAGACTATGCCTCCATGGCAGCCTGCCGTGCCTTGGTAGCCTTTTTCATTTCTCCTGCCATGGCTATCGGTAGCGGTGTTGTCACGGAGACATTCTTCCGCCATGAAAGAGCGCGGTACATGGGAATTTGGACAGTGATGGTGACGTTGGGAGTTCCAATTGGACCCTTTATATTTGGATTTGTTACCCAACGGGTTGGATACCGTTGGATCTACTGGATTCTGGCTATCGTAAGTCATTTGGTATCTCCTATTGAGAGACATGCTAACGGACCAGACCAATGGTGTCCAATTCATCCTATACCTCTTCTTCGGGCCCGAAACCCGCTACATTGGCGACGACGTCCAGAGTAAAGCTTCTGCGTTCAAGCGCGAGTACACATCCCTCCGCCGAATCGATCCCACCCCTTTCAAGTTTTCCGAATTCTTCCACCCCCTCACCCTATTCACCAATATTCCTGTTCTCCTTGCTGCGATCGCATACTCCATGGTCTTCCTATTTGCCTCGGTGATGGGCTCCGTCGAAGTCCCCCAACTCTTGCAATCCAAGTTCGACCTAGATGCCCAACAACTTGGTCTCCAGTTCCTGGGCCTGATCATCGGCTCTTTGCTGGGTGAACAACTGGGTGGCTTCATGTCCGATATGTGGATGAATGCTCGCGCCAAACGCATTGGCCGGAAGCCTGACCCAGAATACCGATTATGGCTGAGCTATATCGGGTTTTTGGTGACCATTGCTGGGATGGTTGTCTTCTTGGTATGCACCGAACAGGCGAAACAAGGCCAGTGGACGGTCACACCGGTTGTTGGTACGGGTATCGCAGCGTTCGGAAATCAGGTCGTTACTACTGTTATGACTACTTATGCTGTCGATACCTATCCCCAAGATGCTGGCAGCGTTGGTGTATTCATTAACTTTGTTCGCTCGACATGGGG
This sequence comes from Penicillium odoratum, assembly GCF_028828045.1. Classification (NCBI taxonomy): domain Eukaryota; kingdom Fungi; phylum Ascomycota; class Eurotiomycetes; order Eurotiales; family Aspergillaceae; genus Penicillium; species Penicillium odoratum. Next base: position 3,091,862 of record NW_026643146.1, on the reverse strand, counting down.
ATTTATCGGTCCTTTCTGGTATGTTTCTTCCTTTTAAAGTGTATTGAATTTCAGCTAACTTGATATCAGGTTCACCGATTTGTTCGACAGCGTTGGCATCGCGAAGAGTTCTGGTGTGGCTGCGGCATTGATCATGGGCGCCAGCTTCATCCCTACTGCGCTTCTACATTGGAAGGGAGAGGAATGGTACAGCCATTAATTCAGGATATGGAATGACTGTGGTTGTGACGGATTTTTTCCATAGTACAGTAGTAGTGTACAATTATACTTATACGATGCTATACGGAGTACATATGATCGCTCTGAAAACCTAGTTATCTCCAAATTCCTGGGTAATCTGGTCCAACCCCTGATCCAACCCAGCTTTCGAATTAAATATTGAAGAAATACTTGACTGGGGAGTTGATGCCATAAACAGAATATTATTTCGCCAAGTCACCAGTCTTGGCCGTGTGACATCAATCCCGCCGGAGCTGTCATCTCCAACTCCCCAATTCAACTCCCCGCATCAACATGGTGTACGCCTTCAGCCTTCCAACCACCTCTCCTCTCTCGTTTCAAACATTCATATCATCATCAACACATCCCTCTCTTCCACAATCCGCATCTACTTCCCGTCATGCTCTTCGCCTCGCCTTAAAGGCCCACAAGCGCCTACCCCGCGGCGCCCGACAAGATGCCCACCTTCCAACCGTCCTCTCCGCACTACAAGACTATCTCCCCTATCTCTCTGCAATCTCGCACGGTCTACGTGGTCAATCTATCAAAACAAATTCTCTCCCCGGCAGCCACTATGCAAGCTATAATACCTCCGAGAACCAACCACGCGCCAGCGAAGAGATCGAGATAACACTACGCGCCGAGATCGAATCTGCCTGGAAACCCACACTGTCAACCGGCAACACATTAAACCTGAACTCTTCAGCGGGTATCAAATCCAACGGAAAAGGGGTCCGAGCCCGCGGAGGCCGTACCTCAGGCAAAGGCATCAACTTCGAAATCGCATTCACGCTCACAACACTCGGCTACGTGCTGAGCCGACTTGCACGAGCGAGCGTCGTTCAATCAGTATATGCACCTGTGACTCAAACCCCCGAGCAACGCACTGCGGCAGTGCAGACCGCCACACGGCACTTACTACAAGCTAGCTCGGTACACGGGCTTCTGGCCTCTTCGCCTTCTTTTTCCGTCGCGAATTCCGGATCTACATCTGTGTCGGATATAGAGACAACGACCCAATCCGCGCTGGCTTCACTTGCGCTCGCAGAGGCTACACTCCTCGCTGTGCTTAAAGATGATGCATACGTCGCGGCGTGTATCCAGGCGCGCAATCCTAATGATCGGGAATGGATGGTGAAAGCGCCTGATATCCCAAAGGTGCGTGCTTTACTGTTTGCGCGCTTATGCGTGCGCGCTGCCGAGTACGCGGAGCAGGCTGCTGCGGGACTTGGAAGTGTTGGCTCGGACAAAGGTAGTCGTCTCGATGATGAGATTACGCGGTATGCAGGTGTTCTGGGCCGTGTTGCTCGTGCACGAGCTTGTCGGTTCTTTGGAATCGATGCTGAGCTTGCAGGGAAATGCGGTGAGGGTATTGCATGGCTGCGAGCTGCCCGCACACAGCTTGGGTTGCGCGGCACGGGTTCGGCTGGATCTGATGATCCCAGTGGAGCACCGGCCACGTCCAAGAGTGGATTTTCCCGTTTGAAGCGGGAGTGGACCGAGCGTCGAGAGGAGAAGAAGATTGGCAAAGATGCTGGGGGTGGGCGTAGTGAGAAGGGTCTTCTGGAACCGGGAGATGATGCAGGGCGCGATGAAGAGGGTCGGGTGATTACCATGTTGGAGACGAAGTGGGTGCGCATGAATGATACTGTGAGTGAACATCAAGTCTTCAAGTAGTTGACATATCGGAACATCCGAGTTCTACTGATGTACTGACGCCATTCAGATTAATACTCAAGCCATTCCACCATCCGCACCGTTGTTGTCTAATCTACCATCCGGTCGAGATATACACACCCCGCCAGCAGCATATAACCTTCCTTCAATGGATGCAGACCAGCTGATTCTCATGCGGGCTCCACCGAACGAGGACGAGAATATCTCCTTCGCGGATGACCCTGATGATAGCGACGAGGATTTTTCCCCCGAGACTCGAGGGACACCAGGAGGATTCCCAGATCGCAGTGACACAGCTTCGACTGCGTATTATTGATAATACCCAGCTCTTGCTTCATGTAATTATGATTTAAACAAAAATAAATTGACCAGACAACCTTGGAATGATATTGTATATGTACAGTACAAGAGAGAGCATCACTCCCTCAGAAATCTCCAGCCATTCCCAAGCAGTGGAATGGCAGAACTCTCAAACCAACCCATCAGACTTGATTCAAATAAGATCAAGCATCTGCACCCACGGCACAAATCGAGTCGCAGTTCACGGTGCATTCCACAGACCCCATCGTCATAACAGCATACGCGACCAATAGAGTAAATGGTCATTTACGCCTTCTCGCCAAGAGCGTTCTTCTCCTGGAAGAGGTAACCCTTAATCTTGCGCTCTCCGAGGAGCTCAAAGTACTTCTCTGTTCGCAATTAGTAATAATTCTGCCAAAGAATCTCTCACATCCTTCAATTGAATATTGATCCAATCGACCGATCAACCAATTCCACGGAGATCCTTCCATCGGGACAAGAAAGTAAGGAAAGATCTTACCTCTCAAGACACCACACTTCTCCAAATGATTCACACCCTCACGCGCATAGCACTTGCCCAACTCCTCACCGACAAGTCGCGACATCATAGAACGAACCCACTGCTCACGGATAATAGCATCACGAGCATTGTGCAGAGCGACATTGTCCTCAAAATCGACACCCTCGTAGGTCGGGGGAACGGTGGGCTTTTTCGCGAGGAAAGCGGCGGACTCGGGGGTAGGCATTGTGGGCGGATTAGGTGGTATTTGGGTATTAAGAGGAGGGAATGGTGGAGGGATCCCTGAGGCTTGAGGAAGGATGGAGGGCGAGGGCTGGTGTGGGGATTTTGGAGGGTGCGCGAGGTTGATGCCGTCGAATCCGATGTCTCTGGAGGTTGGATTAGGGGGAAGATGATTGGGTGGGTTGAAAGGCGGTGTGAGTATTGGATGATGAAGGGACCAGAAGTGCAGTTTGTTTCTAAACCACGTGACTTTATAGTTGGGATGCTTTAGGCTTCTAAGCTAGGAGTTTCTGTATATGATTCAAGAAACTAGGTGTAGGTTGGTGTAATTCAATGGTTATATTGAAGGTAGAAAAATAAAAAAATCATATCTTCGTGCACTGGACTCCAAACGTCCTGCACCAGTGCTAGACAATAATACAGATCAAACTCCGGCATCAAGCAATCTTTGAATTCGTATCATACAATGCTCAGATTTTGAATCGGAGATTTGTAGAGAGCGTGGGTACATAAGACCTAGGAGATGGGTGACTGTGAGGTTATTCCTCGGATTCTTCATCCTCCGACTCCTGGTCGTCTGCCCCACCGAGGGCATCTTTCCAAGCTTCCCACAGGCTCTTATTGAGCCGATCGCTGAGATCTCGATAGTTGACCATTTCGGCCCAGCAGTTCCGACCAAACATGCAGCCAGCCATGTTGACGACGAAGTCGCGGTCTTCCTCCTGGTAGTGGATGGCAGGATTGTTTTCGTCACCGCAGGCCCCCAGAGGGAAGGCATTGATGGTGCGCTGTGGTAAGAATCCGACATTGCTGCGAATCCATGGCTGACTTTGGTAAATGTACTCCAAAGCATTCTGCTCTTTGTGTTCCCACTGCATGTGCATCTGCTGATACATGACAGGATCCCACCATGCATCCAAGAGTCGGTCCGTCCAGATAGACCGTCGGATCAAGAAAGAACCCAGGTTGAACCCGCCGCAGTCTTGAGTAAGGAGCAAGTTGAGAGAGCGAGAATCTCCATCACCCTCCCGAGAACGACTTAGATCATCCAAATAGAACTCCGGAAGCGGATGTGTCATGTTGAGAGGGTTGTATTCGTTGATATCTCGATAGACCTTCGATTCCAGGTCATTGAAAATGTGGCTCTGCAAGGAGGTCCCATACTCCATAATCCAGGTGTTGATATCAAGCCACCAGAACCATTCCGCCTCGGGATATTTGCGCATAGCTTCACGGATCACGTCACTCTTCTCCCAGCTCTCGCGCCACTCATGCGAGTACCGCTTCTTAGCCAGCATGTTGGCCACCTCCAATTCGTATCCCCACTGCTGTGCATAGCGTTCCTTATTCCAGACGCTGTTGCGCTCGACAGCCCACTCACGCGCTCCCTTGATCGCCATAACACCGCCCTCGATATTCGACCCGAGAATGATTACCACCTTGCGGCCTCCTCCCAGCGATGAACGACGGTACCATTGAACCAGCGCTACACAAGCGATTAGCTATGCGCCCATTCACAAACGAAGACGATCACTTACTCGACCAAAGAAACAGGTACCCAATAAGAAGCAGTAAAACTCCCGCAAGGAAACGGGCCCGTCCACGTCGCATCAACATTCCCAGCGTAGCCAACGGCCCATGCCCGCCAGAGCGCCACTCTGCGCGTCCATACGCATCCTTATCCACATACCCACCAGCACCAGACCGTCCCCGAAAGCTGGGCAACCTCGCCGAGATCTTATGTTTCTGCCTCGAGAAGAACCCACTATTGCGCGTCGAGAAGGATGGGTATCCGCGCACCTCGTCGCTTTTCGCTTTCGCCGCGGCCCAGGAAATTCCGGGTGATTTGGAGGGCGAGTACCCGCGCGGAGTTGTGGTTCCGCTGCCCGGTGCTAAGCCCGGGCTGGACCACCCTCCGCCCGGGTGGGGAGAGGGTGATCGCGATAGTGACATGGGATGCGATCGGTGGTCGAGAGGAAAGGCCGAGGGCAGAAAATGGCAGCGTGGAGATTGCGCGTTTGGGATATTGGTAACTGCTTAGGTGTGTGTGGCAGAATGAGGTCAAGATGACCGAAGCCCGGGAGGAGGGGAATACATATAAATTATGTCGTATTGTAGTCGTTGTAGTCAAAAGAAATTAAATGACGGATTAAGATTAAGATTGAAGGTGCTTTAGGGTCCATAGTAACAGCACAGACCAAGTCTCCACTGTAGCACTGTAACAATCAAATTGACTGTAAAGCCGCAACCAGTCATTTGAGTACTACCTAAGTTGGTATTATTCAACTTCATATTCCTTTTTTTATTTGAAGTTATTATCCCTATGTCTAGAAGATTGGGAGTAATCCAAGTTGGTTCTATCGTTTCAAATATATTAAATGCTCATTTGAGCTTAAATGAGCCTGGAAATGCCGCGGATCGGAATCTTATGCATGGAACAACACAATCTTGGACTTGATTTCCGAATCAAGAAATCTCCGCATGCATACAATCTAATTGTCTCCACATGGCATGTAATGACATGTAACTATCAATCTATTACGCGGATTTCTTTTGCGTTCGAAGCGGCTGTCGATTAGCCGCAGCATCAGGCTTATTGGCCAAGGCTTTTCGTACGACGAACCCGGCTTCGTGAGCGGGTCGTGGCTGAGCACTCTCACCATGGTAGAACTCACACCGAAGATCCAGGTACTGGCCGTTGTGTCGGTAGACTGTGATGATATCGCCTGAGTAAATCTCGCCAAAGTGTAAACCCTCTGATCCCCCTTCTGTCGAAGTCCCTCGTCGAAGTTCCGTTCCATTCACCCATATACATTTGCGTGTTTTAGTAGAGAGAAGCGCCCTGACCCCAGGAACTTGCTGCCAGTCTTTCCCTTCCGCGATTTTGACCTCAATTCCGGGCGCCCAAAAAGTAATCTCCAAGGCATAGGCCGAGATTCGAGTATCCATTCGATCCTCGTGACGGATGGTCGCGGCTGGTCCTCGACCCCACGAGGTCATTCGGTTTTCCAAGCGTAGGTTCAAATCAAAGATAGAGCCTGGTGTACTCTTCAGGCGACCAAGAATCTTCGGGGGCTTGGTAAATTCGGTGTTGGCCCTGGTGGGCATGCTTGGTGGAATGGACGGTGGGTCAGGCCAGTGCACGATAGGCTCAGACGCTTCGATCTCAGACTTGAGTTGCTGGTCCAGAATAGCCTGACCAGTCTGAGCATCAAGCGTAGTCATAAGCTCAATATCAATAGTTCCCTGAGAGCTTCGTTCAAGAGGCTGTGCAGATCCTCGACGGCTTTGTTGTGCACTTGCGTCACTCGATTCCTCACTGGCTGTCTCGGGGAGGTCGAATTCGAGACGACGAGCAACGTTCAGCTTGGGTGCCTTGGGCGTCGTATCAACACTCGGGTGGGGTGAGTTGGCCACTTCAGGGGGGCTACCTACACTCGCCAGATCCTTGGGCTGTCCGGGGTTGATCTGTGGCGTCGATGTCTCGTTAACGGGGGTGGTTTGGGAATGGAGGATAGGATGCGAGGAGTTCATGTTCAGTCGTCCGACGAGGTTTTCCGCTCCCATCAAACTGGGTGCAGTGCCGCCAAATGGATGTGCCGGGAGGGAGACGACCGAAGAGACGCTGCATTCATCGCTCACCGACTCACCGGAAGACAAAAAGTTGTCGGCGTCAGGTTCGTCTTCCCACGCGCCTGTGTGGCCAAGTGCATGTGAGCTGCGCAGAGCTGACGAGGTGACCTCGCCAAATAATCGTCTTGCCTGGTGCTCGGCAATCACCTGACTGTCTTGGAAGCTTTCAATTTGAGGGAGGGCAGGATATCGAATATCTGCAGGGATCTCTTCAATCCTTGGCCTCTTAGCCAGTGCTTCACTGCTGCTTGCTTCCTCATCTCCACCCTCGTGCGTGTACATTCCGTCATGAATAGACAACTGAGACGCGTCAAGTTCTTCCTCCGCCTCACCGATGACTGAAAGACCGTCGTGTGGGTCGGGCAAAATGTCATCATCTTCGTACTCGTCAACATCAGGCACATCCACAATCCACGGATGCTTGAAACATTCTCTTTCTGTAGGGCGAGAAAACGGGTCTCGATTCAACAATTTGGCAACAAAATCAACACCATCTTCAGAGACCCCCGCCTGCCGCAAAATATTGAAATCGCATTCTGTTGTCATAATACTGCGCAGCATGGCAATCCCCCGATCTTCAGCGCGGCCCGAATATGGCGGGACACCGGACAAAACATGGTAAAGAACTGCACCCAGGGACCACATATCCACAGCCTGGCTATACGGAGAGGTTTTTGCCGGTCTAACGATTAGCATTTGCTCTGTCGGAATTGGTCAGAAATAACTCACGGGTCTCCCACTCGGCGGCGTTTCCGGGCTTCACCACGTCCGTACGTATCATAGTCCGGGTACACCTCAGGGGCACAGTATAGCAGTGTTCCACAAAATGTTTTGAGAAACGTTTCCTCTTGTGTCACCTTCGACAGTCCAAAGTCGGATAGCTTGACCCGAATCGGATCCAGAGATGCAATCAAGATGTTGTCTGGCTTGATATCGCGATGGGTAATACGACGTTTGTGGAGGTAATGCAGGGCCCGCAAAAGCTGACGAGTGATAGTTCGAACCATGTCCTCTGGAATCTTGCCAGGGCTGTGCAAATATGTGGACAGCTCACCACCGGGCACATACTCCATGACGATGTAGATCCACCGGTCATACTCATGATGCTCGATGTATTGGACAATGTTTGGCTAAATCGAACCACATCAGTATTGTCATTCCATGAGGGAAATAGGCCAACTCACATGTTTCAGGTCTCTCATTATCTTCATCTCATTATCGACCTTTTGATCCAGAATCCCATTCTTCATGAACCGGCGTTTATCCAACTCTTTGGCAGCGTATATCGCACCGTGCTGCTTCGTGGCCAGTTTATACACTGTGGCAAAGGCACCCTTACCGATCTGCCCGGTCACATTGTACATCGGGCCGCCCGACCAATGCATGCCATAAGCATTGGCAACTGACCACGGCAGAACCGGTTGAGATGGCGCCTGCCGGGCTTTGTGTTGCCCTGCTACAACCTGCTGGACTCGCTCAAAGTACCGAACAATATTCTGCGTGTACTTCACAGCAAAATTCTCACGTGAAGGAATCCGCACGACGAAACGAACCTCATCTGTTCCCTGATTCCCAGCCACCACCTGGATGACTGAACCATTAACAAGCATGCGACTGTGGTCTTTGGAGTTTTTTCGCAACCGGCAATTGTCTACAATAGTGCCGTTGGTCGACGTATCTTGCAGCATGATTATGCCGTCGCCAGTTAGATGAATGCGGAAATGTGAGTTGGATATCCTCTTAACATTATCGTTGGGTGTCAAAAGAATATCACAAATGGCTTGATTGCGACCAAAACAAAACCCAACCCCGGGGTTGTGGACATCGGAAGACAATCGTAGTGCGAGGTCCAATGCTGCAGTCTCCGAGGTTTCGAAGTCCAAGGCTGCCTGTTGCAGGATATGCTGGGTACCTCGTGCAGCCGTAGCAGCCACGGCGTCATGAGCGGCATGGGAGTTAGGATGAAGGATACAAACAATGTCGGCAAGATCCTGGTCCTGCAACCCCGAATTATTCAGGCCCATGCGGCGCGGGTCGGCACATGGCTGGGTGGATTCTTGTGTTGCTTCCATGGTGAAGAAATCAAAGCAAGAAATTGCAAGCGCTAAGGATAAATAGCAAAACGACTACTAAAGACTGGTTTTGTGTGGGTATAAGTGCTGATTGAACAAGAAACTTTTCCATAACAGGGGAGATACACGTGACGGCCTAAGTGCTTGGCCTGTAAGTTTGAGAAAGAAGAAAAAGTCGACAGTCCGGGAACAAGGGTATATATACCTTGAGAAAGGCGCGAGAAAGGGCGGAAGGTCACCGGGGCAATTTACCCGGGCGAAACACCTCAACACTCAACAAAAGAATAAGGGCAGAGAAAGGACGAGAAAGGGGATCCGGTGCATACAATTTGCCGTTTCATTCGGGTACAGAGATAAGAGGTCGGGGAACAAGATCGAAGCAGAGTGAAATGCCGTGGAATGGCGGGGCCTGTGTTGACCTGTGACAACTGGCTTGGTGGGCACACCAATGATTTGGCCTCAGGTCGCGTAACTGCCAGGTGATCCAAATACCACCTTTCAGATGAACGCAGTGTGTTAAATTTGATGCGTCGTCTCGAAGATCTTGGCTTTTGCGAAGGGAGAGCTGTCAAGTTGCGGCGATGGACAAATCCGATGGCTTGTAACGATGGAATTTCGAGACTCTTGGACGGATCGATGCTTCTCATAAGTCTGAATGGAATGAAGGAGTATCTCTGTAGAAATCAAACATGATCGTCAGCTTCCCTTCATTGAGATCGCGGTCCAAGGTCGTTTGTTGACGTCGACACAACTCGAGGTTGCACTTACACAGATTGACAGGCACCCTTTTTATCCATTCACAAACGATTGAAGAGTTGTGAACAGATCGGAAAGGGGGAAACCGGGACGGCTGTAGTCCTGGTAAAGGGTTCGTCGTCCGAGAAACAAGAATCAAGAACCAGCTGGAGCCGCAGTTGATCTCGTTCTGGCCTCAGGCAACCGTTCCTGGCTGACTGATCTGCTTAGGTGATCGTGATTGGTCGATTTCACTTCCTCCCAATCTAAACCATGGATGCGATCGTAATCAGATCTATGACTTCCTTAGGCTCATTTGGTGCCAAGTGTGTATAACGGGAGAAATCACATTTACAGAATTTTTAGCTGACTGTAGCCTGCTCTAATCACTGCGGTGATAGTTTCGATTTGCCACCTGAATGCCCCACTTACCGTGGATGCACTAGGCAGCTTTCCGCTACTTATGGAAGAGTTGCATTACAGTGTGGTCAGAAAACATGAAAATTAGAGCGTGGATTTTAAGCATAATGTATACTGAAAGCTAAACTAGTGCCTATCATACTATCTCACATTGATATTAGTCTTTTTAGTCTACAAATAACAGAAACCATGCTGATCTTAAGTCTGAGCCCCACTATCCAGGGACAGTCCCGTAGATATACAAAGTAAACGTACGGAGGCTTTTTGTGAATAATCAATCCCGGTGAACATTTTGTAGATAAATCATCTGAGTATAGGAGTTTATCAAGGAAAATTGTCCATTATCAGGATAGTTTCATATACAGTCTTAGAAAAGCTTACAGTTGCATCGCCATCACATAACCTTATCGTTGATCACATCCGAGGTCACGTGTGTAGTATATAAATGCTATCATGTACGAAAACAGTACTTAGTGGCCTAAGATGCTCAGTGCCCGATTCCTGTGGAAATTCATTTCATTTCTTCAATAACTCACACTTGTCAATCATTGTCTCTCCAGGGCCATACTTGCATGGGATTTCACGAGATCGACTCCATCCAAATCGGGTAATCCTCCGCCTTATCTCCCGTGCAACTGCACGCACCTTGATACGGGACTGGCAAGACAGTCGGTATCGTTGGTTTGGTGGGCTCCCGGCCACTTCGCCATCTCTTGCAAGTACGATAATAATTTGTTATTTACATTGAGTATGCCCTGATCGGACATTTTGCGATCGAGAGAGGTCATTTTTAAGGAAATGAAATTATAAGATGATGAAATGTGGATCTCTGTGTACATTATTTGCGGGCGATGGGCATTCTTATAGGAAGAAGAGATGAAAAACAAAGATCATCTCGGTTACCAGAGATTGCGTAGTCCGCGTAGGCGAGGGCATCTAGAGTCAATGCCAATGTGTGGTGTTCTGTCCCCACGATGGCGAGGCATGGCGCAATCACTATAAAACGCTCCTAATCATTTTGCCAATTGAAATTTTCTTTTTCTTTTTCCTTTTGTGTTATTTTTATGCTCCAGACCCATATCTAATCAGGTGTACTGTAATTTTACCGGGGTACCCTATTTAGCCTAGTAAATTTACCTAGATATAAACAAGTGCCCCAGACTCCATATCTTCCACGGCTTTCTTCATCATCTCCTTCATCACATTTTAACCTTTGCCTTAAACCATGCTCTTCAAATTTCTTACACGGTACCTAGAGAGTAGTAAGTAACAAACACTGTGCAAATTACCAAAAAATCAACCACTCACTAAATACAAAATCAGGAGAGGAAAAGCTCAAATCACAAAAACACCCGGCATCCAATGTCCAGCAGAAGGAGCTCTAACCCTCTCGATCTTTCATCAACCCCCAGTTCCAAAGCTCATTCTTCACCCTCCTTCCCCCAGAAATCAGAATCATCATCTATGAGCTCCTATTCGGAAACCGTGCCCTGCACTACCAGTGTAGCTGGGTGAAAGAAAAGAGGAAATGGGTTGTTAATTCGTATGTTTGCTTTTCGCCATGCGAAAGAGTAGACTGGGACCGTTGTACAGCAATGGGGGACACGCGTCTTCTGCTGCAGAGTTTTGGGCGATGTGGATTGATGTTGGGCTTTCTTTTCGTGTTGGAAGGGGTGAGTTACATTTCATATTGTCACTATGTGCGACCGCGCACACATTTATCCTACATGCTTTGCCCTGTTCTGTTCTGCCGCGGTATATATGTGAGCGCAGTGTAAAGCCGAAAGGCTTTACATCTTAGTCTCTGCCAGTAGCGCAGCGGTCAAGCTTCTGAATGCTCCCAGAGGTCGCTCCGTGATACCTATCTTTGATTCTACATATGTGATTAGAGTGCCCCCAATACATGAATCATGGACTTTTCAGAAATGATAATACTGATGATAAAAACAGATACACTGAAAGCCTACCAATTCTCTACGCCACCAACGAATTCCGCTTTCAATACCAGAAAGATATATGCACTACTTTCCCAGCCCAGATTCCCTCTCTGGGTCTTCCCGCCATCCGCCGTCTGACCTTCTGGTGGAGCTTGGGAACAAACATCCAACCACACATGTCAAAGCAGAACAAAGCAAAATATGACTGCCTATGGAACGTGTCGGTGTCCCTGGGTCATATCATGTGACCTGAGCAGCGCTGGCATCCCGTTTAGGACTAGCTTAGTTTTGGGTCTGGGGGCATATCCTCTAGATCTTCTGCTCCTTCTCTCTTTTCTCCCCCCATACCCAATATCACATACGTTTTGTGTGAAGCTGTCAGCCTACATATTGTAGTCATCTTCCATCTTCCCCGCTTGGGGCCTATTGGCGCCAAGAGAACGCTCTAGGAATGACATTTACCTCACTGACTCATATCCGGATTTTCATTGATTGCCAAGTCTGGAGAAAATGCCACAAGGAGTCCCTAGGGATTCAGGGAACGATAAGAATTACATCCAACATGCGTGGCTAGATAGGATTGAAGCCATGGTTGAGGCGAATGAGTATCTAGAGGTGTTTGAAGTCCATCTTTACACCGTATCGGATTTTGAAGGAGAAGGTGAAACCGTGGTTAGGGGAGATGGAAAAGAAAAGAAGGGTGAAAAATAGCGCTGTCAGATACAAAGCTTACAAGTGCCACAGTACGACTATCAAGTGGCAGACTTGTTTTGGTACGGGGGAACGTGATGGATATGGGACTGATATTTCGGAGGGGAGCTCGCATTTAGATATTCAAAATCCGATGTCTATACTTGACAGCTTCTGGGCGAGGAAGAATAAGGAATTGAGACCCCGGAATTAATGCTGTACATGTGGCTGGCTACTTAGGTATTTCTGATATATGGAAGACAATACATGGATTCTTCAACTTTCGTCTTGTTCCCACAATCTATCCTATACAAATAGTATATTATGATGAAGTAGCCGTTGTTGTTCCAGTTGCTGCTACAGGCGTCCCACTGGTGATGGTTGTCGCCTGGCCAGAAATGCCAATGCAGACAAATATACTGACTTCGAGATCTGCACAGTCCGAGACCGCTGGATTCCAGGAGTAGAAATCACTTAAAAATATTGATTAGTCGATGAAAAAATACGATTTGATAAGAAGGGGAAGTTGGTGCTACACTTACTCAAGCGATATTCCTGCATCAAGAGCAATATCATAGCAATCATCTCCGCTTTCCACACAGTAGAACCGAAGACACCCGCTCACCATACCGGTCTAGAAAATCCATTAGAAATCCAAGGATTATCACTATCAATTAAATTTCAAAGCTTACCTGTGTTGGACTAGGAGTAGTAGGCATAGGAGGGTTGGACGTCATTGTCGTTAGTGGTCCAGTATTTCCCAAACAGACATATTCCCCAGATTCAAGGTCCGAGCAGTCTCTTCCGACAGCTGGTTTCTAGGTGTAGAGGTCTGTGAGGGCGATGTTGGCTTCGAGAGCAATGTCTTAGCAGTGGTCGTTGCTTTCGACGAGGTAGAAGCCTTCGCAGCTGGAGACCATGTCGGACTGTTTTGAATTAGTCCACACTTCTGTAATAGCGGAGAGGCAATTGGAAACAGTTAGATGCTTACCTGGTAAGATGTAGGAATTGAGAGAGAAACACCTGTCGTTACCGTGATAGTACAAGACGCTGTAAGGGAAGCAGAGGTTGTAGAGTTATCAGCGGAAAGCGCAAGGTTTCCACCGGTGGTGGTAGCATTCGGCATCAAAACGCAGACATAGTAATCTTCCAATAGATTAAAGCAATCTAATCCAAGAGCAGGATTCCAATCCAGGAATTGATCTTCTGTGATGCTGTTTTCTTCTTCAATGATTGCGCACGTATCAGCTCTGGAGATGGAATTAGTCAAAACTAACGATCAACAATAAATGAGAAGAAGGTAGAAGTGTGAACTTACACTCCAACAAGCCATTAAGATACACATTCATCGGAAATACCAGTCTGCTCGGGCTGTAGCCCCACTCCATTTGTAGAATACGTCGCCGTAATTGCCGTGGTAGTAGCTGTGGTCGGGGTGCCTGGAGTAGCGATACAGTAATAATCGCCCGCGGTGATACCGGAACAGTTAGATCCCACGGCGGGATTCCATCAGAGGAAGTTATCTTCGCTGAATGTACCGAATATTTCTGCGATCTCCTCGCAAGTATCGTCATCATCCGCAAGGTACCATCCCGTGTAGAGACTATACCGGTTTGCAAAGGGCTGGGGAGAACGGAGACTGTAGATGGCAGAGTGTTGCTGGTGTAGCTTGCGACGCAATAGTATGTACCGTCGGTGAGAGAGGCGGAGCAAGTAAATATCGGCGGAAGGTCCGATTTCAGTCCGGAGCTCTTGGCAAAGCGAAACGGCATTAACAACAGTATTACCAGACACCTTTCCCCATAGAGGATCGCGCTTTCTCTGTCTCCATCCTCAAGCCTCAAGTCCACCAGCCTGGTGAGCCTCATGATGACCCTGCCTAAAATGGACAATCCTGGGATTGGCCAGCTACAGGTCCCAGCATTCGGGGATATATCCCTTGATTATGAAATGGAAACCAGTCAAAGGTTTGCTCATGGTGCCCTGCCGAACCACCCACACAGGCGGGGTCGAGCTACCCGTTTGACTATTACCGAACTGTTCATCCTTCGTATGATTGAAAGAGTGTCGGAGATACCAAGCTGGGAACATGATGTGTTCGACGACAAAGCGTTGGCTCAGTGGTATGCAGATGCGATATCTGAGTCGAGATCAACAGAGCAATTGAACCCAGAAGCTGACGCTGATATGGATGTCGACATTAATTATTTGTCACAGACGACATGGGACTGGTGCATTGCAGAGCTGCAGGACAAGGCAAAAGATATTCGAAAACAGAAGTTTGTCCTTACTCTAAATGCCGATTCGGGTGTCTGCAAATCAGATGAACTGGCTGGAGAACCACTGAAAATTGAACTGAAAAAGGCGCTGGAAAAACAACTTCCCTGCAACCAACGAGGGGAATTCCCAGAGGAAGATTCGAGTCCGATGCATGATCTGGTTGATCCCTCATTGTTCATGCTGGTCGATGGCTGGACTGCCGTGCTCAGTCAAGGAGGTCTTGTACCCATGGCTGATAGTGGTCTAGCATATCCGACTATTGCATCAAAGGCCATTGTTGCACCAATCTTAGAGCACCCACTCGATATATTCACAGCGAAGTCATCGAGCTACAGGAGAGCTTCTCGGCCATATGATCACGAAACCCACCCTTTCTACCGTTGGTTCAACCGGTTTCAGTGGCTTCCAAGTGAAGTAGTATTTACCAGCCAAGAAGCTTCCAGCACAGAAGTTCGCATACCATCATACATCAACAACCTTCACCCCCAAAACAAGCGAGCTTATATGGCAATTGAAATACTGATTTCCTTGAGCTTGGACCCTTGAAACAAAATTCTGATCAAAGGAGCAACCAGTCGTTATCCACTGCGCATCAAAATTCATGGGTTCGACAAGAGTGATACCAACTCTCAATTTAAACCCGAGAAACCCAGTACTGTCGGCATTGGCGTGCCTGGTTGCGTCTGGAAATAGAGACATGGGGCTCTTTTATTACGAAGGTAGAAAAGTATCTCGCTTTGCCGGAACCTGGTTCAAAGTATGAAATCAATGATGATGATCTGGAAGATTCAAGAGGGCCTGATGATCTCCCTGCTGCAATGACTCCAGACATATTGACGGGCTCGGCAGTGAATGAGCTGGATGAACTGATGGAGTTGAAGTGTAAAAGGCTCAATACTTTCAATTACCCACAAGCCGGAATCTCCTATTCTTACGAAGAATGGAAAATTTGCAAAACGTGGAAGCCGATCATTGAAAAGAAGAGAAGTCGCCGCGAGGTCCCTGTTCCTGATGCCAGTTTGTCGGGTGACCACCCATACCAGAATACTTGCCTGCAAGATGAGTTTCGGTCGGAAGGGCTGCAAGTTATCATTCGCGTGTCCAACATCGAACTTACCCCAGAAAGCCCATTCTACCCCGGTGACAGCGACTTCCAGCGACTTCCACGTCGATGGTCTCCTCAATGAGCATATTGTGGTCGCATCGCGATACTACTACGGTGTTCAGAATGTCGAGTCGCGGATATCCTTTCAACAAGAGAGTGACCTGAATGAATAGGACTATGCACCTGAGCCTGATGTAATGCACAAAATCTTCGGCATTCCACATACTCTTGGTTACTATGATTTCCACCATCTCCCATTTCCCCCGGAGGTTCAAAACCTAGGCTCTTTGGGAGTAAAGCAGGGTCGATCTTTGGCTTGGCCGAACACTTCACGGTACAAAATGCAGCCATTCTCCTTGAAAGACAAATCTTGTTCAGGCCACCAACGCTGTGTTATCATCTACTTGGTTGATCCTCACTACCGCATCTACTCAACGCAGAACGTACCCGCACAGCGCCATGACTGGTGGCACGAGGCTGCTTTAATCACCGAGACCACATTGCAAATAAATTACACCAGGGACTTATTGATCTTATCATGAGCGAAACAGTTGACTAGCCCATGGGTATCTCTGAGGCAACGAAGTACAAGCAGAAATCCGAAAAGGAACGTAGTCTTGCCATGAAAGTTCAGACTGAAGGGATTGACCGGCAAAAGTTCGAAGGCCCGCTCATCCCTGGGACTAGAGCCTGTTTGGTTTCGGTTGATACTATGTCCTGTGTATTTGAGAAGAATGTTCGGGTCACCGTAGTAAATTAGAACATGCATTTTGATTCTCCATACAGTGTTTGGCCACCTCGCATCTACTTCCAATTAAGGCTAAGCCGATGCAAATATTGACCGCATGCACTGGAAGCCGTAGTTGAACACTCCTTATAACTAGATGTTCGGGTGAGATACAAAGTGGAGTCGGTTTTGTCGCCAGGACCTAGCTTCTGGTCGCTCATTTCAGGAATCTATCGGACCTACACTAGACCCTGATTGCAACTGCTCGCCAAGCCAAATACTCAGTCGGATCTACCCTAGTATCATATTTTGATACTTATTCAAGCTAGAGTCAATAACTACTTATTGAATTTGTATGTATGAAATATCACGTGACCGATCTCATCCAAATTGGGATCTCGCCGCCTTATCTCCCCATGCAACTGCAAGCACCTTAATCCGGTACTAGGGAGGGCACGGTATTGTGTCCCTATGGTCTAATGACTGATCTGCAGTCCAAGGCCGCTGCATTTGCTTGTAAACAATGTCGGTCTTCAAAGCGTCGAGTAGGTGCATCGATCCCCACTTGAAGGGTTGCAGCTTATCATCCAGTAGTGCGATGGGGCGAAACCCGAATGTTCAACCTGTAAGAAAGGGAACAAGAGTTGTGTTTACCAGAATGAACCAAAGACACGAAAGTTGGTCTGCACATGTCTGCTAGTTCACCCTTTGCCCACGATTGCTAATAATGGCCAGGCGAAAATACTGGGACGAGGAGTATGTCAAGTCTCTTGAAAACCAAGTGCAGGCCCTTTTAGCGTTACAGAGTGCAGAAAATACCAAGAATAAGGGCGTATCCGACATATCAGGTTTGGGACTTGATGATCTTTCACTCCAGAAAAGCTCTGGTCAAGATCACGAGTGCAGAGAGATCCAACAAGATGACTCCGAATCCACCCAATCTCGCAAAGCGATGGAGGAGCTAAGTGTGATGATGTGGAGAACCAACCTTGCAGATGGAGTGACGATTGTCCCTGAGCCTGGTAACAACCAATCAGAAACTACAAGCCTGCCAAAGTCCTGTTATGCCATTCCAAATCACATTTTGGACTATGCCAAAGATCGAAATCGCATACGCAGACTTGCAACTCTGTTCTTGGAAAATATCAACCGAGAGCATCAATTCACTGAATACGAAACCACTATAGCGTTCTCAATTTCCCCTGACCATCCACTCGATGTCCTTTTCCTCCACGGGGCCGTATTAGCCGCCGGTGCTACATTTGAAAACCAGTCAGACTCCTTGAAGGTTAGCGATGATTTTGCGGAACTGAGCGAGAGTCTGGTTTTCACGTGTTTTCGAAATGCACCAACAATCAAAATCATCCAAGGACTCTGTATTCTATCCTGGCGATCTTTGGCCTTGGGTCATGATCATCTCGGGTGGACGTTTCTGTCGATGGCTGCTGGAATGGCAGTTCATCTGCGTCTTCATGTCTTGGCACTTGATGAGATTGCAACAAACTCCATTAAGCCGCCACTGGAAACAGTTCAGACGTTTTGGTCGTTTTATATGACCGACCGAACATCTGTCTCGATCCTTGGACGGAATTGTATACTGCCATGGAGGCGTGTCAATGTACCAGCTATTGAATCCTTCTTCAGAGGCGAAAAAGATCTGGCTAAGGTCTCATTTGCTTGGCAATGCAAACTTTGGTATATGCATGACCAGAATATGGATCGAATGTTTGTTTCCGTCATGAAATAGTAAGTCATTGGCTAATTATTGACAACAGATTTTCCTCTTCCTTCGAGCAACTCGACTTTGCGGAACAAATCCATCTTCTCATTTTAACGCACAAAGACCTGAGCAAATTCTTCAAGTCGCTTGATCAAGCATTGGAAATTACCCGCAAAGTTCCTCCAAAACCTGTTCTGCTCTTCCACATGTCATACCAAATGGCTATTCTGGTCACCATGCCTCCATTTCTCCGAGTTTTTGCCACAGTCAAAGCCGCGCAACCAAACACTTCAAAGGCAACGCCACTGGTATTGCGGTCAATTACCTCTGCCGCAGCATCAATGGTCCGTCTCGTGCAAACCTATACTAAGAATTATGGATTTGAGCACGCTAATCCATTGCTGATCCATCATATTCTCAGCGCATCGATTGTGCATCTAATGAATACCACAACCACATCACATACCTTCAGAAGATACAATACCCGGTCAGTGCGAACTTGCCTCAATCTCCTTAGGGAGCTTGGCCGTTACTGGAAGCTACGTTCGAAAAAAAGTCTTGACGTTATCGAGGCTTTAGCACGAAGGTGGAACGTCGAGTTTGTGCTTTGTGATAATGATTTGAAAGACGACAATACGAATATAAATCTGGGCGCGAGCCCAGAAAAGGCTGATCCTTTTGCTCCAATCTCTCATCTCATGCCAGATTCAGAGATCAACACAGAGGACGCAGCATTTAACGTGCGAAACGGGCTTTTCGACGAACCTCCCGATCTACATATTGGCATGGCAGACGATTGGCAACGGTTTGAGTGGAGCACAGAGCCGCAACTTGATTTTTTATCGATTTCCTTTCCTGAAGGCGAGAATGAAGCTTTGGGCCTGTCTCAGATATTCCGATTTGGGAGTAGTGATGATCTGTCCTTGGGATTTACAAGGTAACAATTATGTAATTTGAAAGCAAAGTATTGCAAATTGAAGTGCGTACAACATTTGAGAATTGAAAGTTATATAGTTGAAATGAAATAAGGAAATAGTATTGACGATTATTGCTCATCCTCAACAGGTTGTTTGGTACTCCCCTTAACATCCACTGCCTCTTCATCGTGAACCATTTTCTTGACTCGCTTACACACATGAAGCGACATCAAGTCTGGACGACTATAATGCCCAGTGGCATCTGCGAACATTTTCGTCGCCACAATTTGATCCATATCCAAATCAGCATAGATGATTTTCTCAGTTGTACTATCCACTGACTCTGTCAACCTTCTACCATCTGGTCCAAAGACCGCCGAGCTACCCCCACCAGGCGAGGACATCATTGCTCCCCCAGAAGTGTTCATTCTGTCAATACCATTTTGCGTAATGAGAGCCGTGCAATGGAGCACAAAACTTTGAGACTCGATCGCGTAAGTTTGAGAAAGACTCGAACAACCTATAAGTGCGTTAGCCATGTTCCAATCCAGACTGACATGGACGCACCTTCTGCTGACATAGACCACAAATCCGAGCCGCCACTATGAGGCGTGAGACTTGGCCATGCGGCGACATGGATATCCTCCTGCTGAGATAAGGTGTGGTATTTCAACAGAGGCTGAATATGCTCCCAGCAAGATAAGGCACCGACTCGTGCAAATGGAAGCTGCACAACACTTGCAAAGCACTCTCCTGAAGCATCACCGAAGATGGTACGTTCCATGTGCGTGGGCTTCATCTTACGGCGATGGGCCTTGACCTCCCCATCAGGCCCGATCATCACTTGAGCGATATATATAGAGTCATTGGAGTTTTCCGAGAAACCTAAAGATACTGCAATCGCGTTGGTATCTGCGCAAAGCTGAATCTGCTTCATCTCAGGAGAATCAAGGCGGATCGAGTTCTTGATATAAGCCACATTGAGCTCAACATCGAGGAGCCGGGTCCTAGAAAGTGTTAATACTGATTTGTCCTGGACATCATCTCAATCTTACCAGATCCAGCATGGATACCCGGGTATCCAGCACTCGGGAAAGGCGATCAACTTAGCGCCGTTCTTTGCGGCCTCCGTGATTAATTCACACGTTTTTGCCACCCCAGCTGCGAGATCTAGCCACGCTGGCTCGGCCTGGGTAACTGCAACACGGACGGTCTGGGTCGACATGAGGTGTGATCTGGTATAGGTACCACTGTGGAAAGGTAAGACTACGAGAATGAGAAAACGGCGGTAAAATGTCACTTATATATGCAGTGTCTGGATCAAGTGCGGAATCAAGACTTCCGCATTAGCTGAGCTTTTGTTTATCTCAACTCAAATCTTGGGTGTTATCTATCTTATCAAAGATGTTGATAAATGGAATTGTCCAAAGATTGGGTAGATATGAGCATCTGCGGAGGTTACCACCTCCGCAATGCGGGGTCCACGGCAATCACCAATCATTTGAGGGCTTTCATAACTGTAAAGTAGAAGAAATGCACCGCCGAGGCGATTTTTTATCTTTGACCATAAGTCTCCAATAGTTGTTTTGCAAATTTGCGGAATGATAAGTTCCGCAAGTGTCACACTCGTCATGACTGAAGACATCAGGCTCTTCAAGTCGCGAGAATTTGTATTATTTTTGCGTAAATTGTTCGATTAACCCCATATGTTCACGTACATATACCTTTAAATACCCTGATAGGTCTTGTCCCGCTTCTCAGCTTACTTCTTTTCTCACCTTTCTGCGTCCTGGTCCTTACTGTTCCTTCAGACCAATATATATAACCTTTTCATTTAAATCGGCACCACAATAGGCCCATTCAAGTTATGTGGGGAGTCAAGTTATCATCGGACGAACCCTTCGTGTACTCCATATTTGGACTACAATACCGCGACGGAGAATCAACAACTGAGAAAGAAACTCTCAGAGCCAACTTCGACTCTCTTATCACCGACAAAGCCACTCACGTCGACCGCGTGATTCAAGAAGATTCCGTCACAATGAGCCATGGCAAGACCTTCGTCTGGCTGGGGTATTGGAGATCCCGAACAGAGTACCTCGACTGGTGGACGAGTCCCCAAGTCTCTGCTTTCTGGTCATCCCTTCCTCCAGACGCTGGAATGTGGCGAGAAGTGATGATGCCAGATGCATCCCGGACACAATACGGCACGAACAAGCCAGATGATATAGGGCTTGGTACGCTTGGATCTCGAGTGTCTATTGCCGACAGAGCAGGCTATTGGGGCTGTTATCGGCATCGAATGGATGCATCGTCTGGTGACAAATTCACCACGCCACTTGAGAAGGATTTAGACTCTTATCCTGCCATAAGCTCCACAGGCCAAGCGTCCATCCGCTTCGAACGTGTCCTTATGAATCAATTCCCTGATAACCTTTGCTTCGTCATCGAAGGCCAAGACCACTCGGAAATCTCACCAGAGGAGAAGAAATACTGGTTCGAAAACTTCCAGCAATCTGTCGAAAACTGGATCAAAGATCTTATGTCTGCGGAGTCACAATCTGGAATCTTAGATGGCCGTCTATGCTTTGACGCAGAAAGTGATATCTTTGGAAACTCTCAGACTAGGGCACTGAAGTATAACAAAAAAATTCAGCTGTTCTATTTCAAAGATCTACGCCACATGGAGCGTATTGGGCGCAGTAACAAAGGGCATGTGCAGCTTCGGGACCGCTTCATGGCTGCATATGGACCAGACGGGGAAATGAGTGCCGGGAAGGTTGGATTATGGGTCGAGACCACGGTGCTCAAAGCAGGGGAGATGCAATGTGAATATGTGGGATGTTTGGAAGGTACAGGATGGATGGCTTGGAGGGGTCATCCTCAATTCGCGGCATAGCCTGCCCAGGCGACCTTCAACCTCGAAATAATTGTTCAAGTTTTGTGTCTAGTTATATCCTTCATGATTTCTACCTCGGGATATCTATCAAAGCTCTATTACGCCATATTTTGTATGAATTAGGAATAAGAAATGGCGAATTCTTCGATTCTCATGCTGTTAAAGGTAAAGATTGACATGCCTTTAATCAAGAAGCTAAATATCATGAAACATCCTAGTAATCCAAGATATCACCAACCAAAACAAAGTCCTTGGGGGCCTTGAGACCGATCTCCTCATTGAAATCGACAACGCGTGCATCAGGCGTAAGAAGATTAGTGGTGCGCAGGAATCCCAGGCCCATAGTCCCGATTTTGACATTTGGCGCCTGAGTCCAGATGCCCCTCATGCCTTTTTGCCAAGCTTCGAATTCAATTGCATTTTCCTCATTCTGATCCATTCGGAAGTTCTGAGTGTTGACCTGCAAGTCCATGCCAAAAGCTTCATCATCTAGTGTAATCGTGCAGTCCATCTTACGAGGTTGATCATAGTGATCGGGATCACAAAGTCTGAAAATCGCATGGATGTGGCCGTCGGAGTTTGCCAGTATGGGACGGCGTGCTTCCCAAGAGATATCCTTCTCGATTTGCCAGTGTGCGGTCACCTCAGGGCTACCAGCGGGATCTTTCTGAGTTATCGTCATTTTCAGGGGGAAATCATGTAAATTGATTTGAGGCCCGTCAACATGAAACACTCCAGCAGAATAATCAATGTCCTGGACTGGAAGTTTCCAGACCGCGTGGTTTCGTGCGCTCACTCTGTTACAAAAGTCGGTCGGTTCGGTCGCATTCGTCGCATCCCAATTGGATTTCTGGAATCCTGGCTGAAGAAGCACGCGATGAATCATCTCGGATGAAAGGATGAGACTGGCAGTGAAGTGCTCAGGAATTGGCTGAGTGTTGCTCCGCAGCCACTGCGCTTGCCACAGCGATTGAAGCCCTTCGGTCGTACCAGCGTTAAAGCCTCCTTTGACCTGAATAAAAATAGAGACGATGCCCAAATCACCTTTCGCAAATGTTGCAAATTGAAACTTCACCGGTTTGAGATCTTCGTGACCTGGTGCTGAGGCACTGTTGACACTTGCAATCGAATAGCTCAAAGCGGTCTTCCCGTTGTTGCCAGTGAAGAAGTCGAGGAAACCCTCTTGGAACGAGGTCTTCATAAACCCAAGAGCCTTGTTCTTCAGGTCCAATTCGTCAGGAGAAATAGCGAGAACTTTCAGATTGTCCTTGTCCAAGTGAAAGCCAAGCACAACATGGCTATGCTCCTCGTTAGCGTCTCCGAAGTGAATTGGCGTATCACCCGGGACGATGTTCTCAACGCCGCCTTCAATCTCTCCTTCATCGGAGATTTTACCACGAGCAGTGGCGAGCGGAATGCCGTTTAGCTGAAGTTTCCAACCGGTCGGGATAGGCTTTGGGGCTCCGGTAACTTGCTTGGTGCCGGAGATAATATCCATTTGAATCGAGCACATTGGCTGACTACTGGCATGCGCATCGAATTGAAGCATTGGTGGACCGAAGTTCAGGTTCCAGGTAGTGGTGTAAGGCTCGTCCGTTGCAGGGTTGTAGTCCTCAGTTGTGAGTACCAGATTCCTGAGCATACCGGCCTTCTTCGTTCCGTGCCGAACACTGAGCAGCTTGTTGATTTGCTTTTCAGAGTATGAGGCAACAACATCCCAACCGAGCGTGAAAGAGTTGCCAGTGGGAGCGTTGGTAGGTTTCATCATCCTCTCAACCATAGTAGCCACAGCATCCTTCTGCTGCTGGCTTGCGTTGGTGTAAGGCATAATGTAAAGAGATAGATAGCCGTCGGGAAGTATAGAATGTACTTCAAATGATGACTGAAGTGTGATAAGAATACTCGAACTTTGCGGGATTTGAGTCCATTTTATATCCGAAAATTATGAATGTTGAAGACTCGGACTCGTGGCAACTCTCAGCTCACCAAATGATTCTCAGAGAGAGAGAGCTCAACAAGCCGAGCTTGTGGGCCTGTCATGACTGAGGTTTTTCGACTTTCAGCTTGAGCATTTCTTCACTCTCGTGTAGTCTAGCCGTCGCTGTTTGATCTCCAGTTTCCCCACACTGTGCGGCAGTCCTAAATAGCCGAGCACCCAATCATATATGTGGGACTCTCGCAGCCACCTGCCAGGGCATGTGCCATTCTGCACGCTAAATCCGAGACTAATTCTTGCAGAGCGTTTCGCGCCGACTATCGATACTCAGCGATACGCATAGAGTCGCCCTGCATTGCTTCAGCCAGCCTTTCCTGTCAATCGACGTTAGTTCTGTTGAGTTAGAAAATATGACGTAAAATAGAGTTCAACCATGCAAATGTGTGGAAATACTAAGGCTCATAGGTAGGTCTGAGGTGCACATCATACTGGACTTTCCTTGATGATCGCATGGGTAAAGAGTTTGAGGAGAGTTATTTTCAGCTTCTTTATGGTCGTCAATATTGGCAAGTGACCCTATTCAGTAACAAAATGATGCCAGTGGCCGCAGAATGGTGGTATGACGTAGCACTGCCTTGTCATTATGATGACAGAAAGCTGAATTACAGGATGTGAGACACTTGATTTTTCTTTGTTCGAGTACCTGCCCAGCAGACCCGAGTGCGCTGTATCTCGCCTAATATGTCTCGTTTGTTTCATTTGTTGAATGTGCACTTTCTTCTTGTAATACACACTTAGAAGTTACATATCAAATTATAAAATTGGTGAAGTTGGAGCAGAAAGTCTAGCATCGTGGTTGTCATGATCGTTGAGAATTCTTTGTTGATCATTAGCTTATCCCAAACTTATAACTCTTTTACATTCCAATCATGTTCACCTTTGTCTGAATTCTTCATTAATGATGACTTAAAGATCGCAGTCTCCCAAATATGCTCTCAGGTCAATCTGACTTCACATTGTTGTTTTAAAAAATTCTACTGAGAAACTGACATGTCTTCAACAATCCCTGAGATTGCGCCACCAAGCCGGGCCCGGAGTATTTGGAAAGGATCCATTTTGGATGATGTGGACCGGGATCCAGTCGATGTGGAAGATTTGGATCTGGAGAAATCCTACGTGTATGATCTTCAAGAGTCAAGGAAAAGGAAAGGAATGACAAAGTCAAACTCCCAGCCAAACAGACTTGGGTCAATCCTCACGCGGTAAAATGGCCCCTCTATGATATCGAGCGGCTACCTGAGGGCTGGCATCCAGCTGAACCAGATCTTGGTGATAAGTACGGTGAAAAACGCATAAAACAAAGTCCGCTGAGCTAATCCCATGGCGCAGTGATATTGTAGCCCAAATCGAGAGATGTTATGAGCGATTCGATGAGGGGATCATGCCACACATCTTTGAGGCCAAATTGCAGAAATTTGAAGAGGTTTACGCCTTGAACCAGCAAGTCTCGTGAATTTTGTTCATTGACTATCTACACTTTGAAAACTGCTAAAAAAACTTCCTACTTAATATAATGACAAGCTCCAAAGAGGACCTTTCACTGTCTCAAGCTGCCATTCAACGCCTGGGCACCCTCGACAGTATTTGGGACGGGATTTGAAAAAATCGCGACGAACTCAACCAGCTCACCAATATTGAGTCAGTTATGGATGCCTACAGGTCAGGCGAGTTAGAGTGGACTGGACTTGTCCCGTATTGGTCCCGTGGTCAACAACTTTGCCAACCTCGACCTTTCAATTGGGACGAGTTTGAGGCAATCAACAAGAGACACAATGGTTCCAGCTCTTTCTGGACTGAAGGCATGGGTTCTGTTTTATATTTTCTTGAGAATATGCTGACAATCTAGTCAGCTACATGGACCAGACCCTGAACACTGGAAATATCACCTAATAATTCCCCCATTGAGATACCATCAGTTCCTACACACGGTATGTCATTCAGTCATGCAAAAAAACAAAAAAACAAAAGCTAACAGAGAACTGAGTACAACGTTGCTTTCTGTCTCCTGGCCATCAATACTGGGAAGAGTTTGAGATGTTATACGATACCGGCGCAACAATGACAAGGATATTTTTGGCACGACGTAGTCCGACTCCAAGGAGACTTGACTACCGACAACCATCCCATCCCAATAGTAGGAGTCACACGGGGAGAGGAACTCACCGGCCATATTGATGACATTGTCATAATGGCCGAAGTATGTCTGATAAACCACTACACCCATGATACCCGCGAAACGCCATGGGTCAGAATCCAATGTGCTATTTCTGAAGGGCCAATGGACCCAAGATATCCCCAAAGACTGGACGGACCCTGGCGGAGGTATATTATGCATATTACCTCCGAGCCAGATGCCCACGACAATATATATGTTGCGAACAACAGAGCCGAGCTTGGTTTGAGGAGGTACGGATTGTCTCATACACGGGATCGAATTGTGCCAAGGGTGACTCTTGGTGGTTCACATGGACCTGGGCTTGGTCGTCTTCAATTACCCCCGCGGGATCCGCCTCTGGCTAGAGAGATGCCGTCTACAAGCCGGCGTGCGATAGAGCCCGATCCTAGACTTTAGGAATGCTGTCACTGTTGATGTTACTCGGTATTCAGGTCGAGGCTTTCAATGAAATTTTGCATTCCAAGTTAAAGAAGTTTCAATAACTGACCAGAGTCAACTATACTTACCACCCGCGAACAAAGTGTAATCTCGGTGGTTGATAGTCCGTTCCCTTATATGACTCAATGTGGCGCGCTAATTAAAGCTATTAAAGCCTCCAAACTTCCATCCCACTTGTGCTGAAGAAAACCTCAACCTCTGCACAACACCATACAAGCCGTCAAAATGACCAAGAAAGCTCTATTCGTAATCGACACTCAAGCCGAGCTTGTTTCGATTCCCAGTACTGCCATGCCCCATGGTGCACGCGTTTGCGAAGTCGGTGGTCAGATCCTCGACCGTGCGCGACGCGTTCCCAAAACAGAACTTGAGATTATTATCGTTCAACACTACGAAGAAGCAAGCGATCCGAATGCAACATTAATCCGCGGGAGCAAGGCGTGGGAATTGGCTTTACCTCCTCGAGAGGGAGCCGAGAATGAACGAGTTGTCGAGAAAACTACGGGTGAGTCACGGGTCATGGCTACAAATTCTGGAGTCTATTTGACATATGGGATAGGCGATACCTTTGAATCGAACCCGTCACTAGCGCATGACTTGAAAAGTCGGGGCGTGACTACTATCGTGGCCTTTGGGGTTCAGAGTGAATGTTGCGTGCGCGCTACTTGCCGCGGAGCTTTGAAAGCGGGATTTGATGTGGTGCTGCTTCAAGGGGCGCATTCTACCTATAACAAGGCAGAAACGGGTCAAAGTGCAGAAGATATTGAGAAGGAGATTGAACACGAGCTACAGTCTATCGGCGTTCAGATCGTGCCGTGGGATCAGTATGCCCTTTGAGATGATTTAAATGCTGATCATATGTATTCATTGCTGGGTATCGAATAACCAAGACATCTTTACTTTACACACATAAATCCGCATCCTTCGCGAGCCTGCTCACATGCCTTCTTCAAAGCCTGTTCTTCCGTATCAGTCCACTTCACAGTGAGCTCGTCCCATGGCTTGCAGCCTTTGAACTCTTCACGATACTGCTTGTGCATAGTATGGAGACGGCTGACCTCACGAGGATCGCCGGTGCCCGTATAAACTACAAACAATGTACATGGGGGGAGCGATTCGTAGATGCGATGGATGTTGGAGACGGTTTGAGACACGCAGTCGACGAGCGCAGGATCAAATGAGGGGGTAGAACCATCAGCGTTAGTCGTTGGCGTGGTTTCTTCGGGCAAGGCAGTCACCTCGGTGGATGCATTGGCATTGTTTGCATCTGGGAGGCGTGTGGCCCAGCCACGGAACTGCTCAAGATTGCGAAGACGTGCCCACGTGAAATCCACACCGCCACCAGGGACAGCTGGGTTCGAGGGATCGCCGTTGACAGCGGCGGAAACTCCTTTCACGACATCATCATCATTGGTGCATCCAATAGCAACCGCTGCCTGGGCTCCGAAGCCGCGTTCTGGATTTCCCCAATCCACTACTGCTCCAGTTCGTCCTTCCTCGGAGGAGGTCTTATGAGGACGCTTGGTACGAGCGAGACGTCGGAAAATACTCTCATTTGACGCATCGCTGGTACCCCAACGCTCGCCCTTCTCGCATTTCAATTTCACGAGGTCCAGCACAGCGCGGGCGTCTTCAACCGAGTCGTGACCGGTCGTACCCTGCTGGATCGCCTTGTTGAGGTATTTCTGTGTGAGCCATTTCAGACTGCATTTCAATGGAGGACCGCGGGGGTGCGGGTAGATGATGCCAGTATCCACAATGAAAGGATGGGTGAGTTGGAGAGCCGTCAGATCCGAATTGAGAGAGTGGCCAACCAGGACCGCACGAGGAGTTAAAAGAGAAAGAAGCTTCTTTTGAATGTCAGGGAGCGTGGTTGTTATCGGGTCCAACATTTCCTTGGTGATGCCTGAGAAACGGGTAAGGTAGTCGACTACTGGGCGCGGCGGCTTTACCAATTCGTCCAACACCACCTCGCCATCCCAGCGCATCATACTGATACGGGTCAGTTCGGACTTGCCTCCCTCTGTCAGACACATTTCACAATCCAGAGCGAGCACATCCCGACCTGCAGTCATGCTGCCCTTTTCAATCTCCTTATCGGGTACATCACCAGCCTCAAGGCTGGGTACCAGAGAATCCACCCATCCATGTTCCTCAGACTGTTTATTACGTCGTCGAGCCTCAGCCTCAGCGGCTCTCTCCTTCTCCGAGGTCAAGAAGGCGGGGTGTATGGTGTAGTCGTTCTCGCGGAGTTGATCCAATGTGCTGATAAAAGCTGTGATGGGCGTCCGTTGCTCGACATAGCTCTTATCGACCCTGGCAGGGCGCGCACCCTTGCCACGGGCACCGTCATCCTTGGCCTTTGGTACTTGAGACGAAAGAATTGCTTGTAGAGGTGAATGCACTTTGTTGTATTTGCTGTCACCGGGGGCCTTGACAGGCCAGATGTGGGGAAACATGTGAGCCATGGGGCGCAAAGGTTCGGGAAGTGTATTCGACGACAGAGGGCGAGGATTGAATCGATTGGATCGATCTTCGAGTGGCAGACCCTGCTTCCATCGCTCGAAGTCGGCGGCCTTCTCCTCGGCGGCGGTCTTTTCGGTCTCATTCGATGGCTCGGGATTCGGCTTGCTGTCTTCGATGGGCTGCAACGGGATCGTACCATCAAACATACCAATCTCCAGCCCAGGTACCATCAGGGCGACTACTTTGCGCACGTGTCCAGAGTGCTTAACGGAGATCCACTGCGGAGCGATGCCATCTGCAAAGCAGTACAGGAGCAACCCCTGCAGGTCAGCGATTCGGATGGACGATTGAAGTTTTCCCTCAACATATGTCAAGTCGGGGTATTTGGTCTTCTCCCCATCAACGCGCTTTTTCTTCGATTTGCGGAGGTGCGCATCTTGATTTGGGCCGTTCATAGCGACATCTGGAGCCGGTGAGGAGTCATTGAGCTGTGAGACATTTGTAGTGAGTCTAACCTCATGACCTGTAGTATCTGGGGAATTTTCGCCGCACTCGCTCCCTTCTTCGCGCTTCCGCTTGTTTTCTCCTGTCATGGTTGCTGTAAAAAGCAAATGCAAGCTCCGTCCCACGGTCAAATTGAGAAAGGTAGTCACGTGCCGATAAGCGATAAGAGGTAAAATACAAGGCACCATGTAAATTACGTAAATTACCTGTTCCGGCTTGAGGATCTGATAACAACGGATCGCCGCCGGGTAAAATTCGCCTGGTCACGCAATCAATCTTCGTCCTGTATAGAACCTGCTTACAACACCCTGCAATTCTCGAGGGACCTGATTAGTCCGCATATCCACCCAGCTTACTACTCTATTCAATTGCCTATCTCTAGGCAGTTCACATCTCTTCTGGGATTTTCGTCCTAGCTCCCCCGCCCCTCCGACACCCTCCCATATACCCCCTTCACTATGTCGGCACTCACCGAGGTCCTCACCGAGGAAGACTTCTCAGCACACTTGAGCTCGCTCTCCCCATCTGCGCTGGTTGTTCTCTACTTCCACACACCATGGGCTGCACCATGCACCCAGATGCGCACCGTCCTCTCCGCTCTCGCCTCGCAGTACCCCGCTACAGCCCCGCCGACCATTTCATTTATCAGCATCAATGCCGAAGAGTTGCCCGACATCTCAGAGGAGTATGACGTCTCCGCTGTTCCCTTTGTCGTCTGCCTGCGCAGCGGCCAGATCCTCGAATCTATCAGCGGTAGCGATGCCATCAAGGTCCGCGACGCCATCGAGCGCCACGCTGGCCGCGGAAACGGCGCGGCCCCCGCCGACGGTGTCACCAGAGCCCATATCCCTCCTCCTCTCTCTGCCGTTCCTCGCGAAGATGGCCCTGTGACAGCAACTCAGTCCCCTGTTCCTTCGGCGGATGCCGCTGGTCCCGCAGCTAACGCTACCCCCGTCGCCGCCACCCCTACCCTCACTCCGGAGCAGTCCCAAGAGGCGCTGTTCGCTCGTCTTGCTGAGTTGGTCAAGGCTGCACCCGTTATGCTGTTTATGAAGGGAACACCTAGCTCTCCGCAATGCGGCTTCAGTCGGCAATTGGTGGGCATCCTCCGAGAGCGGAGCGTCAAGTACGGATTCTTCAACATTCTGGCCGATGAGGATGTGCGACAGGGTCTGAAGGAGTTCGCCGAGTGGCCCACCTTCCCCCAACTGTGGGTCGATGGCGAATTAGTGGGTGGTCTGGATATTGTAAGTCTTTCTTTCCGTTCATATTGACAATTACTAATCATTGATACAGGTCCGCGAGGAGATCAACAGTGACCCCAACTACCTGTCAGCCTACTCCGTCAGCAAATAGGGATAGGCTATGGTATGATACCCATGAAACGCGTGGAGAACTACATTTGGATGAGTCACCATGATGATATACGTTTTTATTTGGTATGAAAGATATTCAAAATGCGACACCAATGTAATCAATTTATGTTACAAAAGTATAAATAGATGTAGCTACCCAGGCATTCTGCTACGCTATTCACCATGAAAGATAAATTTTTAGTTATACTGTTTCGAAAGAGTGACCACTTTCTAATTGGCCGACTCACGGGCGTAACTGCAGCCCAACGGACACCTGACACCTGGAGCTGAAAATCGTCTACCCCAACCTCAAAACAAGGCACTGTCAATCACAGAGAGCACAATGCGCCTAATCAGAAGCGCAACTATCCGATTGGAGGAATTCATGGATCATGAAATCCCGAAATATGCCATCTTGTCCCATACCTGGGGTGCAGATGAGGTCACTTTTCAAGACATGAAATGGCTGGAAGCTAATGAAGAGAACAACCTGTCACAAAAGGGATATGACAAAATCCAGCATTCTTGTCAACGAGCTCTCCAGGATGGTATCGAATATGCGTGGGTGGACACATGCTGTATCGATAAAACAAGCAGCGCAGAGCTCTCTGAAGCCATCAACTCCATGATGAAATGGTATGAGCATGCCGAGATTTGTTATGCCTACCTGTCAGATGTACCCCAACGGCCATTTGAGGATAGTCGATGGTTTACCCGTGGATGGACTTTGCAAGAACTTCTTGCACCAGCCAGGCTTGTTTTTCTAGCCCATGATTGGTCTGACCTATCTTCTCGGGAAAAGGTATGCAACCATCTGAGTGAGATCACTGGTATCAGTGTGTCATTTCTAGAGCAGAGACCGGATAATGTTAGTCTCAGGACTCGTTTGAACTCGGCTAGTATTGCCGAAAGAATGAATTGGGCATCAAAACGCGAAACCAGTCGGCAGGAAGACCGGGCATACTCTCTACTTGGGTTATTCGGAATTAACATGCCACTCCTCTATGGCGAAGGGATGGGTGCATTTTTACGCTTACAGGAAGAAATCATCAAGCGTTCAGATGACCAATCTTTATTCGCATGGACAGAAGAAAATGTCAATTTAGGCCATTACTGTGTCTCTAAAATTGAGTCCAAAAGTGGGCCTGAAACCGGGCCTGAAAATGGCTCTGAACATCAGGCCCTATCACAGCCAAAATTTTCCTCTTTCGACACATTCAAGCCGTCAAATCCCCAGGACTTACTCACATGTGGATTCCTTGCTGAATCCCCAGCGGCATTCTTACATTGCGGTAATTACATTCCATGCAGCGTGGGAGGTCAAACACCTCCCTTTTCCATCACCAATAAGGGCCTCAGCATGCAAGTCCCACTCTTATCATGCAAAGATCATTCATTTGTTCTCATTCCATGTCAAACCAAGAAAGATTCTACTATTCTTCTCACAATCCCATTGAAATAGGTGAGAGAAAATATCTACATGCGGGTCAAAGCACCGATTCATTCAGCTGGACATCACACCTGGTCTGAATGGCCATTGAAAAACATATACCTACTCCCGACGTCCGCCACGTATACCAATCACGACGGTGATATCCCAGACTTCACAGTCAAGATGAGGAGTCTCCCATCTCACCTCCAAATTACCGAAATACGATCTGTCTACCCACATAAACTTGATCAAATGATTATAAAGAAAGGGAACCTTCCCCCGGATTGGAACATTCACCCACCGATAGTCTTCGTGTGCCTTAAAGACATCAGAGATAATTTCAATCTCGCCTTCAGCTGTAAGGTTACACTGTTTTCTAGTGTCGATACCGCGTATGGAAGCTTTCACTCAGATGACTTTTTGATAGAGTGTCATTTTGTGGAGCCCCTAAGAGGCAAACTTCTGTCCATAAGAGAGATGGAATATTTGATGGAGCCTTTTCTTATTGACACATTCAAAATCACTTGCGCATACTCGTTCAAAATCACCGTGGAAGATTTCTTTGAGAAGTCCCTTTTCAGTATCGAGATAGTCCCAGGTGCTTCTAACGAAGGATGGGTGGAGCGCAAGGTCAAAGAAGTCTCAGTTAGTGATTTACGAGGCACAGTCTTTGCACTCTTCATGCCTAGTATACGGGAGGAGCGGTTACGTTTAAGATGGATTTCCTACCTTCCCCGAGTGATGCGCCTTACTGGAAGATTGATCAGGGGATTGATTCATAGTTTGAGTCTTCTGCCCTGGTTTTTTACTTTCGTTATTGAACTCCCCATTCAGACAGCGTTCAAATAATTTACCCTTCTCATACCTTCTGGCGCGTGGCGTGTGGCATGCCTTTCCATGGGCTGCTTGTTGGTTCGTCCATCATCTCTAAAGAGATTATATCTTAAGTACATTCCTAGCTTTTGGCGCAAAATTCTCGGAAAATCGTTTTTTCAACTTATGATATGGTACATTTTTTGCAAGCTCTTACCAGAAAGAATTCTATCGTGAAAATTAGAAGGGCAATTACAGAGGTTTTTCCGATACAAGCAAGTTGTCGTGTCGTAGACTTTTGGTTTCGAAGTGATTGTCTTTTTCTACTTCCGAAATCCAATCACTGATTATACAAAGGTGAAATTCCTCGTGCATTTCTTCTCCAGCTGTAACCTCCATTCTGCCAATGAAAAGTATTTACTATCCGAGGAGAAATGGGCAGTGACTGATATGGACGTAGAAACTACTGCGAACTAGGCAATTCGTGACCTTTCGAGAAATGTCCTTTCTTTAAAACAGATAGACCATATCTGAGATACCTAATCTTCATTTCGGTATCATCACAGGTCCTTACGGATACATTCCACATTATATTTGATTGAATTGCTCTACGATACCTACACCTGGATAGGCTCCGAAATTCTGGTTAGATGCACCTGTCATAGACAGAACCGAGGAATATAGATTTGTACAATAAGTCTAAATATGCTCATATTCCACGGGCTTTGATTGAACCTGGAAGTCACGCCTTAGTCACCACCTCTCCGGCTCCCTGGCTCATCAACTCGGCCAACCGTTGATTTACTGACTCTATAACCTTTTTGGCTTTTAAGATTTCTCTTCCTCTCTTAGGATCCGCACTCTCCCATATGTCTAAGTGTTTCCTGCCAGTCACGGAAAAGCGGGACAGCACAGCGTCCGTGTCCACGTAAGCCCCCGCCAGCCAGCGCGAACCAACTGCAGTGTTGAACTGGCGGCGCGCATGGACAATACGACGATTATTGAAGATCACACATTCACCCGGGTTCAATTTCAGATCAAAAACGCTGTTCTCGCTTTCAATAAGCTTGGTGAATACGTCCAAGGCTTGCTTCATGCGATTGATATGCACAGGCGAACCAGGCGTTTTCCAAGGGGTTGGAAGAGCAGCTTGGAAGGGGGGTGAGTAATTGATGTGTCGGAGCTTTTGACTATGTTGATCGACCTCGAAAACAGGTCGTTCATTATAGTAGACCTGGTCCTCGTGGGCATATTCATAAGCCAGTAAGCGCTGAGTGAGTTCCTCGTAAAGCTCGCGGTGGTTTTTCTTCATAAACTCGGCGGCAAGGAATGAATCAGCGAACAGCGACTCGCCACCATCGCATGAATTTTCCAAGCAGTGTAGAAGCTGGTAACCCGGGGGCTCATTCATGTACATCAGGTCCATGTGAAAGTTCAAGAACTGGTTGGTATAGGCCACATTTTTAGCCTCGGGAACGGAACGCACATCCCAGGTTGATCCATAGAAGGAATTACGCAATGGACCGATGCGTGTCGCAATCTTCGCAACCTCCTCGCGCGAATCAGGGATATCCTTGATGAAGATGAGACCCAGGCGTTGCAAATTTCGCATTGACGCAGCAAATTTGTCTTCATTATTCATATAGTCTTCATACGAGACCCAGTGTTGCTGTTCCTTCATCTGACCGGCGTTCCAAAGCAGGGGAGAAAAGCGTGGTGAGGAGTGGTTTGGCTTGATGCTGGGATTCCGAAGGTATTGCAGGTGCCATCGTGAGAGGTGGTCTGGACTTGCACCCTGGGTATCATTAACCCACTGGACTTCTAAATGTTCGCCATCCCACTTGATATTACGCGGACGGATATCAAGAGGGATATCGTTGGTGCGGAAAGATTTCTGTTTAGAGTGGGGATCCACGCATTGAGGGCATTTGCAAAGATCACGAAGAAAAGTATAGTTCAATGTCAATTTTGCGCGGGGACCTCTCAAATGCAGGGCCGAACCCTTGCTCATACAAGTGATGGGAATGTTCAAGGAGTCGGCTTTCACGTCTTCTGACTTGGAAGCGATTTCCAGTTGGCTAGGTGCGTTCGCGTTCGCGTTCCAGAGCCGGGTTGAAGTGACAAACCCCCGCGTAGAAGGGCCTGAAAGGACCTGGCCTCGCGTAAGTTGTCGCAGAAGTGATCGAGAACGCATTGAAAAGGCGGAGGTAGTGACGGTAGGAAGGAGAAGGTCGAGGAGGTCAGTCAATGGCCGGTGCGTCCCCGGATTTCGGCACGGGACTAATATTCCAGCCGAGGTACATGAATATCTGCTTAACATGAACGTTGACAAACATGAGGTTCCCTTAAGATCTTCTATTAGCTATCAATTCGTAGCTCACCTTGAACTTTCATTATTCAAGCTGTGCCACCTTCCAAGGCCAATACTTTCAGGGTCCGTCTCAGTGTCACCTACCACCTTCACTACACGCATAGGCAATATGATTCTGTATTTCCCTGTCTTCAGCATGCAAGTATGATCAATCAAAGAATCACTACTTCTCCACATATCCCTGAGCTATCATCCCCAGAAACAATCATAAAAATTCCCACGAGATACATTCACCATACAGACACCTCAGGCATGAATTCCTTACGTAAAGCCGAATTCCCGGCCAGAAAGCATACATTTTTGCCCCCCGGAAATTCCATAACAAAAAAATGACATAAACAATCCACAGCGCTTAAACATGGCTTCCCCAACCAACACATAACCCACCCAGCCTACCAGAAATGTCAGCCGGGGGCGAACATCTCAAAGATGAGGGCACGAAGCTGCAAACAGTGCTAGCCGGCGGGATAGCAGGACTAATCTCGCGGTTCTGCATTGCGCCGCTAGACGTCGTCAAGATCCGACTGCAATTGCAGGTCCACTCGCTTTCGGATCCGGCGAGTCACAAGTCAGTCGAAGGACCTATATATAAGGGGACCATGTCGACTATGAGGGCTATTATGCGACAGGAGGGTATTACTGTACGTTTTTATTTCATCTCAATTCCATTTCCGACTCGAACCGGCGAAGGCAACGATAAAGAAAAAGACAGACATGCTAATGTTGTGAGTAGGGTCTATGGAAAGGAAACATTCCCGCAGAGATGATGTACGTCTGCTATGGCGCTCTCCAATTCACCGCATACCGAAGCACAACACAAGCGCTCTCGGAACTGCCCTACAGACTTCCTCCGTCCGCCGAATCCTTCGTCGCAGGCGCCACAGCCGGCGGAATGGCCACAGCAACAACATACCCACTCGATCTCCTCCGCACACGGTTCGCAGCGCAAGGACCCGAACAAATCTACAAATCTCTCCGGGCGTCGATTGTAGAGATCGCACGACACGAGGGTATAGCGGGTTTCTTTCGCGGGAGCTCAGCAGCCATTATACAGATTGTTCCGTACATGGGACTATTCTTTACAGCGTATGAAGGGTTCAGACCTATAATGACGGAGTTGGATCACATGCCGTTTGGGACGGGGGATGCGGCAGCGGGTGTGTGCGCGAGTGTGATTGCGAAGACGGGGGTGTTTCCGTTGGATCTGGTTAGAAAGAGGTTGCAAGTTCAAGGGCCGACGAGGACGCGGTATGTGCATAGGAACATTCCGGAGTACAATGGGGTTGCGAGGTCGATTGCGATGATTCTGCGGACGCAGGGCGTACGTGGGCTTTATCGTGGGTTGACGGTTAGCTTGCTGAAGGCGGCTCCGGCAAGTGCGGTCACTATGTGGACATATGAGCAGGTTTTGCGCATTCTGCAGGAGACGGAGATCGCGGCGATGGGGTGATGTGCAGCTGCATTGCATCGGTCTGGTTTGGCATTGGTTGGCGTTTGGACACATAGATTACAGGGTAATGCTCTTTTGTACTTTTAGAATTGGGCTCTTACAATTGGGCTCATGCCAAAGCGAGAAGGATCAATCAAAGGTTTATTGATTTTTGATGCCATTAAAGACCTATTGCGGCGGGAAAAGGATAGTAACGCTGAAGAGCTAGCTCAAACAAAAGGAATGTCGAAAAAAACAAGCGCAAAGGCCGACAGGGGATATATTCTGAGAAGAAAGAATCACGGCAATATGTGCGAGGGAAGTTTCGGTCAAGAACCGGTCGATCAGTATTCTTGTTCCTCGTCAAGCTCGTCAAGCGAGTCGCCGGCAACCTCCTCGTAATCCTTCTCAAGAGCGGCAAGATCCTCACGAGCCTCAGAGAACTCACCCTCCTCCATACCCTCGCCAACGTACCAGTGAACGAAAGCACGCTTAGAGTACATGAGATCGAACTTGTGGTCCAGACGGCTCCAGGCCTCCGCGATGGCGGTGGTGTTGGACAGCATGCTGACGCAGCGGTCGACGGGGGCGAGCTCGCTGTCGGGGACGGTGACGGGCTTCTGGTAGTTGATACCAAGCTTGAATCCAGTGGGGCACCACTCGACCAAGTTGAAGGTATCGCGGGCCTTGAGGGCGGCAACAGCAGCATTGCAGTCACGGGGAACAACATCACCACGGTACAGCAAAGCAACGGCCATGTACTTACCCTTGCGGGGATCGCAGACAACCATCTGGTTGTGGGGCTCAACACCTAGACAGAGTTAATATCAATACAGGCAGGATAAAGTGGGGCACATACACTGGTAGGTAAGGTCCTGGACCTTGAAGCTCTCGTGAGAGCTGTGCTTGGACGAGATCACAGGAGCGTAAGAGATCAGGGGGTAGTGAATACGGGGGTATGGCACCAAGTTGGTCTGGAACTCGTTCAAGTCGACGTTGAGAGCACCATCAAAGCGCAAGCTGGAGGTGATGGAGCTGACAACCTGAGCAATGAGACGGTTCAGGTGCTCATAGCCGGGGCGGGGGATATCCAAGTGACGACGGCAGATGTCGTAGACAGCTTCGTTGTCAACCAGGAAAGTACAGTCGGCGTTCTCAATGGTACTGTGGGTAGACAGGACAGCGTTGTAAGGCTCAACAACGGCATTCGAGGTCTTGGGCGAAGGGTAGACGGAGAACTCGAGCTTGGACTTCTTGCCATACTCGCTGGCGAGACGCTCAAGCAGAAGGGCACCAAATCCAGAACCGGTACCACCACCGAAGGAGTGGAAGATCAAGAATCCCTGCAGGGAAGAGCAGTTGTCTAAATGCAATTAGTTAGGTCAGCTGTGGGGACCAATGTCATGCGTACCAACAACGCGGCGAATGCGCTCCAGCACCTCATCGGCGTACTCCTTGCCAACGGTGTAGTGACCACGGGCATCTGCGACTTAGTTAGTCTCCAATCCACATATGTCCCCACTTGAAACATACAGTTGTTGGCGGCATCCTCCTTGCCGCTGATCAGCTGCTCGGGGTGGAACAGCTGACGGTAGGCACCAGTGCGAATCTCATCGATGGGCTATCATATCCAACGAATTAGACCACCATTCATACTCCTTCGCTAGGCCAACGTACCGACGGGTCCAAGTCGACGAAGACGGAGCGGGGAACGTATTTGCCGCCGGCGGTCTCAGTGAAGAAAGTATCGTAGGAACCGTTCTGGGAAAGGTCGTCTGCGGCGAGTTCGGGCTTGAAGTGTCCGTCCGGGGTAAGGCCGTGTTCGAGGAGGTACCTGTATAATTGTGAGAATGATGCCCTACAATCATCAAGAAGCGGTGAAGAACTTACAGCTCCCACGCAGCGTTACCAAGCTGGACACCAGCCTGGCCGATGTGAAGGTGACAGATCTGATGAATTGGCGCGTTAGCATGTCATTGTTTGCCAGCTGAACCGGGCAGGAAGTTGCCATGGAACTGGGTGGTGTTTTTCACGGTTCAGGAGAGGGGAACCGGTTGTGGAAGAAGTGTAAACAAAGATTTGACCGACGTATCAGGGTAGTAACAACGTACCTCACCTCGAGTCATCTTGAACGAGGATAGAAGAAAAGGGGGGGATTAGAAGAATTGATGGGGGGGAACTCTTGAAGGAGAGTTGTGAGAGAAAGAATAGGGAACTCCGAACAGTGGGGCGCAATTGGCTGACCAAAAGAAAACAAACAATGGCGGTCACTAATGCAGAATTTGAAATTTCTCGATTTTAAATTGGTTTGATTTTGGTTTTATCGGACTATTTGTTTCTTGAATTTATGATAGTGAAATTTTGATATTTCCTTACCATTCTCGCTTATTTGAGTGTGGAATGCGGGGTGACAGTGATCAAATGCAGGGACAACCGTTCTAGATGTACACACCCCTTACAGTGTTATATGTCCGGGCATGTCAAGTAAGACTTGAGCTAGGTATTTAATTGTCTGAAGTATTTCCAAGGTTGAATTCAAATGTTGGCAAAGTAGTCGAAGCACTTGAGCTTAGATAGCAAATCAACAACCGTTAAGCAGATACCAATGGTTCGCGATCTAGTGGTCCGTGTCACTCCAGCTTATCAATATTTAGAAGTATACTAGTGACATTCCGAGGAATTAGCGTGATGAGAAAATGGGAGTTTTAGAACCTAAAAGGACAGATGACAAGATCTTCATAACTTGTCTGAACTATACATGAACTGGGATATATGAACAGAATGATTAGTGTATGAAAGGGAATATCGAAACGCTGGAAATTGTTCAAGAAGTGCGAGGTCAACGTAAGAGAGATAACGTCAAATCAATCAAATCAGTCATCCTTAACCGGTGGAGTACCAGGACGGCCCAGCTCTATATCCTCACGGTCCCGAGTAACACTGCTGCGGTGTCGGAAGAAGTGATTCCGTGTAGACGAGGCCCCACTGCGATAGCTATGAGCATCGGTAGAGTGACGAGGTTCATGAGCCGGAGCACTCAAAGTCGAAGGACGACGATGCTGAGATGATGACGCTCGGCTCTTTCGCTCTTCTTCTTCTTCCGCGACATCTTGCATACGACGCTCAGCCGCCTCGCGGTTCGCACTACGGACAACATTGTCAAGTCGCACGGAGCGATCCTCGAAGACATCGCCCATGATATCGTTCGAGGAGAGATTGGACATGCCGAGGGAAAAATCGACATGCTTCCGAGAAGTGGAGGTACCACGAGCTCGGGCGGCAGCGGTATCTGCGCCCCTGCGCAAGATGGAATGCTGGCGGGTAGCGGCGCCGCTGGTTGTCGCGGTATTGTCCTGGAGCGAGCTGGAATCTGTGCCGATTGGGATGGGCTCGAACTCGCTTGGCTCTTCGCGTCTGGGGGTCGGTGCGACCATGGGCTGGTTGTGGTTGATGTGGAAGGGGATGTCGAACTTGGCACCCTGGAGGTTCATGCGTGGGCCCTCGATGCCGATCTCCTGGAGGGCGATCATGAGCATGCAGATGAACTTGTTGCGGCGCTGCAGACGGAGACCCTCGTTCTGCCAGTTAGATTTGTAGAAGAAGACAATGTTGAGCGTGAGAGAGAAGTTTTCGGTCACCTCGCGCAGCTCGGTGAGCATATTGCTCTGGAAGTCGCGCTTCTCGCTGCGCACAAACTCCAGCAGACGCTGGCGGAGAGCATCGATTTGGTCGACAGTTGTGCCGTACTTGATAACAATGGGAATAGCCTCGGCTAGAGCACCGGATCGTCGCTGGTTCAGAATAAATAGACCATTGAGGTAGCTGTTCGGTGCCTGGACAACGTGGCCCTGCATCTTCTTGAACTCGGTGTATAACAGGGTAATCTCCTTGACGAAATAATCATCGCCCAGTCCAGCATCACCAGCATTACCGTAGATAGTCACACGGTCACCGACGTCAAAGGGATGCTTGACGAACACGAAAATGACAGACTGCAGGAATTCCTGGGCCGTAGCTGAGAACAACCAAGAAAGGGCCAGGATACTGGATCCAGCCGAAGTCAAAACACCAGCGGCAGATGTAGAGATCAAAGACAAGAACACCACAAGAACAACAACAATCACGAAGAACATGAACACATTGTCGAGCTTGGACACAACTGAATCCAAATCCTTCAAAGAAGCAGTAATCGATTTCCGCTCCCGGCCAATATCGACACAGACAGCCTCGAGCTCCTCCATGGATATATCGCCATTCATGTCACGATCGAACATGGTAAATGCAGCCTCGGCTTCGTCGCCATTCTCAAAGGCCTCCTTCAAATCACCAGAGAAAACAGTATCAAAGCCATCACGTACAAATGTGCGGTACAGACGACGTGCGAGGACCTGACAACCAGATGTACTTCGCAACAGCGCCAGAATGACTTGGTACGGATCATTGCTCTTGGTCGCCTTGCGACCAGTAAAATCCGCGGTAACGGCATTAGCAACGTCACCGACTTTATTAGCAGCTTTCTTCGCCGCGCCCTTGGCCACACCAACTGCCACCTTATGAGCTTTTCCGGCATAATGCAGAGGGTTCTTCATCCCAGGCGGGGTATCTGCTTGTTCCGCGGGCTTCTCATGGAAAGCCTCATCTGTCTCCTCGATGCGATTCCGAGACCAATCGTACAGCTTCGTCAAGCTGCCGATCTGGAACTTGTTGATCTCAATACGATCCGCGTAGGTGCGGAGGTGGAAGCTGATGGCAATCAATTGAATAATGACCTTTTCAATCAAGTTCAAAATGGTCCACACAAAGATCACGATGATGATCTTATTGAGAGTGTTTTCCCAGCTGCGTGTGGCCGAGTTTCCGTCCACATGGTGGTTCTTCATGGTCGGCAAGAAAGAGATCTCCACACCAAGCCACCATAGGAACAGGGCGGCATGAATCTCCAACTGCCTGGCTAAATCGCGCCATTTCTTCGCATTGTTGGTAAAAATACTAGCCAGGACACTTACGAGGGCAGGTAGACCTTTGCTAACAATGCGACCAGCCCAGAGAGTTAACCAGAAGATTTCCAGCCAGATTGAAAACCACATCAACCTCACACCACCAACATCGGCATCGGGAAATGCAAGGGCTCCGACGAGGAGCGGGATCAATAGAAGGATGACGACGGGCAGAATGTAGGTGAGATAGCGAACGATGAAGCTGGACTGGTGGATCTTTTTAACAAAAGCCGAGAGTTTGGTATTAGGACTCTCTGGTGGGGTATACACAGCGGCTTTTTCATGTAACGGGTTGGTCGCTTCGTCAAACTCATCGATGACTTCGGTGCGACGGGACCTGGTCCGGTTCATTGATGATCCCTCCCCGTCCTCGGGCCCTTGCGTTGACCGAGACACCACGCGCTCAGCCTGCAGGAGCAACAAATCATCTTCAAGACGAGTGGCTTGTTCCCGGCGAGCAGATGGCGTACTCATTGGCGGAGGGCCATGATC
The DNA here is from genome assembly GCF_028828045.1 of Penicillium odoratum. Taxonomy (NCBI): domain Eukaryota; kingdom Fungi; phylum Ascomycota; class Eurotiomycetes; order Eurotiales; family Aspergillaceae; genus Penicillium; species Penicillium odoratum. Next base: position 3,049,320 of record NW_026643146.1, on the reverse strand, counting down.
GTTCATGGAGGTATCGACCCGTAGCGGGTTATCCGATTCGAATGTTTGTTCGTACACGTAGGTATCATCGTCTGAGGGTGATACTTCGGGGTCGGTTTGTTTCTCATTTTGTTCCTTGATGTGCAGGATCTTGCGCTCTTCTGGGTTTGACATGATGGCACCAGGCCGATCGAAAGAATGTGGGGATTATCTATTCAAGCTCTAACGGAAAAGCATGGAAGAGATGGTACTTCACGGGCAAATTGCAAATAGAACGAATGATGAAAGCCAGTAACGAACGTCAAGTAGTAGTTTAGACAAGAAAAGTGAAGCTTGAGGGGGGAGAGAAGGTGATCGTTACCAAGTAAAACCCGGAGAGTACCCTGAGTGGACCAAGTGGGTCAAAGGACAATTAACTAACTTGTCTAGACTCAATCCCGCAGATGGGTCAACTTTGATGATTGCATCTATCTCGATTTGAAACACAGAACTTCATGCACTGTACTAACTTTTGAATGTACCGTAGCCATTATCGTCTGTACATCGTTAATCGACATCTATTCTTTATGAAATTATTCGCAATCCAACCACCTCATAACCCGCCAAGCCCAGACCACGCAATCCGTTGTTCTTTCTTCTGTATCGGACGGATCCACCTGGGTTCTCCACCGGGTGGCGTCGAAAATGCCACGGACTTTTGATTGCCAGTAATCAATAATTAAGGGCACGTCCTCTTACATATGTGAGGATATCTTAGATCCGCCAAAAAGCGCCACAAAACGCCACCGTGCAGACCCTTACTGTGGTAGGTAACCCGAACTGTGAGACATCGAAAGAAAGGATAAATTTAGATGAAATAAAATAAAATATAACAGTATCCACATGCCTTTTGATTGTACTTCCAGTGATATCATGGCCCGCGTGGGTCAAACGTCCAGGCTATGACGATCCATCGCTCCGACCTGACTTAGTAAACTAGTTAGCCCGTGTCTACTACTCCGTGTGGGATAAGTAAAAGTCTGGGGTGTGTAACCCCGCACAACATCCAATGATCATGAATGAGTCAATTATGCAGGTTCTGCATGGCTCGCACATTTATTTTTGTGCTCATCTCGGAAGTTCCCTAAATAGTAGGATCGTCGCGTTATCAGAGGACATTGACACTGCCAAGAAATGGTGTTACCCGACCTCTCGGCTTAGTTGAGTCTGGGCTTTTTACTGGTGCTAAGGGGGTTTCATCGTTCGGCACTGACCTACGCGAGCTGAGGCTGTGAAGTCTAGATCTAATTCGGTGAACATTATTCAAATGTTTTATTTCGACCGTTAGAGATAATGATATTTTTGGCCACGGGGAAGAAATATCTGTTCGATGACATCGATTTATTTTCTGTAAGACCTCGCCATTCACAGAATGCACAGGGCTGGGGAAAATAAAAGCAATGTCAAGTTAGATACTCGAAATGGCAAGAGCAAGAAAGTGATTTAGGAGGAAGAAACTGATGATTCCATTCACGCCAGTTGCATGTGATGATGAATTCAAGAAAACATAGAACCAGAATGAGAACCAGAACCAGAACACCGTGCTCCAATAAGCCATGAGAACATAAGAGACGTAAGACAACGCGTATGGTGGCATGTCCGCTGGACAGGGGAGATGTTCCCTAAGGATAGGGTAAAAAACCGACAAGGAAAAAAAGTATACAACGAAGGGAAATGATAGCATATCAGTATGGGGAGCAGAATGGAAAAAAAAATCGTAAAGTGTACTTGGCTAGGCTGAATCATCATCTCTTGAATACAGATGATAGATCAGGCCGGTAACGCCCAGGAGGCCGAGGCGTCTCGTCGGAGTCCAGACTTGGAGATAGTTGCTGGGGTCGTGGAGTGGCTTCGGAGTCAGACATAGGCTTGCCATCGTCCGCTCCAGAGCTGGAGGAATCATTGCTTGCAACGTGGATTTCTGGAGTAATGGGTGACTTGTTGCCACTCATCTCCCATGGAGGAGTGGTTGGGGTTGACTTGGCCCCTTCGACGGTTTTCAAAGCAGCGTGAGAGCTAAGCGGAGGTCCATTATAGATCTCAGTATCGTGGTGGGCAAGGGACGGCCGACGGGCGCCTGTAGATCCATCCACTGGAGAGGCATTTTGAATGCCTAGTCCGTCCTCAGCCTCGGATTCTTCTGGGATGCTGAGCCCTTCGAATCTTTCCTCCATGCTAGTGCTAGCAGGGGATCCCAGAGGACCCTCGTCAATGTCAGTGTCGATATACTCGCCGCTTCGGCGGCGCAATGCCTCCCGTTCTTTCTTGAGGAGTTCTTCACTGCCACTGACCACACTGCCACGGCTATTGGTGCGCATCATCTCGATACCTAGCTTGGATCCCGGGCGACGGGTACGCCCAGGGGGGCTCTTACGGGTCTGCGAGTTCCCAAGCTCCTCATCTTCGTCATCGCCAGACTCGGCTCCTTCGTACCGTTTCCGCTCCAGAGACTCTCGCTTCGCTCGGATGGCCTCGCTGGAACGCTGCTTGCGAGGGGTAAGTGCTCCACTTCCATCCACAACCGCTGGAGCTGAGACCGCATGTAGTAATTGTGGCACAGGCACTACTTTAGGATCAGGACTGCCTGGATGCGCATCCTCGGAAATTCCAAGCCCACTCGGGTCCCACTCGTCGTGGTTGCGACGGATGATGACTGGAACGTCTTCTGGCTTGATCTCCATCTCTCCAAAAACGCTGCCGCTCATTGAATCATCACGACTTGATCCACGGTATGGGCTTGGCGGGGGCACGAATCCCGATGATTGCGAGCCGGGACTGTTATCATCCGGACCATGTGATGAGCGTGCGCTAGGCATTGGCACAGGGAGAGGGTCAGAAGGATTATAGTCACTTGGAGGTGGCTTCCAATTGCAAAAAGTGCACAGCGCCTCAATGATTTTCGACAAGGTCAGAGGCTTTTGGATGAGGGCATTGAAATTATGCCACTCGGGTAGATCCTTCAAGTAGCCAGTGACAGCGACAATTGACGTATGATTGTTGGCACCGCGACCCTCTCGGACCATACGAGCAAAATCAACACCGTTCATCTGGGGCAACTTATACTCTGTCATGATTATATCAAATTTTATATCACTGACAGCATACCGCGCGGCCTCAGCACCGTTTGTGGCTGTAATGGTGCGACAGCCAACCTTTTCAAAGAGACGCTCCATTACTAATCGTGAAACGGGATGATCCTCACAAATGAGAATATCCAGTGCACGAAATTTAGGTCCCTCCTGAACATTGATTTGAGAGAGACGACGAGAGCTTTGTCGGCGACGCTGCACCTTAAGCAGGGCTTTGGTACGTGGGTCCTCATTATCCGAGGAGGATGGTGAGATGTCAAACAGCTGGCTTCGGTGCTTGTGATGAGCGGGCACGATGGCCTCTTTGAAGTATGAGGAGTCACCATCCTGAGAACCTATAGTCTGAGACCGAGCTCGACTAACGGGAGCACTGCCTTGACGTTGAAGTGAAGAATGCTTATCCGGCGAATGGGCCGCTATCCTGTGGGATTTGACAGGAGAAGATGCCACTGACCCGAGGCGAAGATTGGGCATGCGGGTTTGCTCAACTGAAGAGGGCTGGAAAGTACCGCTGGACTGGTGGGATGCAGTGGAAGAAGACCCAGATGTTTTGCGCCGCTCATGGTTGCTCCCAGTACTAAACTGAACCAAGAGTGGAGAGGATGGTTGAGAAGGCCGACTGGGAGATGAGTTGGCTTGACTTAGGCTGGACGGCGATGAAGGTCGATTGTTGCCCTTAGTCTGAGACAAAGTACGCTGGAGTGACATTGGAAGTGGACTTCCCTCTAGAGAAGGTTGAGCAGCGGTCAATGGTGTCTGACCAGACGATGAAGAGCTTGAGTGGCGGTGCTGGGTTTGCATAGCCTCCTGGCGCATCTTCTGAATGACATCCTTGTTGGCCTTTTCCAACATCGGTAAGTTTTTGAAGTTGAAACTTCCAAAGTCGTCAGCCAGTGCCGGCTCACTTAACCTTCGGCTACGTGAATCACGGGCATCACGAACGTGGGGAGGGATGTGCAGTGGCATCAGCGGACGCTTCATGGAATTCACCTGCGAGCGCACTTTGAACAAAGCGTCATGCGGTCGATCTGGGTAGGACTCTGAAGCGGTGGATGGCTGAGGGGACGGCTCATCTTCCATCTCTTCGGCAAATGTCTGGAGAGTAGCTCCACGAGCATCAAAGTACTCGGTATCTTCAGGGTTCTCGAGGTTGGGAACGAACTCCGCCTTGTCTTCCAATAGAGTATCCCAATTGATATCAGAGAACCAGGGGTGAGCGCGAATTTCCGCGCCGCCATTTGGGTACTTCTCTTCCACATTGGCTCCAATGCGCTCACGGGGATTGAGGGTCAGCAGCTTATTCATAAGATCCAGTGATTCCGGCGAGGTGTATTCCTCTGGATCATCTGGCCAATTGATCTTGCGTTGCAAGATATTTTCAAAAACTTCATCCGGAGTCTCAGCATTGAAAGGAGGATATCCAAAGATGAACTCAAACATAATGCAGCCCAATGACCACCAATCGCTGATTTCGTCTTGCCCAACGCCATTGATTGTCTCTGGGGCTAGGTAGTCCGGCGTACCAACAAAACGACGGTCATGGTCTTCAGGATCGAAAAGTGCCATGACTGGTGGAAGCATGCTCTGTGGCGGCGGAGTGCTGTGTGCAGGGTGGCTAAACGTCTGCTGCAACGGATACAGATGTGGCGAGTCTTCTGCTTCACTCTGGTGCTCTTCCTCAGCTAAGCTGCTAGAAAGCATACTCGGCGACGGGGCAGTTGGCTCGTGTCCATTGTCATTGAGTGAGAATGTTCGAAACATGCCATTCAAACTGTCGCTGCCGGCACTATCACTGCGGTAACCAGAAGCCCTTCGGGAGGTCTGGCGATTGAGGCCAGTCTGGTTGAGATTTGTCTGGTTGAGACTGAAATATGACGGCTGGGCTACACCAATGTTATTCTCCGGGGTCATTAGTGGCGTGGAGCCAGGGGATCCAGCCTGGAAATCAAAGGATGCAGAGCGTGATGAGGCAATCGATATGGCTCGAGGGAACGGTCCTTGTTTCAGCAAGTCCGGGACAGGTTCGTTCGGGCTCTTCAGTACCCGCTTCTGGCGACCTACCAGGCCCATTCGGGATAGACCAAAGTCAGTCAGCTTGAGATGACCACGGTGATCAATGAGAAGATTGTCGGGTTTCAGGTCACGATGCACAATCCCTCGGTCATGTAGGTGCTCAACCCCAAGAACCACTTCGGCAATGTACTTCTTAGACCAATCCTCGGGGAGACCACCAAGAACCTTGACAAGGGAGGCACAATCACCACCGTTCAAGTACTCCATGACCAGATAGAGGTACTCTTTGCTCGAGAACGTCCAATAAAGCTTAGCAACAAAGTCGCTTTCTCCTTGCCACATCATGATGGCTCGCTCAGCTTTGACATTGGTCACCTGGTTCTTGGCGATCATATCTGCTTTCTTCAGAACCTTGATGGCAAAGTACTCGCCGGTAGATTTTTTCTTAGACAAGTAGACACTTCCAAAGGCGCCCTTGCTGATCGGTTTGATGATCTCAAAATCCTTGATTGAAGGCGGCGCAGGGCGAGGCTGCTGACTGACTGACGGCAGACGCGGTGAAGGCGGTGGTTTGGTCACGTCAGAGGAGGTTGCTGATGACTGGCGACGGTGGTGATGGCAGTTGTGGGCCAGTTCACTCGCATAATTTGACGGAGAGACTACCGGTGACGGTAAGCTTTCTGCCCCATAAGAATGCCGAGGCTTGGACATGCGTAATGGGGAGTGCGGACCAGATATCCGCGCGGGAGATGGCTGCCGGCGGGGAGAGCTCGATAACCCAGGAAGTACCAAACTTCTCCGCTTGCGGTCAAAGCTTCGTTCAGACAATGGTGAATCAGTTCGCAAGACTCCCGGGAATACAGACGGCATACTACTGTCGCTGCTATCTCCTGCGTCGATGTCTGCAAGAGAAAATCCCCTGCGGCTGGATTGTGAAGTTCCAAGCAGTCCAGCGGCACTTTTATAAGACCGAGGGGTAGGACACTCCATAGGGCTATTGGATCCGGTAGAGATGGCGAGGGATGAAGATGAAGGTCTGCCGTCTGTAGGTTGATGTTGGGGCTGTTGCCCAAGCAAGAAGCGATCTGGTGAGTGGCGCATGGACATCGTAAGTGCCGATGTCGTAGACCGCTGTGGAGTGGGCATAAAGTGCCGTGCCGGGGAAGACAAAGATTCTTGGCTGGAAGGGTCGGGAGCGATGGACCCGTCGCTGGAGGCAACTGCACCGATGTTCAAGTCATCTAGATTTCCAAGGACAGTAGAATGTTGCAATTCTTCCTCGTCAGAGGAGCAAGACGAATCGCTGAGCTGGCCGGCGGCTATCCTTTCTGCTTTGCTGAGCGCAGCTGTGATACACTCTTCTACGAGGACAGTATATTCGATACGAATTCTCTCCGCGTACTCGACAATCTTTCGGTGACGTACAACAGCGTCGACTTTGGCTCTTGCAATTTGCTCGGTGTCGCCTGCTAGAGCGGCAAGACCTTGTTCCTGCTCCAGGGTATTAGAACTTGGCGATTGCCACTGAAGAACCTGTGAGATTCGAGATTCAGACTGTGGCGAAAGCGTCCGAAACTCTTCCGGGTGTTCTAAACGAGTGGAGTCTTTAATCATCGGCATGCTGATTTCTAGGGCGGTATCGCAGAGGTCGAGAATGAGTTCCACAATGCGGGCTAGTGGTCGCCGGACGGTAAACGAGCGGGCGCGGCCCGTCGTAGGAAGACCTGATGCTGAGTGGTCCCTTGAACGAGGCGGGGTGCCTGGTGCAGAATTCACACCGGAGACGGGGGCTGAAGATGGACTTGAGCTGACAGGAGACGGGCCAATGGGTAATCCTTTATACTCCGGCTGAGGGAGCGGTACCACATTACCATCAGCCGTGATCAACGGTCTTCCGTGCCGAGCTTCCAAGGCATCCAGCACTTTTACAATTATATGTCGATGTTCGTTGAGGTTCTCCTGGGCTATCTGAACGTCCATCTCGGCTCGGTGTTCCTGCAGGCAGAGATCTGAGTGTTTCTCGAACCACCAGGGTGTGATCTGACGCTCGCAAATTCGACATAGTACGGGGGTAGGGGCAGGGTGTTTCGAAGGATCGGGTTCGTTCGCAGCGGCCTCGGCCAGTGTGGTCAAGTAATTTGCGAGCACCTCAGCTCCCACGCCCAACGACTCCACCAGGAGAGGTGGGAGATCGATGGTCACTTCTCTCGGCTTGGTGAATGGTCGCAGCATCCACATTGACTATGTCATCAAGGTCAACTTTCGCTCATTGCCGCCTGTTAGTTTGTATAAGGCATCACTCACATGTCCATCTTCATCACGCTCATAAACCATAATACCTTGCCCCTCCATGGTGAGCACATCGTTGTTTTGTTCACCTTCGACCTGCGAGGGTTCTGTCGTTTCTTCGGGTTCGAGGGTATTGTCGTACGTCTCCTCCGTTTCGGTTTGCCGCGACTCCGGCGCGGTTTTCAGAACGGAGTCCGGCCCCATCTGCACAGTAAAACGGATGAATCGACTCCGCGAGTCATCCTCTTTCATGGCCTCAATCGCATCTCTAAAGACACCCTTGTTTCCGAGAAGCAATACCGAAATCATGCAGCCTTCGACAGACTCAGGAGCCGAGCCGACCACTTGCCGCCATGATGGACTGACCCATTTGATCCGACCTTCCAGATCCAAATCCACGATGATATTCAAGGTCTGTTCCGCCGCTTCCTTCAAATCCTCCCGTTCCTCTCGCATATTTTCACTCAAGGTTCTTGTCAACTTCGGGTTGATGTTCCGAGCCTCCTGTCGCAACGCGGTCACGGCGGGAGGCGCGAGAAATTGATGGTTTGGAGGGCCATTGTCCGCCATGGTGAAGCGGTTCACCGAGAATCCGCCGTAAATAGAGGGAACAGGCGTATCGAGCGCACCTAGTAACGAGAAAGAGCTTGTCCACTTGTTTGTGTAGAGCCAAGCAGAACCGTCTGCTAGAGGGCAGAGCGGGTGCTCTTAGGCTTTGTGGGCTATGAATTCATCCGTAACATCAACAGGCCATAACGTGTCCGCAATGAGGAAGGGTAATAGTGTATCGAACAGTTCCCGACAGAGGAGTGTTCGTTGGGCAGGCACAGGAAGACCTTCAGTATGACGGAGGGTAACGGAAACCGTTGTGGTTTATGCGGGGAGCGGCGCGACCGATTCGACGCGGCAAGATCATCGACGTCAACGCCGACGGGGGCCCAAGGGGAGGGAGATCAGGGACCAGATAGATCTTAAAGGACTGAATGTGTCGATGTTTATCGTTGCTTAACAAAAAAAAAAAGAGGGAGGAAATGGGGGGAATTTGGGAGAGGGGAGGTGGAAAGCAGGACGAATGTTGATTGGCGGTAAGAGGAAGAAAACTGGGTCGTGCGTCTCTTTTCCCTTCTGCACCACCTTTTGTCGCATCGCAGAAGTTAAAAAGTATAGGGAATTTGACTGAATTTTGTCGGATTTATCATACTCACTGTTTTACAGTATATTTCTATTGGTTCATCACTTTATCTATCATCACCATGGAATATTGCTGACAGTATACACCCTTACTCAAGAACGGCGTTGATTAATACTACCTATATCTAACCTATCAACCTGAGTGGTATATGCAGCTGCAGTCCTCGATAGCAACAGGTCTGGATCTGTATCATTTTTGGCTTTTGTTTTTTTTTATTTTTGTTTTGGTACTTTTGTCTAATAATTTCATCAAGAGAAACCGCTCATACTTAAGGTATAGAGATAAACTCGATAATTCCCGCAAAGTAATGTGAAACAGTCATAATATTTATCATTCAAAATAGTTACTCCGTACTCCGTACTTGTACTGTATTAGAAATTCAATGTTGTGTGGACTCTCGTAACGAGGTCTCAGGTAACGTGCTTCCCCCCAGCCAGTTCCCTCGCCGTACCCATTGGGATGACATTCCGAAACAAATAATGGACTAGTCACATATAGCTCACCACTCAGAATTCTCCATGTGGGCGCCACTATCTACTCCTGGATATAATTCTCAGACTCACTTGCCATGGCGGCCGAGACAATTTCAATGTAGCGGCAGCGGTCTGGAATATATTTACTTGAGCCATAGAAATTTTTGATATCCATTTCTTATCGCTCCATTGTGAATATTTGAATAACACAATTACGACGCTCATTGAGGGTAGAACTAGTTGCCCCGGCTTGTCCCACCAATAAGAGTTTGATACGGTCCCTTACTGGCCATGATTCCTATCGGACTAGGATGGGCTGGGGAAGCCACATCCGGGACTCCTTTCAAGCCCTTCGGGCTGTATTGTGTCATTGCTCGAGGGAGAAGGGAGCCGATCTGCTGGAATGGAATGTAGATTTGGGTGGACCGTCGATCCTCGACTCCACCGTTTTCTTCGGATTTTCGGGTCCGCGGGGTAAGAGTCAGCTGATGTAGACCTGGGAGGTTTATACTAGACTAGCTCTCCAAAGAAAAATTTGAATGTTGAATCTAATTATGGAACATTTGAGCCACATTGACCCTTGTAACTTCCAGCTTGGAAGATTCGATAATATATTTGTCTACGTTGATCCACGACAGTCCAGGACGGCACGTCTTCGAAAGTCACCACCATCTTCTCTATGACTGGTTGTACCTCCAAGTGACCAACCTGGGACCATGATACTCCCCGAAGAAACTTTATGCTTCTCTCCCTTCCCCACAGCCCTTGAGTGGGGTGGCCCAATCATCGTAATTGTTTCTGTCTGCATGAACCCACTATTGGCCTGTAGCGGTGATTGGTGCCTCAGTACCTAGGTAGAGGGGGTGGGAACAATTGATGCGTGTAAACTTTGACAATAGATGAGAGTCTATTACGTACTTGTTGCGTATCATGTTCAACACACGTGCACTTATCTATCCCTGGTCCAGAGATATATTACCTGGGTAAAGCATGACGACACATCTGCTTCACCTTTTGGAAAAAAATTTGCATGCATCCCAAATTTTGAAAGGCATGAGATCTAGCGAACAAAATACATAATGATATGCAAAACCAACACAGAGTCCAGTAAAACTGAAAAGGCAATTACCAAAGTCTGTCACTTGGGGGATCCACCGATGTCGCATGATCGACAAAACACTCACGTGGACTACTTGCCACTGACAAGAATGTTAATTACGACATACTTGTAAGCAAGGCTAATAATACAATATGCAATGAAATGCAGTCTTCCTCTTTCTCTTCTGGGCTGGTGAAGAGGTATCAGCTCCGGACTGAAGTAGCAGTCCGTCACTCATAATAGACGCTAGCGCTCACGCCTAGTAAACTTGCCAAGACCTCAAGAATCAAAAAGGTTGAAGTCAAAACCTTATGACAGATTATAAATATACATACTCCGTATGTAGATCTTGTTCTCACATGAGTTGACCCAGGAAAGGGCAGTACAGTAGCCACTGGAACTACCAAGTCTCCTGATTATCTGACCATTCTTTTGAAGGCGGTCATGGAAAGGAGAATTGATGAACATCGCATAATTGTGAAAAATCTCGTTTTATTCTGTCTCGTACCCGGTTTCTAGTCGGGTGTCGGGTTGAGCTATGGAGACAGCGGGGTAGTTTCGCCCCTCTCTTTGCTAACAAGGAGAGGGATCTTCAAGTTGCATGATTGAGTTCAACTAGAGAAAGTCAACTCCACAGTACCCCTAATAAAAGTAACTTGGATCCTTGTCTAAAAAGATTAGGTGCCGTAGTCTTGAGATTGCCCGTACCGGACGACCTCGGGACATCGAAGCCGTGGGTAGACTGTAAATGGGCCGTGTCGCGTATCCCGAGATCCCTCTATATAGACTAAAGGCATATTCATTTAAATTCCTACTTCATTTACCCAAATGTCTGAATTTAGCCAATCTTCAACACGCACAAGGCTCCTGTAACATTCCAATCTGAGGATGGCATACAATCAAAATGGCCCAAAGCTCCATAAGTGTCCAACTACCCACATTAACGACTGCCACTCTATTATATTTGGGAACTCCACAATGTTCGTTTGCTACGAACGGAAAAATCATGAAGCCCCCCGATGTACCACCAGAGACTGGTGTCGACAGGCATTTTCATACAGCCGTTGACTGAGCGTTTATTTGAAATGGTGGTCAAGTAGAAAATGGATCGTCCGAGATCATGCTGCGGCCGTTGCCATATTTCACCATTGATGGGGGATTTTGGCCCCCAACACTGGCCAAGCCTTGCATATCGGTATTCGGTGGCCGGAATAGCAGTCGTAGCTAATGAATGTTAGTGGAAACAGGGAAGGTATGCGTTGCAAGCTCCAATTACTATTGATGATTGGTGTAAAGATGTGATTGCCCCCAAATCCGGGTCCAATTTTGGAATAGCTTGGACTGGCAACACGCAACACGATAACACGAGTCATGGATCATAAAGAAAAACGGGCAAAAGTCCAATATCGCCCCCCATCGAGCCCGTAGCCTAATGTTGGTTTGAAGGGGTTCGGAATGGATTTCTCTTTGAATTTAACGCAGAAATCCCTCAGATTCTCTTTACGATGCCGATCACCAGCGATATGATCCTTGATATCTGCAAATTCAGCCCAGAGAGCTTTACAGAGCCAACGAAGAATGCCGCAGCACTCCTAGAAAAGATCGGAACCAATGGGCCCCGATGGTGGGAGGTTGGCGTTGAAAAATATCGTGAAATGGTCGAGCTTGGCCAGACTTGGCTACCCAAGCCAATCTCTCTGCCGGGGGCTTTGGATGGTGCAATTCCTTCGCGAAAAGCTGGTCGCGAGATACCCATCCGCATCTACAGGCCTGATAATGGTCAACCCAGCAAAGGCGTCTTCTTGCACTTTCATGGGGGCAGTTTTGTACTAGGAACGCACAAACAGTGATTTCCCCACCTTCGCTAGTACCTGTATTTACTAGTAAATGTTAACATTTTGGATAGCTTCGATACCCTCCTACGGAAATACGCCAACGAGTGCCAGTTGACGGCCATCTCAGTAGGATACCGTCTGGCACCAGAGCACCCATACCCGGCCGCTACTCACGACGCCATCGATGCTGCTGAATACATGGTAGACTACGCGGTAGAGGTATTTGGTGCCCCTCTTCAGTTCATCTGTGGAGAATCAGCAGGGGGCTGTCTTGCCATTCTCTCAGCTCTACAGCTGATGCGCTCACGACTGTCTTACAAATTATCGGGACTCATTCTTCCCTATGGATATTTCGATCTTGCTCTCGGTCTTCCCACGATGATAAATTCGACCAAGTCCCTCATGATAAATTTGAAAATCATGGAGCGGTCCAATGATCTATATGTGCCGGGCATGAGCATCGCCGAGCTCAAAAATCCTCGTGTTTCCCCACTATATCAGGATCTACGCGCACTTGTTGCAGACCCCTCTACTGGGTCGTTACCACCTGCTATCTTCCTCTGTGGGTCAGAGGATCCGTTGCTTGATGATACAGTTCTGATGAGCTCTAAGTGGAGCATTGCCGGTGGAGAGGCTATCGTGAAGATCTACCCTGGTGCCACTCATGGTTTTACTTTTCTCCCTGGCCTGCCGGTCGCGGAGGAAGCAAATGCGGTGACCTTGGAATTTTTGCATGAGAAGTTAAGCTAGGAAGCAGATAAAATGAGAACTTGACTTCCATCATGAGGTCTGGATCGAGATGCTGAATCTTCATGCGATGCCCACGCGATCCCCTGACGACACCCGTACGCGCATTGTCTCGCAATTTGAACTAGCTACTGAGTAGTCCTTAAAGGTCGAAATCGAAAGTATAATTCCCAGACCCGATCTCCACTACCACGTAATCCCCATCCTGCTTAACTGACCTCAATCCCTGATCGCTGCTAAAGTGAGCTGCATCGCGCGGTGAGAATTTGCCTGACGGGATATACACCAACCCCACGGTGTTTCCGGGGATCTTCACGGAGATTCGAGCGTCGCCGGAGGCAGTCTTCTCCCACTGGACGCTAATGTCACCGCGGATGCTCCGGTACGTGGCCTCCACCTCGGTGAGTGATAGTTGGTGGACTGCGGGCTTGATTGCGACGCTGGCGAAACCCGGCTCCAGCGGCTTGATACCAGCGACGGTCCTGTAGAACCACTCCATAATACTAGCGAACATATCGTGGTTTAAAGAGCGTGCAATAGTGTAGTCCCAGTTCTCTGGCAAGGAGGTCTGACCGTCGGCGACCAATGCCCAGTAAGCAGGGAGAGTAGATTGAAGCATCATGTTCTCAACGATATCAGGGCGTCCGAGATCACTGAGAGCGCGCAGTACGTAACCAATGGAGATGTCGCCCATGGTGGTATGATTAGGGAGATTTGGGCCGAACCCGATGTCCTGGCCTGCTAGGTATCCACCATCAGTGACTGTGGAGACTAGAACAGACAAGCCACAGTCAAGCTGGGTGTCCGGGATAATTCCAAAAGCCAGTGGCAGGCCTTGATCAGCCTGCGTGTTCGGGATGTAACTGCAATTCCCCGTGCTAAGATAGGCCTTGTTGTATGCCTGCCGGGTCTCGTTGAAGTCAGACTGGAATGCCTGGGCATCGGCAATCTCCCCTAAAATGTACGCAATTTGCGCCAATTGTTTAGCGCTTCTTACATAAACGGCGCCAGCCACGTTGTCGACCTGAACATTCGCTGGCGCGACCCAGTCACCCAAGCCGTAAGTGATCAGATTGTCTCCTGCCCTGCTCTTAAGATAGGCGTAGTACTTCTTCATGGCATCGTAGTTGTCCTTCAGGACGGTCGGGTCCCCGTACATCTGGTAAAGCTCCCACGGTGCATTGATGATCACCGTGCCCCATTCCGGGGCATCATTGTAGGCGTCCTTCCCTGCGGTATAGGCAGGAACAATGTCCGGCACGAGGCCATCTTCGAGCTGGCTATCGCGGACATGGGTCATCAAGACAGAATAGTAATTCCGGACATCTCGAATGTATGAGTAGGATGATGCGAGATTAGACACCACTTCTTGCCACCCTAGCTTCTCGTAGGTGGGACAATCCGTGTGAATGGACACGAGATTGCTCAGCATTGTGCGCTGAACTATATCATAGATCGCGTTGTACTTGGTGTTAGAGGAGTTGAATGACCCTGCCAAGGGTACGTCACTGTGGACAAAATAACCCCTGGCGCCCAGCACGACGGGCAGGTCGGCCTGACCACCCACCACCGCATTTGACCTTGCTTCCTGTACTTCAATATATCGAAACCCCGAGGTGGAAAAGCTTTGTCGCCAGGTCTCGTTCCCGTTTCCGCTTAGAGTGAACGTGGAGAACGTCGTGTATTCTGCGGAGGCAGGGTCCTGTTTGGAGTCTCCGATTGCCTGCACATGGCCATTACTGTCGATCCGTTCCCCTCCGATGATAGTGACGGTGGCATTGCGCGGTCCATAAATTGTGATCTCTTGTTGTCCATTGATATTGATGCCCAAGTCGAAGATGACAAAATCAGAACCCTCCATTATCACTGTTCCTTGGAGCGTATTTTGCACTCGAAGCGGCGCCGTCTGTTGAGCCTGTAACTGCCCAGGAGGCCCTTCGATGATGTTCGCAGGTTTCCAGGCTGAGTCGTTGAACGCGGCCATATTCCACCCAGGCTGCTCCATTCTGGCGTCATAACATTCAGAGCCGTGGGCCGTAGTCAGCGACCAGGGGCTTGCAGCTGTGGTCCAGCCGGGATCGCTGACCACTTTTTGCTCCGTGCCATCCTCATATTCGATATTGAGCTGCGCAAACATACGCATGACTCCCCAATTCCGGATAAATACTGCAGACTCGCCCCAGCCCCAGCGCTCTGATATATGCATTGTTTGGTAATCGAACCAGCCATTTCCAAGCTGAACACCTAACACGTTCTGTAGACCTGGGTGAATGAGCTCCGTCGCATCCAGCGTCACGTAGTATACCCTGTCGTCATAGTTGCTCCATCCCGGGTCGATGATGTTGGCTCCGATTCGCTGGCCATTGAGGTAAGCAATGAAGTGGCCAAGGCCAGCGATGTACAGCGTTGCACGGCTAACTCTTACGCCCTTTTTAGCAATGAATTCCTTGCGAAAGGATGAAGGCTGGTCATTGACGGCACCGTTCTTCTTAAGGATCCCGATGCCCGCGAAGGAAGATTGCGTGTAGTCGCCTAGGATAGTGACACTCTCGCCTTCCTCATCAAACCAGGTGTTATCTGTTACCACAAGAAGCCAGGATTCGTCGGATTTTCGTATCTCCATCCGCAGGACCACGGCTGGGGCGCATGATGGAGCTGAAATGGAAATGATGTTTGATCCTTTCTGGAGGAATTTCTTTAGATCCAGGTCCACCACACCGTCCTCCCACGTGCCGTTGAACCGCTTAGCTACCAGTCCGTTGACTGTGAGGTTAAAGCTGCCCTCACCGGTCACTGTCGTAAGTGCGCTTACCACGCTATCGCCAGCAAGAGAGAAATTTCTGGATACCATCGTCCTGGAAGATGCAGTTGGTGGGCTGATCCAGTTGCTTCCCGCGAGGCCAACACGGCTCTGCGGCGCGCTGATCCAGATGGCATCGGCACTCCAATCTGAGGCATTGAAGAATGCTGTGGAAAACTCGTACGCGGCACTCCAATGAGACGGCTCGCTACTTTGATCCCACACACGCACCCTCCACGTATAGGCACTGCACGAATTGAGGGTGGGTCCTGTGTAGTCGATGCCCCCCTGTACTGCGGACTGGACTCGACCCGAGTCCCATGCTGCGTGATTTTTCGCGTCTATCACTTGTATCTGGTATGCCGACTGAGTTGATCCCCTCTGCTCAAAAGATGATGCCCACGCGAATCGCGGTGACGGCTGGTCAATTGCCATGCCCGGAGTCGCATCCATGAGCCGCAGAGCGTACGGCTGATCCGCGACGACATATGCCGCCTGTAAAACGGCACTTATAATGACGAGAATGCGCATGATTGGCAACTACCGCTCGAAGAAATTTCTCCAGACCCGGCAATAATTGGATTTTTGCTGAGAACGTCTCCCGCGGAAGGGAATACAGTCAGTGAAATATCTATCTCCCCCAAGGATAGAAGATATCTACCACTACCTAGTGTCGCTCTCTTTTATGCCATGGCATCGGCTGCAACAATACCGAGGGGGTAGTGGGTTTTCATACCCCTTCTCACAAAGCCAGCCGAAATAACTAATGATATCCCGATGTTAGTCAGATCTAATCTTCCTTTAACTAAGTAGGAGCACGATTATTTTTTTTAATGAAAGAAGGTCGTCTATAATTGGTGCTCTAAGCGGTAGACAAGGTTCACTGAGAGCTGATTGTCGGTATATATAATGCCGAATTGCATGTGCTTCTGCGGAGCAAACTCACGGTAGACATTGCGGTAATATATTCTCTTTACTGCTGCTCCCCATTAACTTGCGGGGAAATATCATCATTGCCCAATTGGTACTCGCTTAAACCAAAAGTGCTGCAGGGCCCTCGCGCGGGGTAGAGTTGAGCTCCACCGGAATCTCGCTCCAATCCCTGTTACTCCAGCCTTGACGCAGACTAAGTCTGATTAGCTACAATAGCAGATTTCCTTGACCTACATTGTCCTCTGAGAGGCAAGTTTCTGCACAAAGTATGAGTCCAATGCAACAATAAGTTCCCCCCTCCCACAAGTCCCAGTTGGGCTGTCGTCAGCTCAAAACAATCAATTGGCAGCTTGGGAATTCTCAGCTGCAGTTCGAGCGGCATTCAAGACGACTCGAGCAACTCGTATCTTCTAGGCCAAGTGGCCTCTTCACGACGATGGCCTGAATGAGGTCGTTCAATGGGATCACTGCAGCTTCCAGATCAACAGTCAGCGTAGTCTCATCTTCTCTGGTGAATTCCACACTTGGCATATCCCTGTCCCCGGTCTATGGCGGGATATCCTTGAAAAGATCAAAGCGGCTGGTTTCACGGCGTTTGCTTTTGACTCTGAGTGGGCGTACCATACACCCAAAAACCAGACGCTGGACTCCACTCTGCTATTCAAACTGGCAAAAGAAGTCAATTAGACATTTTTGTTCGTCCGGGACCATACGTCAATGCCGATGTCACTTGTCACTCGATACGATAGTGGATACAGGTTGTTGGATCCTGGTCGTATAATCTTTTCTCCTCCCATTAAGGAAGTTGGAGCATCTTAAGACTATCAGGTTGTGACTGATTCTCGAGCACAACAGATAGTGAGGGACTGTATTTAGACCGCGTAGCGTAGGAACTACCACAGTAACCAGGCATTACAGCGTATGTTGCGAGCCATCTTCCCATTCTTCAGGCTCGTCGTATTGGGAAATTAATCTGTCGTAATCTGGGCTTGTGTGACAGAGGATTCGTTGCTTGATGATACAACTCTGATGAGCTCTAAGTGGAGCATTGCCGAAGCTACTCGCGTAAGGCCGCAGAGTTCGACACCTCATATATAAGGTGTCAAAATTGCTTTGTAATGTCAAACGCCGCTCATCCTTGCCTCATAATCCTATCCTTTAATCCTGTAGGTCGCTTTTTCCAGTTATATGGAATCAGAAGATGGATCCGTCTCAGTACAATCCTCCGGCCATACAGGATGATCCATCGGCCAAGCGCAAACGCGCCGGAAGAAAGTATACATCTCGAGCCTGTGAGGAGTGTCGTCGACGACGATCAAAGGTAATTCCTGTCTTGTCAAAGTCTAGATCAATGAACATTAACGCATTTGCGTGAAGTGTGATGGTGTACGACCGTCATGTTCCCGGTGTCTTGATCGCGGCGGTCGCTGCCAATATTCCACCGCTGAAGATGGAAGGCAACCAGCGCCGAAGTCATATGTAGTGATGTTGCGGACCCGAATCGAGCTCTTAGAGCGTGTTTTGCGAAATCATGGAATTGATGCAGAAGCTTCCGTGGCAGAACTGATGGCCGAGAATGAACTTTCAAACCATTCGGCAGATTTTGAACATGGATCGCGTGTGGATGATCTATGCGTTACTTTTGATGGTGCACTCACTATAGATGAATCCTTGAACTTTGATCAGGATGGCGAAGTGCGTTATTTTGGACCGACCAGTGGACGCTTGTTGTTTCAGTCTTCGGCTACTAGTGAGCAGATGACCATCTTCGAATTCGGATAGACAAATGCTGATAAATGGATAGCCTCTCCCGGGGAAGATACTCCACCAACTGATGCTTCCTATACAGGAGGGTCTGGAGCCACGCCCGCCACCTCAAATTTATCCTCACATTGTGTAACGCAAGCTCACGAAAGTCCGTTCGAGCATGATGCACCCTCGATATCAAAAGAGCTACAAGCCCACTTAATTAACCTTTACTTCGACTGGGACCAGCCATGGCTTCAAGTTGTGAATGAGCAGCTCTTTCGTGAAAGTTTAGCATCCGGAGGCCGGTATTACAGTCCTCTCTTGCTGAATTGTATCCTTGCCGTTGGCTCTCGTTATTGTGATCGAATCGAGGTCCGAACAGACCCAAATGACCCCAACACAGCAGGTAAAATGTTCATTCGCGCAGCAGAGAGACTCATCCAAAATGACCTTCGCTGGCCCAAAATCACAACAATCCAATCCCTGTCCATCATGGGCTTGTATTACATTGTGAGTTACCCAGCTGTCCGCTAGGCCTAGCTTGATCACTGATAATTCCAGGCAACGGGATCTGATGCCGCAGGCTGGCTTCAACAAGGAATGGCCAATCGTCTGGCCATTGATATGGGACTCAACATGGACCCTGTAGTTCTTACAGGGACTGTTTCCCTTCCGGCGATTGAAATCGAGTTGCGAAGGCAAATATATTGGGCATTGTACTGCCATGACAAACTGTCGGCCTGCTACACAGGTAGGGTCTGTACTTTGTTGGTATGTTATTCAAACTCCTGCACTGCACTGAAACTGATCATCTCTCAACCAGGACTCGCAAGGTGCTGTGAATAAGCCTGATCTGGAATGTGTCTCTAACATTCATTTGCCTTCTGCGAATGGCCAACCACGAGCAGCTAATCAAAAGGCCGTCACTCAGCTGCAGAGATCAATGATTGATCTATGCCGCATCATTGAGAAGATTCTTCGTTCTCTGTAAGGATCCAATCAACGCTAATTTGGATTTTGCTAACTCTAAAAGATGGTCCCCCAAACCACTTCTTCACTGCCATCAACGATGCGCATTCTTCGACACCACCATTCTTGAACTCAAAACATGGTCCTACGACTTGCCATCTGAGCTAAAGGTCATCCGTGCATCAGAGGTCTCTCGATTCCCGCACGCATATACATTGTCCATGGTCTACCACCAGGCAATGATCCTACTCTGCTCCCCATTCATATCCCACAATCTACAATACCCCAAAGATGACACCATGGTTTTTCCACCACTAAGCGAGGATAAAACAACACGAAATACACGATACACCAAAGCCCTTTCGAGCTGTGGCAATTCCGTTCGATACATGTGCTGCATCGCACAAAAGTATCGACAGACCTTTGGCAGCTTCAAGCTCAGTCCCATCACAGCTACACATTGCACGTTATCAACAGCACTGATTCTTATAGAGTTATGTTGCTCTATGAAACCTGTCGCTAAGCATTCACCCACAGAGAATGGGCACCAGTTACCCCCACATGCCGCCGTTGCACTATGCTTCCAGGTTCTGCGAGAGCTATCCACATCCTGGAACATCGCGAAGCGTATTGGGAGGAATCTGGAGAAGGTGTATATCCAGCGATATGGATCTCAACACCTACCTTTTATGCCGCAGGAGAGCGAAGTCAATGGGAAAGATCCACCACGGGGATTCGAGTCCACAGCGACGGATTTCACAGTTCCTAATCTTGACATATTTGATGATATCATCAATGCGAAAGCATGTGCCACTGATAATCCGCTACAATTCGAACTCGAAAAGCCTCTGTCGTTGCATCAAGCATCCAGTTTCAGCCGTCCTGGTATTCCTGGATTGGGCTACCCCTCTGAGGGTGTGCAGGACTGTCCAAATTCGGACGAGATATTTGCGAATAATCTGGGATTCGCGTTCTCTCCAGATTGTCTACCCAGTGATTACAATATGTTCGACACGTTGAATCAAATGTATCTAGAGGAGAGTTGGTAACGGCTAAAAATATAATAGCATTCTTTAATAATTGGATCCAAAGCTCCCATCCCTGTACACAATTACGAGCCTGCAATATCGGCTGCAATCTTTTCAGCCAGCATGTCTTCGAGTCTGTTAATATACTGACAAGGCCATAAAAGAAGAGTGACTCACAAACTGTGGATTGAGGATGACCCGGAGGTAAAAATGGAAATGCACTTGCATCCACTACTCTCAAACCCGACACCCCGAAGACTCTTGCGCGACTATCAACAACCGCCATTCTATCCTTTTTGATCCCCATTTTGCAGGTACATGCAGCGTGGTATATGGTCGTCATCGTTTGCTTGATCACTTCGAGTATCTCCGCGTCCGTTTCGACCTCGAGCCCTGGAAAGTACTCCGTTCCTGTGAGCACCTTTTTCATAACCTCAGTCTTGAATATATCGCGGATTCGCCTGTAGGAAGCAACTGCAACTCTCTGATCCGTCTCGGACTCTAACCAATTTGGATTGATAATCGGTGGATCAGCCATGTCCGCTGATTGAATATTCACATTCCCACGTGAGGTGGGCGCGACGAGAGTGCCAATAATGCTTCCATATTGGCCCATTCTAGGCTGCTGTCCAAGGGGATTTGAGTAGTTTCCTACATAAGCCGCAGCGGCTAGATACTACAAACATTAGTTGATGTCTTTGTTGTGATGGGCTGAATTATCTCACCTCCACTTCAGGCCAGTCTGCCGGAAACCAGGAAAGTTCCTGCTCGTCTTGAGCCGACAGAATCGATCGGTATTGGGGCGGAAGCTTTTCAAATGCAAGATAGTCGGTTGATGGATTGGTCAAGAGTCCCTTTTGACACAAAAAGAAATACGCAATCTGGATTAAAAGCTCGTCCTTGCTCTGTGTCAACTTGGTGAAAGTATTCACGGCGACCGGGTACGAAGGCCCAAAGAAAACATGATCCCACATGTTCTGACCCACGCCAGGACGGTCGGCAATAATTTTGATTCCATGCTGGTGGAGCAAGTCGGCAGGACCGATGCCTGAAACCATCAAGAGTTGTGGGGACTGAAATGCACCTGCGCAGATTATAACCTATCTTCTGGCCTTCAACGTGAGTGTCAGAAATTGCTTGACCCTTACTCCGACCGCTCGAGTTTTGTTGAACAAAATTCTCTTTGCCATGGTCTTTTGATAGATGGTCAAATCTCTCAAATATGGCGCTCCAATGAAGGCAGACTCGGAGCTACTTCTGCTTTGGTCTGTGTCTCGAATGGTCATCGCGCAGAACTGATGCCCGAGAATGGAACCGCTATTGAAATCTTCTGCCTCGGGTATTCCGACCTCTGAGAAAGCCTGCTGCGCCCAAAGGGAAAACGGCATGGTGCATTGCGGATATGACACGTGCAGTGGCGAGCCCGAAGGACTGAAGGCAGACTCATTGTAGAGAATTGTGACACCCGTTCGAAATCCGGGAGGTGTGAAGTTTGTTGTTTTTTGATAGAAAGGACGCGTGTTTTCAAAGAGGAAGCTTGGGTCATCGGTGAGTTCTGCCCACCTTCTCATGGCTTCCTCCGACGGTCTGCTCGAACGTTAGCTATGAGCCGTTGTGATTTCCAGATCCTGACCGTTGGTATATCATGAAGTTTACCGCTGATCTGAAAGGGAAGGTTAGCCTCCGATGATGTGGTCAAAAACTGGTATGATGTACTCACGACCCGCCCATACACTTCCCCCTTGGGTAATGGATGTCGCGATGGGCTGTACCTTCACCCCCATGGACCACGAATTTCCAGTCGACAAGCGATGATATCTTGGGGTCAGCACCAATGCCTAGAATAGCGGCGCCTGGCACTCGAGCAGTGGGGTGCTTTAATTCGTAATAGCCACCTGCTTCGACGAGGGCAACTCGAAAGCCGTGCTCGACTAGGCGTGCTGCAAGGGCAATGCCCGCTGTGCCTCCACCAACCACCACATAGTCAAAAGTCCCACCGAGGGTAAATGAGTAAAAGGCGGCGATACCAAGAAGCGCAACAATGGCTGCTGCCAGATTCCCAGTGAAGAACATTGAAGCAATAGTCGATTTGGAAATTCGAACTGTGAAAGTGCCTTGGACATGCGCTTTCCTTCACCCGAATGTCCATCGAAGTTTCCAAATGAAAGGTTACTTGCAATCGTGTCTTCCGGGATGATATTTAATGAAGTTTGATTGTATGATTAATGCATTGTCTAGTCGTTTGCCTACTTTTTACCAAAAATCATGGTAGTCATAATTCTCCATCTTCACCATCTTCCTTCACCATCTTCCTTCAACATTTCAAGGTTCCCATATCTGTTGATTATCTCAAGATGACTATTGTACCAAGCCCTCTCCTTGATTCTCCTTCAACATCTACAGAAGTATCTTTCTTCTCAAGCTTCCATGGCTTTGATCACCAGCCCGACAACCCAGTGAGCATGGAGTTCTACCGTTTGGCCCAGTGGAGACACTGGAAGAATGGATCCAAAAATTGGAGAAAGAATTGGAATCGATGCATGCTTGAGTATTATGACTTGTTAATTGGAGATCGAGTACATGATCTCAGAACCTGGCAGCAAATGTGTCACAAGCTGGACCTTCCTGGTGACCTTCCCTCAATCACCAAATGTCGCAAAGTGGGTCCATATATCATGTATGACGAATCAAGCTAACGATATGTTTTGCATAGGCCCTGTCGCATGTCTATGTCAACATCATCGATCTTTTGGAATGCTGGGAAGAGGACCGTTCCCCTCAGCGCTTCAACAGCCGCAAAGAATTATCCAATTACACCCAGGCATCAACAAAGTTCTTTGGCCGGTCCGTCGCCAAGCAAGATAAGGTATTGAAGACCTTACTGAGGAGAGTTGCCTAGATTCGAGTCGCTTGCGCTCGCCGATTCTGTTATCATGGTGTAACCCCGTGTCGCTTTAAGCCGAGGTTGATGGTTTATGGGGCTTTTTTTCTTCTTCTGGGACTTTTGTGCAGATATGAAGGCTCGGCATAGTCCCGAATGATAAGATTATCTCTGAACATCTGAATCATGCGATCATAGATTACTTGATTCTTTGAAGCTAGTAAAGAGGTAGAAACGAGGGACTACCCCCTGAGTAATTTTCAATAGGAAGGTCTTAGCCGTTAGCGTGAAGTTGATAGGAGGTTCACCAATAGAAAACGTTTATCTATAGTGGACCCAATCACAAGCTTCATATGATAGGTTAATACAAGATCTGAAGCTTTTAGCCCCTCCATGGACCATGTGGTTTTGTGTTCGAGACACTCGCTAAGTATTGATAAACCAATAAGAACATGTTAGAATGAAGCCATCAAACTTTGACAAGCCCCATGCGGGTCGGCGAAGACGTATCTTGTACAACCCGGTTTCTTACGGACTCCACCGAAGAAAAATAAGAAAAATAAGAAAAATAGAAAAAAAGATGAAAAAGATTCGGCCCGCGATCTTTTTCCTTTTTCGTTTCATTTCTGCTTCCTATTTATTCCCTCTACCATCCCTTCCCCGAAACCCTTGGAAATCAACTTGAATATCCATCATGGCGGATATCACTACCGCTAACGCGGCCGACCTTAATGAAATGCGGAATCGTCATAGCACTCGACAAGTCGAGATCGTTGGTCCAGATGGTCAACACAAGAAAATCGCCGTCGCCGATATGACTGAGGAAGATAATGAACTTGCTGTCAAGTTTGGTTATAACCCGGTGTTCAAGCGTGAGTTTGGATACCTGGCTACCTTCTCTTTCGCAGTCAGTATCAGTGGTTTGTTCTCAACCATCATGACTACCTTGTCGTACCCGCTGGCAGCTGGTGGCAGTAGTGCGGTGGTATGGTGTTGGGCCATTTCTGGTGCTGGCTGTATGTGTATTGCGGTAAGAACGATTGCTTCCCTACTGATATCATAGGCTGATTGGATTTTAGTGTTCCGTGGCTGAACTGGTCTCTGCTTATCCCACCTCTGGTGGATTATACTTCACTATCTCTCGCATGGCCCCCTCTAAATGGGTTCCCTCAATCAGCTGGGTCACCGGTTGGCTCAATCTCATTGGTCAAGTAGCTGGTGTGGCTTCGTCCGAGTACGGCGCTGCCCAGATGCTTCTGGCGGCTGTGTCGATGAGCCGGGACTTCAACTACACCATTACTACCGACACAACTGTTGGTGTCATGGCTGCTTTGACCGTGGCGACTGGTGCTGTCAACTCCTTGTCGACCTACTGGATGGAGAAGATGACCAAGTTCTACGTGATCTTTCACATCGCTGTGCTTGTGGCATGTTCTATCGCTCTACTGGTTCTGACCAAAGACAAGCACGACGCGAGCTATGTGTTCACTCATGTGGAAACCTCCAGCGGTTGGAAGCCCGTTGGTTTCAGCTGGCTGTTTGGTTTCCTTTCTGTTAGCTGGACCATGACTGACTATGATGCAACTGCCCACATCACCGAGGAGATGAGCGAGCCCGAGAAAAAGGCTCCTTGGGCCATTTCTACCGCTATGCTCTTCACCTACGTCGCGGGATTCCTGTTCAACATTGTCCTTTGCTTCTGCATGGGTGACCCTTCTGCCATTCTCGACTCCCAAATTGAGCAGCCTGTGGCGCAAATCTTCTACAACAGTCTTGGTAAGGGTGGCGGTATTTTCTTTACCATTGCGGGCCTTGTCATCATCAAGTTTGTTACCTTCACTGCGATGCAGTCCCTCGGGCGAACCGTTTTCGCCTTCTCCCGTGATCGCATGCTACCTTTCTCCAATATTTGGATCAAGGTCAACCCCTGGACTGGTACTCCCTTGTACGCCGTCTGGATCTCCGTGTTCTTCTGCATTGCGATCAACTTGATTGGATTGGGATCTTACATTGCCATTAGCGGTATTTTCACTCTCTGCGCCATTGCTTTGGACTGGAGTTACTGCATTCCAATCATGTGCAAGTTGATCTTTGGCAACTTTGAGCCTGGGCCATGGCACATGGGCCCCTTCAGCACTTTGGTGAATGCCTATGCCTGCCTGTGGACCCTCTTTGTGAGCGTCATCTTCATCCTGCCAACCGATATGCCCGCCCTTGCAGACAACGTACGTACTAAATTACGCCCTTTCTGGCTATATTTGCTGACATGACTACAGATGAACTACGCCTGTGTCTACTTGGTCGCCGTTCTAGTCTTCTCCACGGCTTACTGGTACATCCGTGGAAAAGCCGTCTACACTGGCCCGGTCACTGAGGCTATTGCCGATGACCTTTCCGAGGTGGAGATCGTCACGGAAGACAAGAAGAAGGACCATGGTCCGAGTGTCTAATCCCTAAACCCCGCCAGCGATCCCCATTGCGACAAACCAGCCACCCTGAGCAACCCGGAGCCCCGCCAACTTAATACCGCCCATATACCCGGCACCTAGAATTAGCAGCCCTGCCCTCAACACGGCCCTCGCCACGATCCATTTATACGACACTAATCCTGCCCTTTGCCCTTTTCAAAAACCCTTGCTGCGACCCATGCGGAACCACCCTTGCTAAGGATCCAATTACCATGCGACCATTGTATACATACCATCGCGCCAAACCCATTCGGATCACCCAAATGACATTACCCTTGCGACAACTATGGCCAATGCGACATACTTATCGGGACGAGCGAAGTGACGAGTGAATAGAAGATAGTGGAAGTATATGCTAGGAATGTAATTAATCGACCATTCCAGGTTTCATATATCAAAAACATTTCTTCGATTTTGAAACCGGCCTACAGCCTTGACCGGTCCGCAAGACGGCATTGCTATGATAAAGGGGATCCACGATGATCGACGATTGGAGATTGTCCATACCTCCCCGAAACAGGGAACATCCACAAGACCCACTACGCACCTACCACTCTCGTGACTTCAATACGAAGTACTATGACCTTGATAACGCCCTCTTACATGATCTTACACGATACCCGATGCCCACCAATCAACCCTATCAGGCTTATCAGCCCTGTAAATCTTACAATCAACCTTCCTAAACCGACATCTCGATATCACAAAACACACATCAGCTAGATCAAGTGTCTGATTCCCAATGCGATATTCCATATCCGAGCCCATAGTTGCGCCCGCCCCCGCTCACGACCATATGCGACACTGGATTAGGTTCAGAAACCCCTCCCAAAGCGCCTCTTAAAGATCTTGACCCCATCGCAGGATCTCCAATAAGGCCATAATACCTCGAAGTACCATTCGAACCCGGCGTCAATTCCTGAATAGGCGTACTATCTCCACGCTATACAAGCCGATTCACTCTCTTTTTCTATCTACTTACGGAAGGTCGATCCGGCATACCCCTGGGAAGATACGAGCAATAACGACATGTTGTCCAGAAAACGGAATACTAGATTCGCTGTTACCTGCTATCTGGATGAGCACGGATGTATCTGATGCTATCCACTGGATCACAGGAATTTCGGACTTGTCATCGCAAGAATATCAAGGTAGGATCATTAATATCAATGACATGCCGAGAGACCTGGAACCCGTCTTGCTTCATTTAATCACTATGATGGGTCAAAGCCAAAGATAGAAGCTAAAGTCGTACAGTAGCGTACAGAATACAGAATTTCCATCCAGTGCCAGTCATCATTTGAGAATATGTATCTCCAATAATTACATACGAATGTTAAATGTTAACTGCGGCTCTTATTGAAGGATATACATGTATCTTGACGCACTACAACCTTGGAAACTTGTGGTGGACCTGTTGACTCTTACCCAGGCAATCCATGAACCAATTTGAACAACAGGTACCCTTGAGATCGCCACCAATAGACATCCAGATGATCTATGTAAAACATATCCAAGATATTTCTTCAAGATACGCCCAAGAAATTACTGGCATCGCTCAAAAAGGCACACCGGGTGTGCGCTTGTCGAAAACCTTGGAACAGCTGAAGCACTAGGAGGACCTCGACCGCCCCTCGAATACACACATATGTATAGGCCGGTCAGCTATGATCTTACGCCACAGAATCAGTTCGGATAAGATGAAAATTCCGATTACTGCATATAAGGAGGCAAGGACAATTGGGCAGATGGTGGTCATCTCGGTTCCCCTTTGTATTACACAACAGTCGAGAACTTCGAGACGCCTGATACCAGGACAAAAGACAGTAATAAGATCGGGCAAACTTGTATGACTTCATGTACGTGTCCAATTTTTTTACAGTATTCACAGCAGACAGCCCCTCGCATATGTTGCAACAGTATCAAAAACACCCCTTGTCACACGGGTCGCACGTGTGGCATCGAAATTGAGCAAATCGTGCAGCAGACGGCCAATGAACTGCTCAATTTATTCCTCTAAAGGAGGATACTGGATTACTATACACCTAGTCTCGCTGAGTCACCAAGAAAGAAAAAAGCAGAGGCTGTGCGTGCTAGCGGTCAATCTATCGACATTTAGGTTGAAGTCAGAGCACGACGATGTGGCGGCATTCGGAGTATTAATTCTCGAAGTTTCAGCAGCTGCTAAGGAAAGAAGGGATGCTGGAGTGGAGCGCTACGGTCAATTTTGTGGCGAGTCTTACCCCTGCCTCATCCGCAAGGTTCAAGTCAACGGTCATGGAAGAGAATATTGCTTTTGATGCAACTGCGAATTAAAGAGGCCCGGAAATCTCGATCGACTGAAAGAAAAAGATGGTGTTTAATGAAAGCAAGGTCCTGTGGGTAGGTCCAGCCTCGACTTTTGATTCTTCCAGTCCAGAGCATACCACCCCTTGATCCACCACGCCGATTGCGGTATTACTACTGGAAGCAATTTTGAGTGTTATTGCTATCCGATCTAGGCCTTACCAAAGCACGTCTTAACTAATGCCCAAGCTATCCAGTTTATAAAGAGACTGAGATCGGCACTGCTTGCGCGTTTCCGACAAACGGCCCCAGTGGGACCTACAGGGAAGACGTACAAAGCTCAAAATGCACGGACGATGTATCCACAGAGGATCAATTACCCAGCTTCCCATAGGCTCTCGGTTTGCTCGAATCAGGACAATCCCTGCATCCACTGCATCCTGCCATGGAATCCAATCCAACAGGCACGAGATTCGGAGCGCAGCATGCAGTACAACGTACTCCTGGCGCAATGCATGGGATCCACTGGAGCCTGGCCTTAAGGAGATCCAGGGCTTGTGCAAATGAGGGTCATATGGTACTCTTTGTAGCGACTTAGAGGCTTGCTGACCAGGAACTCCACAAAGGCAAATATGAGCGACAGGTCATGTAGTTCCCGGGCTTTTAGCGTTAGCCGACAGCCGATTCATGAGGCTCGATCATTGGTCGGCAATCTGCATTGCAAGGGAGGCCCTACCCCTGCTCAAGCTCTGAGCACTGGATCAAGTTCAAATCCACAAAGAAAAGAAAAGCACGAGCAAAAAGCCACAGATGAGTGAAGTTATACAAACATTTGAAGCGACCGGGGCGATCGACCCGACCAGCCGGATGAGATCATGCCGTAGGTTGTGTGGGGCTTTTGCAAAATGCGGAGAAAAAAAGGGTGATCACAGGTGTTCAGCTGGGATATTATATCCCTTCATATTCATAAGATAGGGGTTGACATATATATAGAATATGATAATAAATATATCAATTCATATTTACAAAGTGAATAGAGCCGAGCAGAAAGCTTAGATCCTAGCTTAATAGGTTAGATTAGCGGAAGACGTGTCCAGCCATGGCGTGCTATGGCGAAATCGATGGGCGACGGTTGCGTGCTGCTGTTGTAGATCAGCAGAAACTCGGATATAATATAACTTAAAACCATGAGTTTGAAAGCTTTCCAGACTCATAAAATATTTTTTCTCTTCCCTTCTGTTTTCTTTGTTGTTGTGCTTCTATACATCTATACATCATGGGACGGTTAAATGGCACCAAACTTGGTGCTTTCCGAGCCTATTTCTTCGGTTTCTTTATTTGCCTCGCAGGTTTCCTATTCGGTTATGACACCGGAATTGTTGGTACGTCGAAAACACAGCCCATAATGGACAGGGTCTAACATGACACTAGGTGGAATTCTCACATTCAAATCCTACATGAAGGATTTCGGCTACACCGATGAAACCACCGTCGACGCAGTAATGGTCAGTCTACAAAACGTGGGCGCATTCTTCACTTCATTGTTCATCTTCCCCATATCCGAGCGCTATGGCCGCAAGAAGACCATCCAAGCCTCCATGTTCATCTTCTGCATCGGTGTCGTCCTTGAACTGGTCCCGTCGCACTCCCTGGTCTGCTTCTATATTGGCCGTGTAGTCTGCGGTATTGGTCTTGGTGGTGCGACCACCGTCGTGCCCACTTACAGTGCTGAGATGGCTCCCAAGGAGATTCGTGGCATGCTGGGCTCGGGCATGCAGTGGTTCTTCGCCTTTGGCGTGATGGCGAGTTACTGGATAGATTATGGTGTTGAGCAGAGCCTCGCAGGACAATCAGCAGAGTGGCGCATTCCTGTTAGTTTGCAATTGGTGCCGTCTTCCATTCTGGCGTTGGGTCTGTTCACCCAGCCCGAGAGTGTTCGCTGGTTGGCAAAGAAGGGACGCATGGAGGAGGCGTGGAAGAACCTGATTTGGATGCGTGCTGATGATGGTGAGTACGATTCTTCCGAGCATCTGTTAACGATCCTAATTTTTTTTTCCACTAGGCCCCGATGTCAAGGCTGAATTCCGTGAAATCGAAATCGGTCTGCAAGAGGAGCTCAAGGCAACAGAAGGCCTGAAGTCAAAGGAGCTCATGCAACCCGCCAACCGCTATCGACTAATCCTCGCATTCCTAATGTTCTGCGGCCAACAATGCACCGGAATGACAGCGCTAGCTTACTACGGGCCACAATTCTTCAAGATCATCGTCGGCAACGACAGCAGCCGCTCCCTTCTCGTGACAGGCCTCTTCGGCGCCGAGAAGTTCGTCACAGTAGGAACATACATTCTCTTCTTCTCGGAGATGTGGGGACGCAAACCGACACTCTGGATCGCCAATCTCCTCATGGCATGCTGCTTCATTGTGGTTGTAGTCGTGAACAAGACAACCGACTCCCTCGACGCAGCGGGAGATCCTTCCAGCGCCGGAATCGCCACTGTCTTCATGATCTTCCTCAGCAACTCAATCTACCAGTTCAGTTGGGGTCCTATTCCGTGGCCGTACACGACCGAGATCTTCCCTTCGCGTATTCGTGAGATCGGATCTTCGGTCGCTGTCTCTTCTCAGTGGTTGTTCAACTTCCTCTTCTCGCTCACAACGCCTTACATGATCAAGGCATGGGGTACATACACTTTCCTCTTCTATGCTGCTCTGGATATCTTCATGGCTGTTTGTGTTTTCTTCTTCGTGAAGGAGACCCGGGGCAAGTCCCTTGAGGAGATGGAGAGTATCTTCCACAGTGCGGCTGCGTTTGATGTGGAGATTGCTCGTCATGAAGGCGAGGCCATTCCAGATGATAACTTTAGTGCGCTTGAGGTGCATGGCAACTTGAAAACGGATACCAAGAGGAGTCACGACTCGGAATAATGGATATAATGATGAACGATGTTTTGTTTATATGCACTTTACATAGGCATGGTTTAGTATATTTAAGCTGCGGGCTAGCTTTAGTATACAATGAACACTATTCATTCAACAAGATAAGACAAGAAGAACATGTGGTCATGGATACTTGAACTACGATGTATTCGGACTTCCCAACTTGGACATTTATTAGTCATTCCTCAGGCGTCGCCATATTAATACAGTATCAACAATACTTTTCTATTATATCCGTCAAAGTCCTCGATTGAAAATGCATTTACAGAGCCTTCTTTCCCTCCTCATCGCGCTGTTTCTGAATCACATACCCCACAGCACGGGTGATACCCTCATCAACAGGGATGACAGGCAGATAAGCAAGACGGTACTTGGCCTTCTCAATAGAGTAGTACCGTGTCATACATGAGTATCGCACCATGCGCTGCGTCAACCGGGGAGTTTTTCCAAACAATCCCATAACAGTCTCCGCAATACCACCAATCGTACCCAAGAGACCCTCGGGCAAAGCCCAAACCTCATTAGGCTCGACGATCCGGTCGATAAGTGCCCACATAGCGCGTGTCGCATCCCAGAAGTAAATAGGCGAGTCATTGGTAATGTTGAACGCCTCGCCATCAACACGCTCATGGTCCAGGGGCCCGCCCTGACCGGACTCGTAGCGGGTATAGGAAGCCAACAGGCGGTGCGCAGCTAGCATGTGTGCATAGGCGATGTTGCCGACGTAGGTAAAGTCGAACAGATTATCATTGTCGCCGAGCTGCATCTTCAGCACGGTAGAGGAGGCCTTAGCACCGTGCTCGAGGATCTTGTGGGTGACTGTTGTGTCCTTCTCGCCCAGGATACCAGCGGGGCGGATCGCAGCAGTGACCATTCCGGTGGGAGATTTGCGGTTATACTTGAGGACGAGTTCTTCGGCATCGGCCTGAGGGGAAGATCATTAGCTCGTTGCTTACAATTGGGAACAAAATGGAGCTGGACGTACCTTGGTCTCGGAGTAGTACTCTTTTTGGCGTGGGCCGCGGATCAGAGGCCACTCCTCGTTGACATTGATCAAGTCGCTCTGGGTATCGTGCACCACGGAGCTAGAGCTGGTGTACACGAAAGCCTTACACTTGCCACCCCAATCTCCGTGCTCACCACCAGCAACCTCAACCAGAGTCTTGGTTCCCTCCACATTGACCTTGTACAGCAGGGGCTTGTTTCCATCGAGAACTGACGGGGTTGCAGTGTGGATCACAACGTCCGGCTTCGCGGCGCGGAAAACCTCCAGCATGGACTCAACGGAGGTGATGTCGCCATCGTAGTAGGTCGCGCCGGGGAGGCGATTGTGTGTGGTGCGCAGATCAACGACCGAAACATTGGCCTTGTAGTTCGGGAATCGGGAGCCGAGTGTTGGCACCTCGAAGCGCGCGTCACCAGTGACCTTAGGCAGTGCGACACTAGGGTCTGTTTCGGAGGGGAAGTTCAGGAGGTGATCGACGATGTGCCACCCCAGGAAGCCGCAGCCGCCGACCACGAGGACGTTGCCTAATTCCAAATTGCGGCTCTTTGCAGACATTGTGATTGAATGAGGTTAGGGGTTGAAGTGTGGAGTGAAAAGGGGAGGAACTTGGGGCGGGATCAGCTGATCGCTGATAAGCGTTATCGTGGTCTTAACTGCCCGCGGGTTGGAATTCTACGACTTAAAAGGTTGGAAGTTTGGAATTTATTGAAAATTTCTATGGCGCTTATAACCATAAACGACTGGCCGTAGCAAGTGTGGTGATCAAAGGGGCCGAAGCTGAACTGCTTTAATCCTTAACTCCTCCGAAACTGGGGTATCATGGAATCAAGGTTGAATATTGCATGGAAAGGGGGATATCAGCGGAGGGGAGGTGTGATGTCCTGGGTCGTTTCGAGATCAAAGGTTCCTGGATAGATTAGCATTCAATGATCATATGAAGTCCAAAAGATGCCACTTACTCAAGACTGTCAGCGACAGATCGACGAAGTCGACGAGTGTACTCCTTTTGTTCACATAGCGTACCCCAGCAAAGCCTAGCGCTATGTTGATTGACGACCATAAGTGGGTTGCATATTGGCAATTTTTCCTCCAGAGCGAACATTATACCCTCGATATGACGGATCATCTCATCAGCACGTACGGGAAGATAGATTAGCATCTGATCCGTCGACACACGAACATGAAACAATGGGGTTTCCATGAACACTCGAGGTTGAACCTTCGGGTGGTCAGGGCTGATATGGATCCTAATCTGGAAAACGCCATCATCCACCGGGGTACCTGAGCGACCAAAGTATGTCATCAGCCAGAGAAAAGGGTTGTCATCAACCAAAGCCAAGTCGAAGATGGACTCCGAGCGCAGAGCCAGCTCCGAGACGACTTGTTCCTGCTGAGCGCGTAAGTTCACTGCGAGGCTGGTCTCCCGCTTCATGAGATCCAGGCCAGCGCTGGGCCAGTGATTGATTTCTTTCATCATGGCCCTCTCCAGAACCTCAAAACGCCTCATCAGGCTTGGGTAGTTCCATTCGCCGGACATGCAATTTTCACTGGATTCGAAGGATGTATGGGGAAAAGACTGGCCATTGCGCGGCTTTTCGTCGTCAACGCCATCAATTCCAGCTTGCATCGCCATTTTGTATTGTTCTCGATACCACAGGAAGCGTTGTTTGCAGAAATCAACAAACGGGCCCAGTGTTAAGTCGAATTCCTTCCCTCTCTTGGGCCGAGGCTCTCCGCTTGGCGATGCAGCTGGTGATATGCCCATGGCCACTTCGAGGGGCGCAATGACCGTGAGTCGCAGATTCTCATGGGCAATCTATCATCATTGAGCCGAGGAACTTTGATCTGTTCATTACATGCTTACCTTGGCACTGTATACCTTGCTGGCCTCTTTGTCACGCGGCAGAGCGAGGTTTTCAAAGCCAGGCTCCAGGGTGTACGGATTCGTGGAGAGTAAGCTCTGAATTGAGAGCAAAACAGACTCCAGGCCCTGGGCGGGAGACCACGCCTCGTTTGGTGGGCCAGGCCATGTCCTTTAAATGTTTAGCGATTGACTAAAGCCGACAGCAAGCTAAAAGTTACCCGATGATTGACCTGTTCGAAGGTGAGTGGTAGCTGAGGAAGGAGCAGATCAATACACTTACAAGCAGATTTTGCCATTTGAGTACAGATTAGGGCCAAAGCGAGTTCTGCCCATGTTTGTCGTTCGGAGCGTCACAGCTGGAGGCCGAGCAGGGTAGTCTGGAGTCCAGAATTAGCCACAGTATGAAGAGGTAGTATCAAGCGTACCAGGAGGAATCTGTATGTTCAACTGTTTCCTCGGTATTTAGCACAAACCCTTTCAGCCCTGATCAGATGTTGGAAACTCACTTGGTAGAATCCAAAAGCGTATGGGGTGTCAGGAGGTCCAATAAGGAGAGCAGTGATCTGGCGGACATTATTCTCGCAGTAGTGAATGGTCATCGCTACAATAACGTCAGCCCCAATAATATCAAGATGGGTTTATCGCTTCTCGCTTCCTACCAAGCTGGTCATCCTTTTCAAACATATGAATTTCCTAATGTCATTTCTTGTGTCAGTACTGGCATTGATCGAGAACGTGTCTAGCGTACCCGCAGGATCCGGATCAGGCTCTGATCCGCCATACTAACGAGTTTAAACGTGGTAAGATTTGACGAAGAAAGCAGTCGCAGTCAATTGAGATGTGATGTGGATGGAAGAAGTGGTGGGGCATGATCTAGTGGGTGGGGATGTGTAGTTGTAGAAGTTGTGATAGAACCAATGTTGGAAGTTGCCAGCGAATATAAATGTTCGGTTGTTAAACCACCTTCATTTTTCCAACAACTGATTTTGAAATGTTGATGAGGACGATTCAATTTTGCGTGATTGACGTCGTGGTTCAGTCAACCATTTTGTCCGGGAACCCACAGATCTCACCCAAATATACCAAGGGCCATCCTTGGGCATAGAAGTATTTATAGTTTGCGGTACTACCATGGCTTACACCATCAGGTCCCGTACGTTTCACTATTGCCAATTCACTAGTAAAGCTTTCAAAATCTACAATTATTCATGCTTTAATAAATAACAAAATTATGCCAAATTTCTATACTTAGTAGAACTGAAACCTGGTGACATGAAACATAGGGGAACCTTTGAGTGAGCATGTTTGGGTCGGGAAACCGCCAACATATTGGGACCATCTACAAGCGGAGATAATGGATTTGACTAGGTACTAAATTTCATAACGTATCTCAACAATGCCTAGGTACCTACTAGTATCATTCTATACTTAATCACCCCGTACTAGACTAGTTATAGCAAATTGAATTAATGGGGGCGGTGTACCACGTGACTTCAGGGACCGCGCCTAATAATACTTTGGCATTATAGTCCAATTAGGGGGGGGAAGCACCACAAGTCCAATTAGCACCCAAACCTTCTCCATCTTCATTCCTCAGCCCCCCCACTTCTTTTCCCACCCACACCCCCTCCCCTAACACTCTATTACACTGTGTTTCTTCTATCCTCCTTTCATTCACCTTCGACCTGTTTACCCTTTGTCCCTAGTGTGCTCCGAGCTCTCAGCCTTGAACCCCCGCGTCTGGACCCGCGCGTCAAGCACCTGACATCCTGTACACCAATCTGGCGTATATCGATCACCACTCCCTGCAGGACCCTCCTTTTTCGTGTACCAGATCCAAATCTACTCCCCCGCTACATTCAACCCCGCCTGGTGGAACTACATGGCGTGACGAGTGAGTTGAATCAAAGACTAGAGTCCCAAATCACCTTGAACCCTCCTCCAGCTCTAACCAAACAATGTGGACTTACAGTACGATTTGATCGATCTTTTGTGAACCTTCCTCCGCGCGCATTGCACTGCTGTGTTTACCAGACACAATAATACACTCACCCCGCCGTCACTCCTTAAGTTCCCTTGCATGCAGTGTTCACCGTGTGACCGTGCTCGCGATTTGATCCTGTTAATTTCTGACGGGGGACCATCATGCCCCCCGGTGAACTCCCGGCCAGCCTGGTCGCAGGCAAGCCCACTCCAACTTTAAATACCTCGGGCTACGCAGGCAGCTACTCGAAAAACACACCCACCTCACCTGAAGATAGTTTAATCCCATTTGACTCCCCCACCACGCGCACAGGAGGAAATAGCCCACTCAGTCAGGATGATCGCTCAGGTCGTGGACTAGAGCCTGAACAGCCAGGGTATCGAGATCGATCTACTGCGAGAGATCGCTCACGTACCAATGGACGATCACACAACAAATCACCTGGCTCCTCACGAATCTGCCAGAAGTGCAATGAGCCACTGACTGGTCAGTTTGTTCGAGCACTAGGTGGTACATTCCATCTGGAGTGTTTTAAGTGCGAGGTAAGAGCTTCTCATGGATAATGTTTCCATCTTTATGCTGACCCTTTATTAGGATTGTGGTGAGATTGTCGCCTCTAAATTCTTCCCCGTCGACTCAGAAGACCACAGTGTTCAATTTCCCCTTTGCGAGACGGACTACTTCCGGCGATTGAACCTGTTATGTCATGATTGCGGGGGTGCTCTGCGTGGTTCCTATATTACTGCATTAGATCGCAAGTACCACATCGAACACTTTACCTGCTCAGTATGTCCGACAGTATTTGGGGCCCAGGATTCATATTACGAGCACGAGGGCAAGGTCTATTGTCATTTCCACTATTCGACACATTTTGCGCAGCGTTGTCATGGCTGTCATACTGCGATTCTGAAGCAATTCGTCGAGATCTTCCGCAACGGTCAAAATCAACATTGGCACCCTGAGTGCTACATGATACACAAGTTTTGGAATGTGCGATTGTCCCCTGCTGGTCAAGCGTGGGAGACCCCGCCACTTGATGAAGATGCCTCTCCCGAAGAACGCGAGCGTATTCGCCGGGAAGAGGATACGATGGAGGAGAAGGTTTACAATATTTGGAGTACACTTTCGACTTTCGAAGAATCATCGGCCGCTTGCATCTCAGACATGCTCTTGCACGTCAGCAATGGCGTTTATATTGACGGAGTCCTCGTGGCCAAGAGATTCATCGCTCACGTGGAGATTCTTTTCACAGCCGTTGATCAATTGGCTACCTTCATCAAGTCCCAGGGAGCGAAGGAATTGTCATATGGTCGGGAGGCGAAACTGCTTTGCAAGAAGATTGTGGCATTCTTTGCTTTGTTGTCAAAAACCCAGGAGACTGGAGTTCGCAAACTTGGTGTGACGCAGGAGCTACTTTCACTAGTGACAGGCCTTGCCCACTACCTCAAGCTACTCATTCGCATCGGTCTGCAAGGTGCCTTGAAGCTTGAGCGGGAGAAATCAGCACCCGATGGACTGCACGAGTTCCTGAGCCACCTTGCAAACACAGAATCTCTTGCTCAGCCAGACGACGAAGATGGTCCAATTGACTTGAATGCGGGGGTGGAAGGTTTGGCGGACCAGCTCTCAGACTGCTGCATCCAATGCAAAGAACCCATCGATGATGAGTGTCTTCTTCTGGAAGACAAGCGTTGGCACCTCAAGCCTCC
Source organism: Penicillium odoratum (assembly GCF_028828045.1). Taxonomy (NCBI): domain Eukaryota; kingdom Fungi; phylum Ascomycota; class Eurotiomycetes; order Eurotiales; family Aspergillaceae; genus Penicillium; species Penicillium odoratum. Next base: position 3,011,951 of record NW_026643146.1, on the reverse strand, counting down.
TCATCTATCATGCTCTTCTTGTGAAAAGGACTTGAGTGTTGACTTGTCTGAAGCTCTCTGGAACGAGGCCGAGGAGAGCACGTACTGCTCGGCATGTGCTGATCAGCATAACGTGACATCCGCCGCGAAGAGTGGCTTCGTTCAAGTTACCAAGCTGCAGCAGTTTGTGTTCCTGTTGCGAGTTGCTCTAGCCAGATTGCTTGCTGTCCTTCGTGCTGGTGGTACATTGCCACACACCTCGGATGATCCCAATCTCAATGAATATCAAAACAAAGAAGGTCACCGAGTGCACCCAGGTGAACCTCGTCGAGCCAACACACGTTCTATGTCATATAGTGCAGGTGGTGGTCGCGAGGGGTTCGAAGAGTCATCGCTTGAACAAACTGTTGGTGAGATGCGCCGACTACGCTCAATTCGCAACGAGCGCACTTTATCTACGACATATAAGAAGGCTCGTGCATCCCGAATCATCGATGGTCCCGAGGGGAGAAGTGCACGACCGGGATCATCTGGCAACGACGGCAGCGATCCTAGAGGTCCAGGATTCCAGATCGTCGAGGAGAGAGATGCCAATGGCGATACTGTCAAGGATCTGACATTCGGAGCCCAGGACGCACTTACTTTAGATGACATTCCGCGGATCGTTGCCGCCGAGCAGGCGAAGGAGCAGCGGCCAAATGCATACAGACACGCTGGATCGAAACTTGTGGCACCCCAGGAGCCGATGCCTGTTTACAAGGCTGGCCATCAGCGTGAGATGTCCACCGGGAGATTGGATATGATGTTAGAGCCCGCGACACGCACCAAGCGATACTTCTCCGAGCTTACTGCTTTGGAATATTTCATCGTCCGCCACGTTGCCGTCCTGTCGATGGAGCCGCTGCTGGAAGGCCAATTTAATATGGAAGAACTACTCTCTCTCATCGAGTCTCGCAAGCCGACTGTCTGGAACATCTTCGGTCGTGCCTTCAAGGATAATAAGAAGGCGGGCAAGAAGAAGGGTGTCTTTGGAGTATCACTAGACTACTTGGTGGAGAAGGAAGGAACCGAGTCCAGCCATGGCGTTGGACCAGGAGCGTTGCGTATCCCCACGGTCGTGGACGACGCTGTTTCCGCGATGCGCCAAATGGACATGTCGGTTGAGGGTGTCTTCCGAAAGAACGGAAACATTCGGCGACTGAAGGATCTCGCCGAGCTTATTGACAAAAAGTATGAGTCAGTTGACATGGCGAAGGAGAATCCTGTGCAGATTGCGGCCCTTCTAAAGAAATTCCTTCGCGAGATGCCGGATCCATTGATGACCTTCAAACTGCATCGTCTTTGGGTGGCAGCACAAAGTAAGTTCCACCACATACTCTGTCAAGTCCAAGCTAACCTCTAATAGAACTGCCCGATCCTGAGAAGCAAAAGCGACTGCTACACCTCACGTGCTGTCTCCTCCCTAAGGCTCACCGTGATACAATGGAAGTCCTCTTCTCCTTCCTTAATTGGACATCCTCCTTCTCGCATGTGGACGAGGAGTCTGGAAGCAAGATGGACATCCACAACCTTGCAACAGTCATCACACCAAACATTCTCTATCCAAATGCAAAGGCCAGCACGGTGGACGAGAGCTTCTTGTCCATCGAGGCAGTTAATTCGCTGATCACGTATAATGACAATATGTGCGAGGTAAGTAGCCCTTTAGCACTACCAACAGGTCTTGGTGAAGCCAGTCTAATCCTTATCTAGATTCCCGAGGATCTACAATCTATCCTCAGTGATCCCACCCTGTTCAGAGAAAATGCCGAGGTCACCACAAAAGAGATCCTTAAACGGTACGGTGACATTGCCCGTGGAAGCTTCTCAACACGACCCGACAATGGCGGCGAGACTTTCACCATCACCAACTCCAACCGACACAACACCCCAACTTCCGCTCGTATCGAGTCCGATCCCTCCCAGGACGCAGCCTGGCAAATGCAAAGTTCCGTTCGTCATGTGCCTGGGCCAAGTGGCCACTCTCATTCGATGAGTGCTGCTCCCCAGGCCGGGTTGGATTTCGGACCACCGGAGCCCAGCTACCATCGTGAACGCAGTACCAGCAATGGCAGTCAACAAAATGCCGATGGCCAGTCACAGAACGTCCCCTATCGACCTCGTCCTAGCCCGGGTGCTATGGGCGTTACAGGGTAGACTTGGTTATTCTTCCTTTCATGCACAGTTAGTATACCATTCATCGATGACCTGATTCGCATCATCAACCTGGCGCCATACCTCCCTGTTCATGGTGTATTTTTTTTTCTCTTTTACCCACTCTATTTCCTGTCTAGCTTCTGGGGGCTTGTTTTAGCGTTGTTCTGTGTTGTCTTTTCATCTCGACTGACAGGCTTGGTTGACGGAGTTTCATTCCATTTCCATTTCCTACTACTTACATACATCAAAATTCTTCCAAAAGTGATCAGCGAGCTGATTGGTCCGATGGATTCGTGTTTGTTCTTTCTTATTATATCTTTCACAGGAGATCCCCCTCCGTCATTTTTCTTTCTTCTTCTTGCTTGCATCTGATTCTAGGGATCAGTCATACCCATACCATCCCATTCCTACTTCGCTGCAGTGGGACTTTTCTATGTCCCTCTTTCATCTAATCTCGAGCATGTTCCCGTCTATCTCATGTTTTAGGCCAGGGCTCCGAGTTTCCTTGGTCTTTCCTCGCCCTCTTTCATTTTACTTTCTGCCTTCGATCTGGTACCGAAAGATCAAAGGTTTTGCTCTTTCTCTTTACTTCTCTTCTTGACCCCCCCTTTTGACTATTGTTGCTTGTCAACCAGCATGACTGCTATGATACCATTGCTGAGTCTAAATGTATCTGTTACTATCATGTTGACCTTCCATTCTCGATATCACTACTTGGTCTTAGTTGGCTATTGGATTAAAGCCGTTGTGATGGGTCTCCTACCTGACTGGTAGTTAATCTAGTTGCTGTATGATTCTCAAATGAAGCTGTGTTAAACCAACTGCAAGTGCTTCGAATGCAGAGTCTTAGTCCAGGATTAATCGGATTAGAGAAGAAATATACCAGAAATCAACATGTGCTTCGATAAAGAATAAATCTTAGGTTCTCTTACATCACTACTGCTAGTGGAAAATTAGATGCACTGCTTAATACCTTGCCAAGGCTTAGAAAGCGCGTTGACGATGAAAATTTTAGACAAATACGCAATAGAAAGCCAAACCTTGAAAGGAGGCATTGAGGGTCCTAAATACCCATGTGAGAATAAAATAAACCCAGCACCCAAGTAACACCCATTACGCACCCATTAAACCGATGTAATGACCAAAAAACAACCCAAAAAGCGCCTCTCCCTTCGATTCTCTTAATCAAAATACTCCACGCTCAAGTGCCAACTTCTTCAAACTCAAATAAACACAGGTCACCAATCAAGTTCGCGAAGCCCAAGACCCGGCATATTTATACGCGTTTCCGCAGAGCCCGAGTACCCCGTGCCGAAGCCTCAGTTGTAGAAGCAGGCGCAGTAGCCTTCCGCACCGAGGCTGTGCTGGCATTCTTCTTCACAGCCAAAGACGCAGTCTGTCCACGAGGGGCAGTGGGTTTCTTCGCAGCGGTAGAGGCAGTGCTAGCTGTCGCCTTGCGAGCACCAGTGCCAGTGCGAGTAGGTTTAATCACAGTAGTCCCGGATGAAGCATTTGAAGAAAAACTGTTCTTCCGTTCACCCTGTCTCGTTGCAGGTCTCGGAAGAGGAGACCGTCCAGATGTTTTGGGGCCTGTGGCAGCGCGAGCAGTCTTCCTTGCTTGGGAAGGCTGGTTCCAGGAATTGACAGTGGAAGTAGTTGCGCCACGAGGACGAGTGATGCTACCGGGAGGAGCGCGGAGCGGGCTAGATGGTTTGAGTGGGGAAGTAGGGCGTGATAGGTAAGACGGTTGACCCTTTTCTGGTGAAGCTCGGAAGGGCGATTGTGGGTATGTGCGGGAGTTGGAGGATTTGGGAGAGAGGATACGGTGATCGTTGCCTCGAACTTCTTGTGAGACAACGCGGGATGTACTGCCGACACCAGGAGCTTTACCGCGGCGCTTTGGATTTTGTAGACCTTCTGGACCGCCGTTCTCTTTGTCGGAGAAATGGCCATCATGACTACTATTGGGTCAGTAGGGACCTTTAATGAACGAGCGCATCTTACCTCGGGCGGCGGGTTCGTGTACCGGCTGGCGAGAGAGCCTGGTCAATAGAACCAATAGTAGGAATAGGTCGCTGGGCCTTGATTGGGGAGATCTTTCGTGGAGGAGAAGCAGATTGAGCTTGAGCTAGGGCCGCGTTGTGCTTTTCGAGGAGCTCGCCCATGTTGGCTTTGCGGAGTGAGATTGGAATACGATTGACGCGTCGTTCAATGCGCGATCGGAGGTCGTTCGCCTGTAGGGCATATTGGGAGCGGAGCTTTCGAGCTCGCTCAGTGACTGTGGAGCATTGTCAGTACTTGTTATGGCAGACAAGCCCACTATCCCACGCACTTTCAAGTTGAAGATTGTCGATTAACGCTTGCTTCTGGCTCTGAGTCAGACGCAGCTTCTTGACTGGTCGTCCTGTCGGGGTCGCGTCAGGCGCAGACAAAAACTCCGGTGATTTGCGCTTTAAAGTAGCCATAGTTGTGGTGTAAATTGAGACGAAATGGGGCAACGGATTAACGGTTGTAAGTGTAGTGTCGAGTGGAGCGCGGAGTCACAACAAACAAGCGTGTGCGGGCGGAGAAATCCGGCAGAACCGAGCTCTACCTTCCATCGTCATCAGCGACTTAGGACTCCGTTAAGGACCATCTCTTCTCTCGCTCATCCCCACACCCTTTATCTCTCAGCTCCATCGATCACACCGCCACCATGTCTCTCGAAGCTACGATGATCATGTTCGTCATTGTGTCCCCCGCAAGCTCATAGCATCACTGACCTCTTCCGCAGTGTCGACAACAGCGAAAGCAGTCGCAATGGAGACTACACGTGAGCTTGTCAACCCCCTCATTTCGATCAAATCATCTAATAATCTCAGATCGACCCGATGGCAAGCTCAAATCGATGCCGTGAGCATTATTCACAGCGTCAAGATGCGCGTACACCCGCAGTCGGCCGTCGGCCTGATGAGCATGGGCGGCAAGGGCCCCGAGGTCCTATCAACATTTACGACAGACTTTGGCGGTATCCTAGCTGGTCTGCACGAGACAAAAATCGGCGGCACTGCGCATCTCAGCTCTAGCATTCAGGTTGCAGCCGTAAGTATTCACCAGCAGCACAGCAGGGCAATACTGATATACAATACAGTTGGCACTTAAGCACCGATCCGAGAAGTCGCAACGGCAACGCATCATCGTATTCTCATGCTCTCCCATCGAAGAAGACGAGAAGACCCTCGTCAAACTCGCTAAGAAATTGAAGAAATCCAACGTTTCGGTGGACGTGGTGGCATTCGGCGACCTGGAATCCGACCAGACCAAGAAGCTCGAGGCCTTCGTGGACAACGTGACGGGTGGCGAGGGCTCATACCTGGCCATCATCCCACCGGGTCCTCACCTGCTCAGCGAGGAGCTCCAGCAGACTCCGATCCTGGCAGGCGAGGGTGCTGGAACCACTGCCCCGTCCGGTGGTGAGGGTGGTGATGCCGGTGGCTTCAACTTTGAGGATGCGGCAGAGAATGATCCCGAATTGGCATTCGCTCTGCGGTTATCGCTCGAGGAGGAGAAGAACCGCTTGGACAAGGAGAAGCGCGATCGTGAGGCGCAGGATGGTAAGACGGAATTGGGTGGCATTCCCGAGGAAGGTCAGGGCGAATCCAGCGACAAGAAAGATGACGACAAGATGGACACTGCGTAGATTGCCTGAGCTTTCTTGTGGAAACGATCTGATGCATACCCGGCGTTTACTCTTTTGTTGTGTTTTCGTATTTTGTATACTCGAACAACTCCTATAGACACTGTTCTAGATAAGGGAGGGAAATATCGATGCAATTGGTATTAAGCACAAAGCCGGAGTAAGCTTCCAGTTCGTACCGCCAAAACATAAACAACAGGAAGAAATGTCTAGTCATAAAGTCATGATCCCAGGATACCCACCAGCATACAAGGTAACCCGAACTATGTCCGCCCCCTCAACCAAGCCCCAAGATGCCGATCAAAGGCCTCACAGCGCACCGGCATCTCAAGTTGATAAAACGGATTTTTCATAACGTAATCCGCATACAGCTCATAAATCTTATTGATGATGGAGTCCACACTCCCTGTAACAGGATCTGTAAAAAGCAGAAACTTCGTTCCCGTCAAAGTCTGGAAACAGGTTAAGCGAAACTTATCCGTCTCAAGCTGTTCGAGACCCGAGACAGGGACACCTGGGACAGGGTAGCTGTATCCGGATGTGGGAGGGGGATTTGTCCCGGGTGAGGAGGGGACCGGGGAGGCGGTTGTTTGGAGCGGAATTTTAGGCGTAATGGAGCGAGTGATTGCGTGGACACTGAAGCAAATCAATGGTTGTCAGATAGGTAGCGCTGGGATGAGCAGGTAGGAGATTATTTACCCGTGAAAGGTACCAGCGAGAACGAGGTAGTCGTTTGTGGAGAGCTTGTGCAGACCGGCTTGGAATTCGCGTTGGTAGATTAGACCGCCGGCCTTGTTGATGATGATGAGGGAGAAGACGGTCCTGGAGAGTGTTAGTTGAGCACTCGTGGTAGCTTCGGGGGACGCACATAATGCCGTAATGAGTGCAGTTGCAGACGTGGTTGGAGGATAGGGGTAATTGCGATTATGGCATGCCTGGTGGCTTAGGGTCGGAATAGTATAAGAAGGAGAAACAATGAGGAATGAAGGCTGTTGGAATTGGAGAATCTAAATTCTCATGGTAATGTAATGCATGAGCTTGGTCGGAGTCGCGGGGATTCGAGGTCGGCACCTGTTTATCTTGAGTAACGCTAGTGACGGAAGTGGGGATATCAGCCAATATACGATCCCTCAACTCGGGGCTGTCTAGATTATAGATGACCCACCAAATAAGGGACTACAAACATTCAAACATTCTATGTCTTGATAACATTTTGAAATATAAATAGAACAGGATATGAAATAATTGACATTCCCATATAAATAAAACAGGAAATGGAAATAAGTGACATTTCGAACTTTCATTTTCTACCCAAGCTCCAAAGTCTGTTTACACCGAAAGATGAGGTCCTCATTCTGAGCCTGAATTCAGATGAATCATATTATTATGGCAGACGGTGTCTTCAATGAGATATTCTGAGCTTGAATTTTAGATTACGTTGACTTCACATAGCTCTTGGAGCGCTATGTAGTTTTACCATGGAATCTTAGCCCCATCATACTTGTGGAGATCCTCGGCGTTTTCCACTCCTGGGATGAGAAGTTTACGGAACTTCCCATTGATTTCCACTGCATCCTTGTCGAGAATATCAAGGACTGCCTTGATCCTGGTGTCAACTCCAAGTTGCGCTAATTGGCTTCCCATGTCAGTTTTGACCCACTGTGTCGAAGGTTATTGAAAGATAAAAAGAATAAAAACTTGAGAAACTTACACCAGGACAAATCGCGAAGAATGCAAATACATCGTTCTTATACTCGATTAGTTGTTGGACGAAGTCGAGGCCAAGGCCTAGTCCGGCTTCTGTCACCAAGTTTAAAGAAATGATATGTGGGCAGTTGTATGCAATCAAATATGCTGAACGTATAACATTGCTAAGTGGGTAGTAATGTTTGGAGGACTTTGATTGTGAACCTCAGATTTTTCGTTTCAAGTCTAAGACCTTGCCTCAATTAAGAATAAATTGCCTTCCTGATACTTAAGTACATTGGCATACCCATATGTACTGAGAAGGGAGTTATTGAACCCCGCCTCCTCGATGATCGGAAGGAGATTTGCATTCTCTATCCGCTCTAGTCCAAAGAAGCCAGCTAAATAGTTCTCGGCGCTCCTTGACATCCGATTGGATGTAGTGGTGCGAACGATAAGATTAGTGTTATTGTTGTATAGTTAGTCGTAGTTATACCAGTTCAGCACGCCACACAAGGTGATGTAACCTTAGATCTTAATATCTCTGCATAAGGGTTTACTACTAATTATGAGTAATTAGTACTGGGGTTAACTCCACTATATATGACCTATTACTAGGTTAATACCTACCGGATTCTCTAGGTATCTACCAGCCCTAGTGATTGTTTGATTTGCATTATAATAGAATTCCTTAAATCGCTAATATATTTGCAAGAAAATGATCATATTTTAATGTTGGTAAGCTAGGGTACTGATACTAATATAGGAATATTGATAATTAGTGGGACTATTCCCAAGGAATAGTGGAAGAGTAGAGGTGGTCGCACTAGCTTCGGGACGTAGTGTAAAGAGAAACCACTATTACTAGTATAGGCATTTACTCGGCCTTACTGAAGACTAGTTTAAAGTAAAATAGAAATTGGGTCGATTCCAGGCTAATTGGGTCTTGCTCGTTCAGAGTATCCGACAAAACCCGATAAGCTCAAACCGGGACCACGCTTTCAGTTAAACCAGGACAAGGGAATTTATCTGAAACTCTATATGGGGCATTGTGCAGCAGTAATTGAGAAGCATCAGATGCGCATCAAAAGCATGGTAGCGTATTGTACACCCCACGTGCTATCCGGCAAATGCGCTAAACTCGCGAATGCGGAGCCTCACCAATTCGATGGATCCCCACGTGCGGCCGCAAGCTGTGTTCACTTGTTACCACGTAAATTTTTTTCGGTACTCCAGACTCGACTGAGCTACTCCAGAATAGACTCCGTTACTCCGAATAGGTTTACGAGTGGGAGAGTATGCGGGCCTGTCGAACTTAGAGAAATGAGAATAACTATAAAATGGACCAGTTATCTTTGATGATTTAGTGAATTTCAAAATGCAGCATCAACTCTCCAATTGAATGTCTTGTTTCTCCTGTCACTCAATATGTTGGCTCGCTCAATCATCTCTCTCGTGGCAGTAGTCTCAAGGGCTAAAGCAGCCGTCATCGAGCCGCGGGCTACTACAACCACTTTGGTCACTAGCACCAGCACCAGCACGGGGCCGAATTGGTTCCAGACGAGTCCAGAATCATATGCAGGTATCTTCAATCTATGACTCAGAGGCTACCTGATCACAAACTAACAGATGAGATGGATAGGGGCTGTAGAAACTGGTATCGCTCCGTTCCTCGTCGAGGTCAACCCAGTCACCTTCTCAGGTGTCAGCTATGCTCCCAACTCCCCATTGCAGACATCGGAACCTATCAAGGGTGCTAATGGACGAGACATATTCCATATCATGGGCAATGAAGGGTGGGTATTCTATCATCTGGAGCTTTTCTATCTTTTCTTAATGTTGACATAAGTTTTAAAACAGCCCCTATCACTCGCCCGAAGAAGGCTTTGGGGTAGACGAATACCCTCTTCCCAAGGGCGCTAACATTACTCAGATGCATATGTTGCACCGCCATGGATCCCGGTATCCCGGTGACAACAGTCTTAGTACCTGGGCGGCAGAAATCGCCAATGCGACCGCCAGTACTAGATTCACTGGAGAACTGGCTTTTTTTAACGACTACACATACAGCCTAGGGGAGAATTCTCTAGTTCCACTTGGTCGCCAGGAACTGTTCGAAAGTGGCGTGCTAAACTGGTATAACTACGGCCAATTATACAATAATAGCACTAAGCTTGTCGCTCGCACCACTACATCCGATCGGATGTTAAAGAGCGCTGAGAACTTTTTAGCTGGCTTCTTTGGACTAGAGTGGACAGAGAATGCAAATCTCCTTCCGATCATTGAGGAGGCGGGGTTCAATAACTCCCTCATCGGTACATATGGGTGTGCCAATGCACTTACGTATCAGGAATCATCAGCGATGGCCTTACCATATAAGGAGTGGGAAGCTATATACCTCAAAGACCGAACTATCGCACTCCAGCAGTGGGCCGGTGACTACAACTGGACCACTAGCGATTCTTATAACGCCCAGATGCTATGCAGTGCCGAAACAGTCGCTTTGGGCTGGAGTGAGATCTGCCAGCTATTTACCTATGAGGAGTGGGAAGGGTTTGCATACTATTCGGATCTATCGTTCGCTCAGACGGTTGGATTCCAGAGCCCCACCGGTCGTGCCCAGGGAATTGCCTGGGTAGAAGAATTCATCGCACGTATCGAGGGTCATCTCCTTGAGAATACCGAAACCGACGCTAATATGACCCTCGATACTAACCCAGAGACCTTCCCTATCCAAAGCCTTTATCTGGACTTCACCCACGACGGCGGAATCGTTACTACTCTAACAGCCCTTGGCTTTGAGCAGTTTAAGGAGCTTCTGCCCGGATCCGGACCCCCCGCCAACCATCAATTCCAGAGCAGTAAAATCGTTCCATTTGCCGGTCGCATGAATATTGAGATCATCAAGGCCCCCGGTATGGTTTCCACGAAGCGCAGTACCAAGGAACGCAATGCCAAGGATGTATACGTCTCTGGCACGAATGAAACCACCTACATCCATGTTCTGCTAAACCAGCGCACTGTGCCCTTACACGCTAGTTTCTCAGCCTGTGAATACCGAGACGATGGTTGGTGTGAGCTCGACACCTTCATGAGGATCCAGAAGGAGAGTCTGGAAAAATCGAAATTCGATTATACGTGCAATGGAAATTGGACCTATGGCGGATTCGGCACTGTCACTGATGGTGTTCCTACTTAGGACCCTCCAAAACCAGCCTATTGGGAAATTTGAGCGACAATTGACCTGGGTATTCAAAAAGAAAGAAAGAAAGATGCATTACACTCGAATATGAGCCACTATAAGGGGCTCTTCAGCGGCCGTAACGGCGCCTAACTAGCTAACTTTCCTGCTCACATGTCAACACGCCCACCAGCTTGCTCATCACCATCTAAATCCATCCGATATCCCTCGTGACTCATCGCTAGGTCCTGGCCCAAGTCCCCACTGTATATTCCATTGAATCCCACTGTAGATACCACTGTAGATCCCCCAGGACCGCGCAAGAAAGCTAACTTAATAAGGCACCGGAGCAGCTCACCCTATCAATAGTATCAAAGAGGGTGGTTTGAGAGTGCGGAATAAGAGTGCGGTATAGTAACAGAGTCGCTGACTATCGGTTCCCCAGACGGCGCCTGCCCCGCCCGTTTTGACTCTTTGCAGCATACTCAGAGAGAGAGAGACTACAGAGAGAGAGGCCCTATATATATATATATATATATATATATATGTGTGTGTGTGTGTGTGTGTGTGTGTGTGTGTGTGTGTGTATGTGGGTGTCATTGGTCGTTTGCGCTGTCGTCGTCGGGTATCAGTGCCGGTAGGAGTAGGTATGTGGGCCGCTTGGTGGCGAGTAGGAAGCGAGGAAGAAGCGTGCAGTCCGCTTAGCGATAAGGGCATTTCCCTCCAATATCTACCTTTGCACGGGATATCCTCTCAATCCAAGCAACAGGCGCTGGTGTGGAGCGACTATTTAATACTGCTTGGGATATCTGCCATTATCGCCGTAGCCGCAGGAAGACTGAAATAATTGAGGAGCTGATGATTTTTCTTTGTATTTCAAGATTTGATCTTGAAGAGCAGCAAATAAAGGAGCTTGAGAAATTCTCTTCCTTTGATGAAAATGAAGCAGCAAAGGAAGATAATGATGAAAGGCGGGATGACCCTGAGGTAAGTGTTATTAGTGATACCGAGGAGCACGATGTTGACGAAGAGGAGGAGGAGGAGGAGGAGGATAACGGCAGTGAGGCTGAGGAGGTTCAGCAGCTACCGGATGTGAATACCCAACTACGGATGTCAGGGAGGAAGCGAAAAAGTAGGGAGGATGACGGATTTGAGCACAAAAACATGATTTTTTCGATTTTTTTTTGATAATCTTTTTGATCTATACGCCTAATGCTCTCTAGCTATGAGAGA